>NW_026596466.1:3649220-3748389 GCF_907164565.1 Psammomys obesus
CCCTCCCTCCCTCCCTCCCTCCCTCCCTCCCTCCCTTCCTCCCTCCTCCAATTGCTAAGCCAGACCTCACTTGCTGTGTAAAGGCTTTTGTAACCTTTGACATGGTTGCTTCAAATCTTTCCTCCTGGGTGAAACTTTAGGCAGAAAGGGCCAGGCCAGGAGCACTCATCGGAAAGCAAATCACCCACAGCCCACGTGATCAAAATGCAGAGTGTGTCTGTCCAGAAGGCTGGCATGTTAGAAAGAGCAATTGAGGGAAGATGAATGTGTTTCCATGCCAGGTCTTGGTCAGCAGGTCAGTATTGGAAGGGAACTAGAATTGTTGCAGAAGAACACAGGGTGGGGAAGACCTGACAAGATGGAAGAAAAAGAAGGGTCTCACTGAGATGCCACTGAGCCACAGGTGTGAGTCTGGGTACCACACTGTTGCTCCCAGTTATGATGTGCCACGGGTGTAAGCCTGGGTACCGCATGATGCTCCCAGTGACAGTGACCCGAACTTCTAAAAGAGCCCTAATCTAGAAACATTTCTTCCTCTAGGTCATGTTTTCTTCTCTTAGAGTCTAGCAGACTCTTGTGTTTCCTTCTGTGTTTGTGCTGCGTGTGTGTTGTGTGTGTGTGTGTGTGTGTGGTTGCATGCACACGTATGAACGTGTCTGTGTGAAGATCAGAGGGCAGTGTCAGCTGTGTCCCCCACCCACTCTCCACCTTATGTTATTGAACCCGGAACTCAGATTTGACTAGGCTGGCTGGTGAGGCGGCTGCAGGGACCCTCCTGTCTCCGAGCATACAAACCAGTGCTGGGGTTACAGACACAACTCACTGAACCTAGCTCCTCACCTGGGTTCTGCGGATTCCAGTCAGGTCCTCATGATTATGTGACAAATACTGATGGAGCTTAGAAATCCTTGCTCCTTCAGATCCGTCTCCATCACTTCGGAGTTTTATTATTTGTGTGTTCGAGTGTGTGTGTGTGTGTGCCTGTTTCTATCGCTTTCTGCCTGCTTGCCTTGAGACAGGGTCTCTCGCTGAAACTGGACATTTGCTGTCGTGATGAATCGTGCTGTCTAAGGTCTCCCAAGCCCAGCATCAGTCATTTTAAAACTTCCCCAGATGGAGGGCCTGCAAGGTGACTAAGGGGGCAAAGGCACTTGACACCAAGCCTGGCTCCCCGAGTTCAGTCCCCAGAGCCCACATGGTGGAAGGAGCAAACCCACTCAGGAGGCTGTCCTCTGGCTCCCACACTCGAGCCACGACAGGCCACCCACATAAATAGTTAAATATAGTAAGAGCACTCCCCCAGGTGGAGACCGATCAACATGGCAGAGCAAGGCCTCTCATCCAGGCACCGGGGAGGCTGAGGCAGGAGGACACCCAGCTCAGTGCCAGCTTGGGCTGCAGAGTGATGAGGAGGTGACTTGATGGGCACAACACTTGCTGGACGAGCATGAGGGCCTGAGTTCAATCCCCAGCAGCCCCGTCAAAAGGTGGGTGTGATGGTGTGGGCTTGTAATCTCACACATTCCTATTAGCAAAGCCACGAGTCACACACACACAAAGCAGCAGAGAGCTTGCTCCCATCGTCCGGTGAATAGCAATGCGGCAGCCAAGCCTCACGCTTGCCCTTGCTCTCCCCCTGACTGACAGTTTGGATCCGTCAGAGGACCGCTCACGAGCTGCATCTGTCATTACTTAGCAGAAGTCGACAGAGCGCACTGTGCGGAGGAAGCCTGGGGTCTGCAACGAGGCAGCACCTTCTCTAAACTCTCAAGTCCATTCCTGCTGCCCAGCTCCAGAGTTTCGGCGGTGGGCCCTGTCGGGAGCCAGCCCTGGAAATGCATGCGTCAGCCTTGGAAGTGAGAACTTTGTGCGTGTGTTGTGTGTGTGTGTTCCTATGGGTGCAAGTACATGCATGTGTTTGGGTACAAGTGTTTGCACACGCATGTGGAGACCACTGGTCGACCTCGGGAACTATTCCTTAGTCACCACCCACTTGAATGCTGAGCCGGGGCACTCTTGTTAGTCTGTGGTGGCCAGCCATCAGGCCCCAGATCTGTCTTTGCCTCCTCAGTACTGGGAACACAAGATCAAGGCTCCAAGCCCAATTATTTTATTTAATTATGCTCACCCAATCAGCCTTAACTGATCCTTCAGATCTGTCTCCATCACTTCGGAGTTTTATTATTTGTGTGTCCGAGTGTGTGTGTGTGCGTGCTTGACTCAGACTAGGGACGTTTGAGAAAGGAGTCTCAGTTGAGAGATTGCCTGGCTCAGGCTGGCCTGTGGGCCTGTCTGTGGAGGTTGGTACCCAGCCCACTGTGGGTGGCACCATTCCCTGGGTGGGTGAGCCCTGGGCTGTGGGTGGGCCAGCTAGCCACGTTCCCCCACGGTTTCTACTTCAAGTTCCTGTTAGAGCCCCCGCCTTGGCTTCCCTCTGGGGTGGGCTGTGACCCGGAAGCATGAGCCTTTCTTCCCCAACGTTGCCATTTGTCAGAGTGCCTTATCACAACAGAAGGGAGAGCGGAGCGCCCATCCTGGTAATGGAGCTCAGGCCCCCACGAGGGCAAGGCCATCACTTATTTAACTAGACAGCCTGGAAATGGATATGTTTAAGATGCATGGAGGGGCAGGGGCAGGGGCAGTGCTGTGGCTTGAATGTGAATTCTCCTCCACAGGCTCATGTGCTTGAACACTTGGGCCTCAGCTGGTGGTGCTGTTTTGGGAGGCTGTGAAACCTTTCAGCGCTTGCCTGCATGGCAGAGGTGGGGCCTTGGGGATGCGCCTTAGAGGCATTATCTGCATCAAGTTCGGCCTTCTGCCTCGTGGCCCTTGCGCATGTAAACAAATTGCACCAGGAGCTTCCGCTGCCACAGCCTCCCCACCCTGGTGAAGTACGCCCCCGAAACCATGGGATAAAACCTAAAGCTGTTTCCATCAACTATGCCCTCACAGACATTAGAAGAGCAGTTAGCATAGCGTATTAAACTTTAAATTCATTTGGGGAATGACTTGCCAGATTGGGGGGGAGGACGTTTTCTTTCTGTTCGACTTCTTCTGCTCTCTCACTGCAGCCCTAACGGTAAGCAGCAGCCTGGCCTCAGTGTGAGTGTTGCCCCTCTCTCAAAATCTCGTCCACCAAACAGATCAGCCCGTTACTCCCGGGTTCAGCAAGGCCGTTTCTGGGGACATGGAAGAAAAGCAGTGAAGCAGTGAGATTCTTTCCTGGCACATGGCATGGATGGCGTCAGCCCAGATCCCGATGGGATCTTCGTGGTCTCTGAAACGTCACGAGCCTCCCTTTCCGCCGTCTGCATTTCTCTTAGCAGTGTGGTCTTTTAAACTGCTCCCCCCCCCCCGATCCCCGGAACAGCCCATTAAAGTCTCTTACAGCATTCTAGACCAAAGTTGTAAACTCTTCCACCTTCCTCCCCCGAACCAGGCAGGTTTACCAGAGCAACAGCCAGACTCCTGATACACATTTCATGTATTAGTTAACCTCTCACTGTTCCGACAAAGCAGCACCTTAAAGGGGGAGGGCTTACTACGGCTCACAGTCTGGGGACTTAGCCGACATGGCGGGGAGGCCCAGGCAAAAGGGGCTTGAGGTGTGCGGCTGGTCTGGTCATATCGTAGCCGCAGTCAGGAGGCAGAGCGAGGGATGCTGGTTCTCAGCTCACTTTCTCCTTTGTACAGAATCTTGGAGCCCAGCTGCTGAGGGGGCACTCCCCGAATTCCCGGAGGATCTTGTCTGATCTGTTAAACCTTTGTGGAAATAGATTCAGCAACACATCCAGCAGTGCGTCTCCCAGGTGATTCTAAATCTGGCCAAACTGACCAGACGATGAGCGATCATAAAGTCAGCAATGCCGAAGCACGCTGAATCCTCAGCTGAACTTCACCTCTCCAGGCCCGGCATCTGCGCACACCATCTGACTCGGCAGGATTCAGAGTGGTCGTGTGAATCAAAACTTGGGAGAAGATACCCTAATAAGGGGAACAGGGACTATTTCTGACATGAACTCAATGGCTGGCTCTTTAACCCACCCCCACCCCCTGAGGGAGGAGCAGCCTTGCTAGGCCCCATAGGTGGACACTGCAGCCAGTCCTGAAGAAACCTGATAAGCTAGGGTCAGATGGAAGGGTAGGAGACCTCCCCTATCTGTGGACTTAGAAAAGGGCAGGGAGGAGATGAGGGAGGGAGGGTGAGATTGGGAGGGAATGAGGGAGCAGGCTACAGTTGGGATACAAAGTTAATAAACTGTAACTAATATTTAAAAAAAAAATCTAGGAGAAGAAGCTGTCGGTGAGAAGAAGCTGTTGGTGAGGCACAGCTCCAGTACTCACAGACAGAGCGTGTCACTAAAGCTGTCTGCAGCCCCGGGAGCAGACAGGAAGTCAGCATTCCCTGTGGCTCACTTGCTGCTTGTAGCCCCACCTTGGCCCCATGATAGACCAAGTCTTTTAGTACATTTGGTAAGCCAGAGAGACAAAGAGACATCCATGCTAGTCTTGACCCTTAGAAGGTGTTGGTCCCTGAGGGTACACACAGGTATCCCCATGTCTGCAGAACTGTTGAGCCCGGGAGCAGGCACTGGTGCCTTCACAATAGTTACCCCATAACTAGCCACAGACCATAGAATTCTGTATCTGATATGAATGCTTGCTGTGAGCTAAGGCATGCTCAGGTGACGTCACTAAATTTTCATAGCCACCCCATTTTACAGATGGCATAATTGAGCGTCAGCTCGAGCCTTGATTTCCTGAAGTGGCTTTTTAGCTACTTTCCACATTGTGTGGAGATTTGGGTCCTTTCCCCGGCTGCCCCCATCCCAAGGCTGGGTGTGTCCCCGTAGGAGCTTTGGAACATCCTATTATCCCTTCAGCGGCCTTTGCCTTGACCTGCAGTCTCAGTAGCCAGTGCCCTACTCTCCAAGCAAGCAACTGCCTTCTCCCTTCTGGAACCCACGCCCCTTCCCAGCACAAAGAGAGCCTTACCTGGGTATGGAGTCAGTGGGACTACAACGTAACAGTCCTCCATCACTGTGTATGGGCACCTTCCACAGTCAGCGATTTCTCTCCCTCTCCCCTTCTCCCTTCCCTTCTCCTTCCCCTCGTGTGTGTGTGTGTGTGTGTGTGTGTGTGTGTGTGTGTGTGGTAATAGTGTTTGCACATGGACACCTGTGCACACACATACAGAAGCCAGAGATTAACTTCTGATTCTGATATCTTCCTTCATCTGTCTCCACCTTATTGTTTTCAACCAAGGTCTCTCGCTGAGCTTGGAGCTCACTAATTATGCTTGACTGGCTCTCCAGCAAGACCCCAGGACCCACGTGTCTCCACCTCTGCAGGGCTGGCTTTACAGATACTCACCATCACGTCCCACTTTTATGTGGGTGCTGAGGGTCTGAAATCCAGTCTTCACGCTTGTGTAGCCCGCACTACCCACTGAGCCTCCTCCCCCGCCCAGTGTGATGAAACACTCGCCGCACCATTTCTGTGGGTTGGGAGTTTGTGTGTGGTCTAGTTTCCTTTCTGTTGCTGTACTCTGATCAGAAGCATCTTGGGTGAGGAAAGGCTCTACCTGGCTCACAGTCCTGGGTCACAGTCCATCGATGTGGGAAGTCAAGGCAGGAACTTGAAGGCTGGACTGCTTTCTATTTCACACAGGGCTGCCTTCTCCTGAGGAGCTCACTTCATAGCCAAGGAAGTGACGCAGGAGCCCTGGAAGATGCTGCTTGTCAGCAGCAGCTACTCAGGTAGCTGTCTTACTCAGCCCACAGCCATTCCCCAGGGAATGGTGCCGCCAACAGTGGGCTGGGACTTTCTACCTCAATTAATAATCAAGACAATGCCGCAGACACATCTACAGGCCAATCTGACCTGACCTTCCCGGTAACTCTAGTTTCATCAAGTTGAGAGTTAGGGCTAACCAGGACACGGGTGTCCCCACTAGGTGGCTCTGGTTCAGAGTCTCTCATGAAGCTTCAGGGGGTGTCAGCAGGGGGCGCTGTATCTGAAGGCCCACCTGCAGTCAGGCTATCCACCACTGGGGTGTTACCACACCAAGGTCAACCTATCAGGCAGCCCTGGGTAGGAGGCCCCCTGCTTTGCACTGCTTGGGGCTCTCCTTTGAGTATCCTCGCAGCTCAGTGACCACCTTCTTCCGGAGTGAGTGGCTCAAGAGAAGAAGGAGATCCTGCTTGTGAGGCCACACATCGTCTTTCTTTCCCGTGGTGTCACATTGTCACAGGTCTATCCTGTTTCAAGGTGTGCCAGGCTGCAAATCCCAGTATGGAGCGTATGGAGCTGCCATGGAAAAGAACTTACCATGACACCATACCCTCCAGAGCCTCTTTCTGTATGTGGCCCTGATCCCCTCTCTTCAACCCATTTATCTTGGGTCTATCTTTTTTTTGTCTTTTTTTTTTTTCCTTTATTTCATCTTAGTTAGCTTAGCTTAATTAGATTATTTTATTACTGGGGATAGAACATAGGACCTCAAACATATTAGATAACTGCTTTACCCCTGAACCATACCGCAGCCCCTCACTGGTTTTCTAGGCAGGGGCTCTACCACTGAGCCACACCCCAGCCCTTCACTGGAGGATTCTAGGCAGGTGATCTACCTCTGATCCACACCCCAGCCCCTCACTGGGGGATTCTAGGCAAGTGCTCTACCACTGAGCCACACCCCAGCTCCTCACTGGGGGATTCTAGGCAGGGGCTCTACCACTGAGCTACACCCCAGCCCCTCACTGGGGGATTCTAGGCAGCTGTTCTACCACTGAGCCACACCCAGCCCCTCACTGGGGGATTCTAGGCAGCTGTTCTACCACTGAACCACACCCCAGCCCCTCACTGGGGGATTCTAGGCAGGGGCTCTACCACTGAGACACACCCAGCCCCTCACTGGGGGATTCTAGGCAGGGGCTCTACTGCTGACTACTGAGATATAACACTAACTCTTCAAACAAACAGCTTTTTATTTTAGGACAGGATCTCACACTAAGTTGTCCAATCTGAGCTCACCCTACTCCAGGAAGGCCCTAAATTTTCAATCTGTCTGCCTAAGCCTCCTAAGCAGCCATGATCACAGGCTGTACACCCAAACTAACAGCATTTCTTCTCAAAGATTTTTTTACTTTCACATGGACACTGCCTCACAGATTTGTAGCAAAGACCCAGCGTGCGACATTCAACCTCCATGGCTCCTCTCTAACTGTCCCCAGCTTCTCACACCGTTAGAGCAGCGCTTGCAGCCTTGCCCTCCTTTTCCGTGGCCCCGACTTCCTCACAGGCATCCCATTCTCTCACATGTCTCTACAGCTTCCAGCTGAGGTCCAGCAGAACTAAATAAGCATAACGCCCAGGACCAGAGACACCTTTTAAAAATGTGTACCTGAGGATGGGACTTAGAGCCTAATGCATGCTACTCAAGAGCTCAACCTATGAGCTGCACTGCCCAGCTCCCATACCCTCTGCTAACTCCCAGCGATTACCATCTGCCTTTCACAGGAGCGATTTCTCTATGTGCTTGTATGTGTACATGTGTGTACTCATGTAGAAACCAGAGCACAAACCTGTGCCGTTCCTTGGGTGCTTCAAGCCTTTCCCTTGAGACAGCACCTCTCACTAGCCTGGAGCATGCCCTGCAGGCTGGGTTACCTGGAAAATAACCTCCAGGCTTCCACCCATGTCTGCCTCTCTCGGTCACGTATCGCCACTCTCATCTTAATGTGGGCTCGTGTCCTCATGCCGGCAAGGCGGGCACTTTACCATCCAAGCCAGCTCCCAGGCCTGGAGGAAACATCTCTACTTTAAGAAAACAAGCCAAATGCTCCAATTTGCACAGCTAGCATCAGAGCGGCCACTCAGACCCACATCTGAAACGTCTAGTGCTTACATCTGCTCCTTGGCCATTCTCTCCACCTGCTGCCAAGGTCCAACCCTCTCACAGGAGGCTACAGATGGAGACAGAGAGAACACTCACAGCTGTCAGTCACCCCATCCTGTGGCCCACATCTCCCTTTACTGGCATACTGGTGACTTCCTGTCCTTCAAATCCCACACTGGGAAACCCCAGCGATCTTCTGCTTTTCCTGTTTCACCCAGCCCAGGACTGTGGTCACTCTGGGGAGGGCATGCAGTCCTCTGTTGTGTTACACGCTCAGCCTCAACACCCACGATTCAGAAACGCCACATCCTCTGAACTCCAGGCATCCGGCCTGGCTGCAGCAGATAGATGGGTCTCCCCTCACACCCAATATTCTTCTTCCCTCACACTTGGGTTGAGCCTGGGCATGTAGGCACGGTGGATTTCATACTAAAGACAGGCCTTCTGTGTCGGTAAAGGCCTGCTTTAGAAATAACTCAGTGGGGAAAGCTTGCTGCACAAGCCTGAAGGGCCTGAGCTCAGTCCTCAGAACTCACAGGGAGAACCAGCTCCTGAAAGTTGTCCTCTGACCTTGCTGAACAGAATTCTCCTCCAAACCAAGCTTCTGCCATCGTGAGGAGTGTGGCCTGGCCTGTTCTACAAAGACCATCACAGCTGGGCTTGTTGGCTACTGCCCTTCCCTTATGGAAGGAGGGGGAGGGCACAGTAGCGGGACCCTCACCTCTCCCAACCAGTTATAGGCACTCTTGCCTTACCTTCACGTGGCTTTGGGGTCTCTGAGAAGGGCCAGAGGATATAGGTCTGGATAAAGAGAGAGACTCCATATCCACAGCCATGGATGTTAAGTCCAAAGAAAACTCTATGTCTTAGTCAGGGTTTCTGCTGCTGTGATGAAACACCTTGACCAAAGCAACTTGGGGAGGGAAGAGTTGATTTGGTTTACACTTCCACATCACTGTTTATTATCAAAGGGAGTCAGGACAGGAGCTCAGGCAGGGCCGGAAGCTGGAGGCAGGAGCTGATGCAGGGGCCGTGGAGGGTGCTGCTGACTGATTTGCTTCTCATGATCTGCTCGGCCTGCTTTCTTATGGCACCCAGGACCATCAGCCAGGGATGGCACCACTCACAATGGGCTGAGCCCTCCCCATCAATCACTAATTAAGAAAATGCCCTACAGGTCTGCTTACAGCCCAGACTTACAGAGATATTTTCTAAATTGAGGGTCCCTCCTGGAAGATGACTTTACTTTGTGTCAAATTGACAAAAAATTATACAGCATACTCAATTTCCCCAAATTCTGCCCATTAGGGAAAAAAAAGTCAGAATTTCTCAGGGACTTGTGAAGCTGATTCCCTGCTACCAAAATAAGCCATTTCCTTATCTGGCAGAAGGGACAGGTGGCTTTCTGTGGTGTTTAGTAGTGCACCAAAGATCATGCTGGCTTCCAGGCTCCCTCCAATCACAAGGGCATGTTACACACCTCAGACTCCATGCTCTCATCCTAACTCTTCTCACTTTCTCACCTCATTCCTACCCTAAACTCCTCCAGCTCATGGGCTCCCCTGCCCCCTTTTGTACTCTGTCTTCTTCTCTCTGTCTTTCTCTGTATCTCTGTCTCTGTCTCTCTGTCCCTGTCTCTCCTCACTATTTCTCTGTCTCTGTCTCTCCTCTCTGTCTCTGTCCCCATCTCTCTGTCTCTCTGTCTCTCCTCTCTGTCTCTGTGTCTCTGTCTCTCCTCTCTGTCTCTGTCTCTCTGTCCCCATCTCTCTGTCTCTTTGTATCTCCTCTCTGTCTCTGTGTCTCTGTCTATCCTCTCTGTCTATCTTTCTCTCCCTCTCTCTGTGCCTCTCTCCTCTCCCTCTCTCTGCTCTGTTCCTGCTTTTCTCATGATCAGGTCCAGCCTGCTGGCCATGTTCAGCGTACTACTTTCTCTGTCTGCTCTGGACTCTCCCATATGCCTCATCACAATAAAAAATTTCCCCTTAGCTATATCATGGAGCAACCATTGTAGTCAGTTTATAACACAGGGAGTCATCATCCTCGCTGGATGCACACTGCACCCCACTGGCTGTTTAAGGCCACCCGGGCTCCTAAAGCTCCCCTCTCCTGTTTTCTGTACGTAGGCCTAATAAGCTCAGTGGTTGCCTAGAGGGAACTTCAGTAGATAGCACCTTGGTTTGTCCTTGAGACCATAGGAAGAGATACTGAATTCTCCCCCAGAGAAGGAATTTTAGCAGCATACTTCCACAAGCACACCATGCACTCACGCACGCACGCGCACGAGCACACACACACACGTGCATGCACCAATAATAAAGAATAACGTAATTTTTTAAAGAAATGGCATTGTTCCAGGGCTGAGGAGAGGGCTCAGTGTTAAAATGCGTGCCGTTCAGACCAAAATCTGATCCCCAGAACCCGTATAAAAAGCAAGCCAGGCGTGGTATTCCGTCCTTGTAACAGGATTGCTGGACAGGCAGAGATAGATGGATCCCTGGAGCTCAGTGGCCAACCCAGCCCAGCTGAGTCAGCAAGCTCCTAGCCCGTGAAGAGATCCTGCCTCAAAACATCAGAGCAGGCAGCGCCCTGAGAATTAACACCCAGGACTGCCCGCCAGCCTCTGAGCGCAGCCCCACACACCAGCACACACAGAGCGTGCACACACAGTTGCTACCCTCCATTCACACGGTCTCTACTCCACGCAAACACACTCTTCTCTACCCAGAGACCATGCTGAGTCCCTGCTAGGGGGCCCAGAGTGTCTTGCCAATCAGAATGGTTCAATAGATTCATGGGGGAGGAGCAACCCTTCAATCAGCACTTCAGGCCGCCTTCCACATTTTAGCTCCTCATTGTCAAAGAAGCCTCCTCCTGCTCTCTAACTGCAGGGATAGCACGGAAGCCCTACAATTGCGGGTAATTATGGGCTGGTCAGAGCTGTTGGGCTATAACCGTAAAGTTCGGAGGCTGTCAGTGCAGGTTTTTTTAAAGTATGTTAAGAGAGAGGAGAGCTCAGCTAGTAAAATGTTTGCTTTACCAGCATAAAAATCTGAGTTCAATTCCACAAGCTTCAACAGAGAGAAGCCAGGTGCTGGGGAGACAGAGACAAGCGTCTCCCTGGCAGCCAGTCTAGCCTAGTCAGCGAACTCCAAGCCAGCTCGGTGAACTTAACTCAAAGGAAGCGACCTGCATTCCTGAGGTGAGGCTGAACTCTGGCCTCCACACGTGTGCACTGATGTGAAACACACACACACACACACACACATTAAACAAATGCAGACATTGTTTTAAACTTCTAATGACCTTTCATGTCACACAACACCACAACTTCTCCAGAGACAACCTGCTGTTTGGATGCACAAACATTCCTGGGTTGTCTTCCTCTAGAAGTACTGCAGATGGAACCTAGAACCTTGCTCTCTGCTCGTGAGCCACAGTCCAGACCTCCAGGCACGTGGGTGTCTCTGTCGTCACTGGCTGTGCTCACTTGACTGTGTCCGGATTTGTTCGTGGCATGTATCATGATTTGCCTAAGTTAACGTCAGCATGAGTCTATCTTAGCCGCCAGAGGCATAAAACGAGGGGCAGAAAGTCTAAGAAAGCTTGT
The DNA here is from genome assembly GCF_907164565.1 of Psammomys obesus. NCBI lineage: Eukaryota > Metazoa > Chordata > Mammalia > Rodentia > Muridae > Psammomys > Psammomys obesus. Next base: position 3,660,725 of record NW_026596466.1, read on the forward strand.
AAAGGCAGAACTAGGAGTCAGTTCCAAGGACAGGATCCAGTGGCTTCCACGGCTCGTGTTACAGGTGATGTCACCAAGCAGTGATTGGCGCCCTGGAAAACAGGCTCAGGTGACAGGCCACACAATGACAGAGCTCAGAGTCTGTACAGGAGGCCTGATCAAACTTCAACTGTTTGTCCACCAGGCCAGGAAAATGAAAGAGCAAACTTACACCAGCTGCTCCAAAATCAAAAGTACACAAATAGGATAGGATGAGGCTGTGCACGCCTGAAATCCTACCCTCTCTGCGGAACGACCTCGGGTCCTCTGCAAGATCAGCAGGCACTCCTAATCGCTGAGCCAGTTCTTCAGCCCCTTGTTTGCTGGCTTGCTTGCTTGTTTGTTTGTTTGTTGGCACAAGGTCTCCCTCTCTATCCCAGGCTGGCCTAGGTTACATGGCAAAGCCATGTCTCTGGAAACCAAAGAGACCCAGAAGCACAGGCAGGAGAGAAAGATGGCTGAGAAAAGCGGCTGCATGTGGCTTCCACTCCGAAATATGTGCGTGCTCTCACACATGCAAATTAAACATGTATGCAATGCAGAATGAAGCCCACGAGCCAAAATCCAAACAAAAAGCCTTGGACCTCTTCCTGCCTTGGAACACATCCTGGGAGGAGTTTCCTACAAAGCCAAGGAAAATAGAAGGTTAGCCTTTTGCAGGGGAGTCACAGAATCGTACGGGGGCTTGAGAAGGCTGGTGATCACTGGCCTGAATCGCCATTGCTTAAGAGCAAGATAAAAGCCAGGAGGAAACTCCCAGGACAGGTGGGAAGAGGAGGTGGGTACCAGACCGAGGCTCCCGACCTTTCTGTAAACCTTCAGTGCCTTTATTTATTCAGTGTCATGGACATGGTCTTTGTTACTGTATCAGTAGGCGTGAACAAGGACTCCACAAGATGAAATTCAGTATTGGTAGGAACGGTTTATCTTGCCTCATAGTCCATCGTCGTGGGGAAGGCGTGGCGGTAGGGAATGAGGCCAGCCAATCACATTGAATGTGCAGTCTTGAAGCAGAAAAAAAAAAAAAAACAAAAAAAAAACGGAAGTGGGTCCAGAGTACAAAATCTCAAAGCCCGCCCCCAGTTTCATACTTTTTTCAGCAAGACTCTATATCCTGTCCTGTCCCCAAAGTTCCATCTCTTTTCAAACAGCCCCACTATCTGGGAACAAATGTGCAAACACATAAGCCCTCTGGGGACATTTTAAATTTAAAACTCAGCATAGAGGGAAGTGCTACCAGCACGGAGGAGCAGGGTCATCCAGAGACCTCATGTATCGCGTCTAGCCCCTGGCTGCTCTTAAAGGCCAGCTTCCTTGTAGCTTGGGTTTCTTCATCACAGAATGAAGTCCCAATAGGAGAGGCTCAGAGGGGTCTGTGGAGCAGTCAACCACAGCGAGCCAGGTAGGTGCGTGGCTTTATCTAACCTGGCCTTAGGATGGGCGGCATTACCACCCGCCACATTCTTTTCGTGCTAGCCATCATAAGGAATTCTTCAGGTCTGAATCCAAGTGGGAAAATGCCCAGTGCGCTCTCTCTCTCTCTCTCTCTCTCTCTCTGTCTCCCCTGAGGCCCAGGAAGGTCTCACTGAAGAAGCGCAGAGAGAATACTGAGTGGGGGTGGGGGTCCATCCAGCTACATTCCAAACCATGCCTGCCTCTTTCCCTCCCCCCCCCCCCCCCCGCTGCATCTGCCGGAGTCCAAACCTCCTGGGTCTCCCTGAACACCTGCGACAGTGCTTGTGTAGAATCTGCCAGTGAGGGAATGAGGGCGTGGACTGACTCAGCGGGAGAGCTCCTGCCTGGAATCTGGCAATAAGAGAGCTGGAACATGACTCAATGGTAGAGTTAATGCCTAGAATCTCCTAGTGAAACCTAGAGGCCCAGGGAAGACCTCGGGCATAACCACAGGGTATCTGCCCTCGGCTCCCACTCTATAGCTCCTGTGTTGGCTTGAGTGAGGCGAGACCCCGCAGACTCATACGTTTGGATGCTCGGTTTCCAGTTAGTGGAACCATTTGGGAAGGATTAGGGGGCGAGGCCTTGTTGGAGAAAGTGTATCATTGAGGGTGGGCCATGCTGGGCCCAGTACTCCCCCTTCCTGCAGATCAAGATAAAGAACTCTCAGCTGCCTCTGCGGCACCAAGCCTGCTGTCTGTGGGCCACCGTGCTCCAGGCCATCATGATAATGGACTATGCCTCTAAAACCGTAGGCATGTCATAAACTAAATTCCTGCTTCAGTAAGTGTTGCCTTGTCTCTTCAGCAGTAGAATAGTGACTAAGAGAAGCTGTTCCACTTGGGTGGGCTTTGAGGGCTTAAAGGCCCGCCCTAGGACCAGTCTCTGTCTGTCTGTCTCTGTCTGTCTCTCTGTCTCTTTTTCTCCTCCCTGTAGATCAGGATGTAAATCTCTCAGCAACGCTCCAGCACCATTGATCATGGACTAAAACTGTAAGCCAGGCCTGTGTTAAACACTTTCTTTTATAAGAATTGCCTCGGTCGTGGCGTTTCTTCACAGCCACGGAACAGTGACTAAAGCAGCTCCTAACAGTCAGTCTGTCTCTCGCTCCCCACCATGATCATCTGATGTTCCCAGGACAAAGCTAACGCCCACCCCCACCCCCAGCATAACCCAAGTCTGCAGTCCAGCGTCTGCATACCTATCTACCTTGTTCATGCTCAGGACTAGCTGCCAGTCACCTCTCCAGGGTCTCCAGGGCTCTCACCACACTGACTGGCACTCGAACACCAGTCACTGGGCACTGTGAACTCCTGCCAGTGTGTCACTTGCCCTGCTCACTGCTGAGTGACACATCACGAATTTAAGCTCTGTGGCTTCTGTTAGCTTTACTCAACCCCTACAGGCACTCAGTTCCAAAAAGTTAAGGGTCTCCAGTTAAAAAAAAAAAAAAAAAAGTTAAGTTGACCTGGAGGTCAAGAGAGCATGAACTTCCCCTTTCTAAGAACAGTTCAGACTAAATTCAAAAAGGCAGAAGTCAAAACAGGGAAAGGGAAGTGAGCACCCACAGTCAGTAGAAAGAGAATTTGAGTCCCACGGCTTCCTGGTCTCCTCAAAACACTAATGAGCACTCAGGAGATAAAGGCAGGGAAACCTTGGGTTGCAGGCCAGTCTGAACATAAATAAAGAGATCTTGCCTCAAACAAACAAAACAAAAAACAAAGCCAAGTACTGTAGCACAGGCCTCTAATTCCAGTTACTTGGAGGCTGAGACTAAAGAATTACAAGTTTAAGGATGACCCAGGCAACTTAATGAGACTCTGACAAAATAAAAAGTAAAAAGTAGCCTGAAGGTATAGCTCATACCTGCCTAGAGGGGCTCATACCCTCCAGTGAGGGGCTAGGGTGTGGCTCAGTGGTAGAGCATCTGCCTAGAGTTCCCAGTGAGGGGCTGGGGTGTGGCTCAGTGGTAGAGCCCCTGCCTAGAATCCCCAGTGAGGGGCTGGGGTGTGGCTCAGTGGTAGAGCCCCTGCCTAGAATCCCCCAGTGAGGGGCTGGATGTGGCTCAGTGGTAGAGCCCCTGCCTAGAATCCCCCAGTGAGGGGCTGGGGTGTGGCTCAGTGGCAGAGCACCTGCCTAGAATCCCCCAGTAAGGGACTTGGAGGTGTGAATCAATGGCAGAGCACTTCCTCCCCATGTAGAAAAAAAAAGAGAAAAGTTCTATTCCTACTTTGTGCACCATTTGAGCTGCATTAACTTTAATAGCCAGTTAAAAGTGTCTGTCTTGAGGCAAAGTGGAAACTCAGTACTTTTTATTCTAAATTAAGATGATAATAAAACTACTTTGCAAAAGAATAAAAGAAAACCGACGTAAAGAGGCGAGACACATCTGTCCATCGGTATTACTGGTATAAATAGGATTAATCCACACTTTAAGTGGCTTCACGGCTTGACTCCGTCGGGCTCCCTGGCAAATGGTGTCTGTGTAGGACGCTGTTAGCCATGATTTGCTCTTCTCTAATTTATTAGCTTTCGTCTGCATAGTGCTGTACTTACTCTAACAAAGAGGTTTTTAAACAAATAGAAGCAAATCTAGATTTAATTTATTTCTTCGCGTGAAAAATTCTCAAGAAAATCAATTTTCATTTGGGCAGGTATCTCAGCAGCCTGGCATCCCTATTACTCCATGCCTGCTCCCTCCGTCGCTGCCGTGTGTGTGACAGATGGCTTCATTTCCCTGCCATGGCTCTACTGCCTGCACGGTATATATAAATATATATATGGCCTATTAAAGGTCTTACTTAAAATGACAAAAACCACTAAAGCTTAGGCTGACACCATCTTATGTTTATTTACTCTTAGAGTGTGTTTGTGTGCCCAGGTGCCATGGCCCACGTATGGAATTCAGAGGACAATTCGCAGTTGGTTCTTTCTTTCCACAGTATAGGTCCAGGATCAACCTCCAGTCATCGAACTCCGTGGCTGGAACAGTTATCTGCCGAGCCATCTCAGTGGATATACTGCTTAACTTATTGAGGAAAGCCAGAGACATCCAGGACGGTGCGCAGCACCCGGAGCAGCGGGACCTGTTCGATTTCATTCGCAGTCTCCGAGGTCAGCTCATTAACAGATCTGTAACAGCACAAAATGGAAGGAGGGGGCTCCACCCACTTTCAGATCTAAGGACGAATTCTCCTTGCTCTCTCAGAAACTGTTCTTCCCGAGGAAAGGGCTTGTCTGGACGCCCACCGCAGTCCTAAAGCTTGCAGATCTGAGATCTTGGGTCTGCTCTTACTCGGTCCAGTTCAAGCTCTTCCCAGCCCTAAAGCACACTGCTAAATTCTCTTCCTTGCTCCTCTTGAAATCTCGCTAATATCTCCTGGTTTCTTCCCAAAATGATCTTTGTTCCTTCCCTGCAAGCCAACAGTAGGTTGAACAATTGTGTGTGTGAACCTGTGCATGCATGTGTGTGTGTGTGTGTGTGTGTGTGTGTGTGTGTGTGTGTGACAGAGGTCAAGGTCAGCTGTCTTCCTCGGTCTCACTTCACCTCATTCATTTAAATTTTTTTTTCTATTACGTTTATTTATTTATTTATTTATTGACTGGGGAGAAAGGTTTGGAGGTCACAGGCCAACTTGAAAGAGCCAGTTTTTTTCCTCCTATCATGTGGGTTCTGAGGAGCGAACACAGGTTTTCAGGGTTGACAGCAAGTACCTTTCCTCTGTCCACACCCACTTTCTGTTTTGAGACAAGATCTCTCATTGGACTTTGGAGTTCCCTGATTTGGCTGGGCCGGCTCGTCACCAAACCGCAGTGATCCCCCTGCCTCTGCCTCTCCACCCTGTGCTGGGGTACCAGACACGTGCTACCGCACCTGGCTTTCAGTGAGCGCTGGAGATCTGTGCTCTGGTCCGAGTGTCTGTGCAGCCAGCACTTTCCTGGTGGGTTCCTTGGTTACTCTCCTCCTGGTGCCTTTGACCTTGAGTGGAGAACAGATAGCTCCACAGACATTCCAGGAGGGATCAATACGCTTGCATGTAGAAGTGACCAGAAGAAAGGAGACAGAGAATGAAGGCAGAGGCAGAGAGGGCCTTTCTCCTGGTTGTGTTCAGCCTGTGGGCCTGAGAAAGGGTCAGGCTTTTTACCAAACCAGCCTTCTGAGTGCCTGTCATACAGACTCAGTGGGCAAATATTTGCTGACCTAAGAATACAAGGCTACCTTCCATGTACACATGAACTGACTGAGTCTGAAGAGCAGCTAGGGGTCTGCAGGTTGAGTCAAAGGAGTGGAGTCTTCCTGGCGTTGCCACAGCCCTCCCTGCGCTGCCCGCTCCCCGCGTTGCCCCCTCCCCTTCTTGCAGAGTCATTGGAACCCGCAGGAGCATCCTGGAGAGATGTCATCATTCCCTGTGGTCCTTCCAGGGATCCACACGGCACAAGAATCCCGAAAGGTCCTTCAGCGAAAACAGATAGGAAAATGGAAGTGCTCTTAGCTATGTCCTACTCAGCACTGTGGCAGTCAGGCCTTGAACTCACTCTGTTGCCAAGGCTGACCTCAAACTCAGGGCAACCTCTTGAGGTGTATGTGTATCCATTTGGTTCTCAAGCGTTTATTTGTTCGTTTGCTCGTTCATCTGTTGAGACACAGTCTCGCCAGGTAGCCCTGGCTGGCCTGCACTACTCTCTATAGACCAGGCTGACACGGAACTCACAGAGATCTGCCCCTGGGCACTGAGATTAAAGGCGTACACACATCCAGCCTCTCATCAGGTTTTTTCTTTCTTTTGTTTCACAGTTTCTCTAATGCAATTACCATTATGATCATTATCCTTGCATTTCATTATTTTAAACAATATTCAAATTCAAATATATTTTGATGATGGTCTTTCCTTCCCCAAATCCCGCCAGAAATCCTTGCCTTCCCTACCCACCCAACTGAAAGTTCTCCCTCAAAAAAGAAAAGAAAATCAATACAAGAAAACAAAATAAAACTGCACCCAAAAAGATTTTAAAAGCAACAAAAACAAAAAACCCACCTGACAAAAAAGAGATATAAAACTGTGAACTCCAATTTTATGCTGGTCAACTACTGAGCATGAAGCCTGACCTGGACTGTTTGATACATCCAGTATCATTCTATTGAAAAAAAAAAATTTCCCCTCTTCCCAGCAGGTCTAAATGACAGTTCAGGTGTTAAACTTTACCCTGGTAGCTAGATTTTCATTCATTCATTCATTCATTCATTGGGGCAAGACAAACCAACAGAAGGAAAAGGGCCCAAGAAAGGGCACAAGAAACAGAGTGTGCCAAACACTCATTGGCACACTTAGGAATCCCATAAAAACAGTAAACCAGAGGTGATGACATAGGCACAGAGGACCTGGTGTGCCCTGTGCAGGCCCCGTGCGTGCTGCCGCAGTCGGTGAGTTCACAGGAGCTTTGCTCACGGTGATCCAGAGGCTCTTGTTTTCTGTGTCCTCCATTGCCTCTGGCTCTAGCACCCCTTCTGCTTCCTCTTCCACAGGGTTCCCGGAGCTGGGGCGAGGGGCTTTGACAGGGACAGTCCATTTAGGGCTGAGTGTCCCAGGGTCTCTCATTATCTGCGTGACGTCTGACTGTGGGCGTCTGTGTTTGCTCCCATGTGCTGCAGGAGAAACTTTTCTGACGATGGCTGAGCAAGGCACTGACTTGTGAGTGCAGCAGAATGTCATGAGGGGTCATTTTATCACGCCCCCCTTTTTAAGACCAGTATTATATCTGGTTTTACCCTAGATCCCTGTGCTATCCCATCTCTGGTTCTTGGTCACCCCAGGAGTGTCAGCTTTGGGTTCTCACGGAGCGGCCTCGCGTCAAATCAGCCACTGGCTGGTCCCTCCCACAGGCTTTGCGCCACCGTTGCCTGGAATGTCTTGCAGGCAGTGTGCCATTGTAGGTAAATGGTCTGTGGCTGGCTTGGCCTTTATGCCTCTCTTCTGAGAGCATGCAGAGAACCAAAGATGCCAGAACTTAGGGGCGAGGGCTCCACGTGGACACCAGCTCTACTTCTCAGGGCTAGAGAGATGGAACAGTGGGTAAAAGCCCTTGTTCTTGCAGAGGACCAGGGTTCAGTTCCCAGAGCCCGAGTAGAAGCCCACAGCCATCTGTGATTCTAGTTCCGGGGGATTTGTTGTCCCTTCCGACCCTTGAAGACACGAGGTGCGGGGGAGGGGGGCGCAGTCACCCATCCATGTAAGTAAAACACTTACACACTTATGGTTTTTATGAAATAAAAAAATAAACCCACTCTCGATCCTTCATCCTCTGCCTCTCCCGGCCTCTGGTGTAGGACTACGGCCATTTCCCAGAGACCCAGGAAAGTCACTGCAGACACAGCAACACGGCCTTCACCGCAAAGGTGGTAAGACATAGTTTATTCTGGAGCCCAATATGGGCGACCACAGCCAGGGAACATACATTAGGTAGCACCAAGCCCGTGTTACAGTGTTGTAATGGTTTGATGAGATTTTATAGTGACAGAACACAGGAACTTGTAAATCAAGGCACTTTTCAAATACACTGGTAGAAACAGTGGGGCGTTAAAAAAAATTAAGGCAAAGCAGAGAAATCTCTGTTACGGGCCATGGATGCTGTCCGAGGAGACTCTTGGCCTTCTGGTTTGTTGGAAGCCAGGGGTCTGTTATCTATTAGCCACAAGGATGTCAAGTCGAGCACAGAAGTGGGCAAAGGGTGGCTATTTGTAACTAAGCTCTGGGCCCTCACCATCCCAACCTCCCCACAGTCGCTGAAGATCTCATCAGTTTATCAGCCTCAGAAGGCTCAGCGGAAGGTGTGAGTCTTTCCAGGGTCTTTGATTCACACCACGTTGCAATGTGTGCTCAGTTTTGAAGCAAGCCATTTCACACTGGAAATGCAGACAGCATTTTCAGCTTGAGTCAGAGGAGCCCACTGGAAGGTGTTTTTGGATCACAGATCTGACGGGTCTTTTGTCTGGAAGGCTGACTGACTGGAGAGCTCCAGGCTCAAGATCAAGGTTCCAACAAGCCGTATGTAGAATCTGCCTATGGGAATGATAAGACTAGAGCGTCATTGTTGACGTGTTCTGAGACAATGGGCAAGAGTGCTGGCTGGGGCAATGGCCAGTGGGTTCCATGCTTGTACAGGTGTGGGGCTCTGAATCCGAATCCTCAGCACACTGTAAAGACCAGTACAGTGGCGTGCACTGGTAACCCCAACACTGATAAGAAGGGAACAGAGACAGGAGGATTCTGGGAGCTCAATGGCCAGTGAGTCTAGCTAAAGTGATGGGCTCCATATTCAGTGCAAAACACTGTTTGAAAAAAATAAAGTATCCAGTGGTTGAAAAAGATGCCTGATGTCCACATCTGTTTTCCAAGCACACATATGCTTGGGTGAGCCCCCCCACACACACACATAGACAACAACAAATCAAAGAAAATAGGCAAGGATCTGGCAGGGTGGCTCAGTAGGCAAGGGAGCTTGCGGCAAGCCTGATAAACTGAGCCCACGTGGTAGAAGGAGAGAGCCCCCATTCCTCCTAGCTGTCCTGTGACTCCAGAAGCACACCAAGGCATGAGGGCACATGTGCAAACACACACACAGAGAGAGAGAGAGAGGGAGAGAGAGATGTTTGGTTTTGTTTTTAAACCAAGCATGACCAGCATCCGAGAAGCCCGATCACCCCGAGCTTTTCCACTCATTTTGTTTGCGACATGATCTTGCTACATAGCCCAGGCTGACCTCAAACCCACAGCCCTCTTGCCTCTGCCTTCATGTGTTGAGACACAAGCATGATCGCTGAACACAGCTCTTCCACTCTTTGGGAGAATTCTGGCTTCTAGCCCTTTGCCTTGTGAAAGCCCACACTGGAAGTGTACAGTAAAACCAGGGCATGGAGTAGGTTCCGGAATCCTAAAAATACCCAGCGAAACCCAGAGCTGTGAGGAGATGGTCTTTGGCTCAAGAACGGCAAGGTAGATCCTGTCACATTCTGCTGTTAATTAAAGCCGGAGGCGCCAGCACCACATCTCTTCACAGGTAAGGCGCACAGTGATTTACTGTTCCGTAAAACTTTTTAACACCTTGGCCAGAGACACCTCCCCCCCCCCTTCTTCACAATACAAAAGCAAAGACTGTTTTCCAGGCACCCAGGCAGCCTCTTTCATGATGGGCAGAGAAGGGAGGTCTCTAAAGACCTCGGTGCTTTCTTCCATGTTGGAACTTGAGTGACACTTCAGAGCCAGGGCCCTGTGCTCTCGCAGGGCAATCTGCTTTCCTGATGAGATTTTTTTTTTTTACGGCGACATATTTAGGGGATTATGTACAAGCTGTCCCAAATTGAGGTCTAGTCAAGGCTGCACTTTGATTGTGTAATTGCAGCAAGCCCCCAAGAGACAGAAAGTGATTAAGCATTTCTTCTATGGTACATTCTGTTGTTCTCCACTGACTCCAAAGCTGAGAGCTGTTCTGATTTTTTGCTGCTCCTCTATGTTGTTCAGCCCTCCACCGATTGGGCTCAAGGCCTCCTACATGGTAAGTAGGTGCTCTACCACTGAGCCACACCCCAGCCCCTCACTGGGGGATTCTAGGCAGGTGCTCTATCACTGAGCCACACCCAGCCCCTCACTGGGGGATTCTAGGCAGGGGCTCTACCACTGAGCCACACCCCAACCCCTCACTGGGGGATTCTAGGCAGGGGCTCTACCACTGAGCCACACCCCAGCCCCTCACTGGGGGACTCTAGGCAGGTGCTCTATCACTGAGCCACACCCAGCCCCTCACTGGGGGATTCTAGGCAGGGGCTCTACCACTGAGCCACACCCAGCCCCTCACTGGGGGATTCTAGGCAGGGCCTCTACCACTGAGCCACTCCCTCAGTCTCCTAACTTTTTACTTTGAAAAAGAGTCTCACTCTAAATTTCCCAGGTTAGTTTTGGACTCATTCCAAGGCTTAGAACTTTCAACATCCCTGCGTCAGTGTCCTGAGTGTCTGTAATGACAATTCTGGGCTGTTACACTTGTCTCTTTTCTGGATTTGAAAGAGAAAATCTTCAGGAGTCATAGGTTCTCGGTTAAGGTCACTAACCAAAAGCTATGATAAACTCAGAAGCCTTTCTGAGCTTTAACTACAATCCTGAGTGTGTTTTGTAACCAGCAGAAGTGATTTCTCATGTGATCTGGAGAAAACCCTGCAAGATCTGGGTTTTTTGGCCTTGCTGTCTCCATTCATGAAGGCACACTTATCTGCTCTAGGACCAAATCTCTCCTTTCCCATGTTTGGGGGGGGGGTGTATATGTGTGTACACTCATGTGTATGCAAATATACTTCTGATCATTGGTGTGTATGTGTGTGTGTGTTACATGTGTGCATATGTGTGAAGAAGTCAACCAGAGCTTCCATTCCTCAGGCACTCGTCTACCTTGTGGTTTATCTTATTTTGGGGGAGGGTCTCTCACTGACCCTGGAACTTGACGAATAGTTTAAGTTGCCTGGTCAGCAGGCCCGAGAGGCCCTCCAGTCTGCCTTTCCTATTGCTTTGTTTTTAAAGACAGTCTTGTTATGCGGCCCAATCTGACCTCAGACTCAGAGCCATCCCCTGCTGCATCCTCTCCAGTGCTGCCATTATAGGCATGTTCCACTATGCCCAGCTTTGGGTTTTTGAGACAGGGTTTCACTATGCAGTCTAAGCTGATCTTGAGCTCACCATCCTCCTGCCTCGGCTTCCTAAATGCTGCGATAAGAGCCCTGTGCCACCAAACCCGGCTTCTTTTTTCCACTTTCACAGAGCAAGTCTGTTGCCTGTTTTAAGCCTCTGTGCTTCCTCCTTTGGTCCTTGACGGAGCTGAGCAGTTTCATTATGATCTCTGTGTGAGCGTGTATGGGTGTGTGTGCATGGTTGTGTATATACGTGCAATCAAGCAAGTGGAGGTCGGGGTTACACCACGGTAACTGAGCCACCATCTTCAGGGATTCTCCTCTCTCTTACCCATCTTACCCTAGATCTGGGATGGCAGACCCAGATCTATCCCGGGGACCAGGAACTGCGGCCCGTGCACAGCCGCCTTCACGCTTCCTCTGAACCCTGAGAGATGCCCCACAGCTGGCAGCTTCAGATGGGGCCCCCTCACCCAGCGCTCGCTGCAGCCATCTGCCCCTCAGGTTCCTAACGCCCTGACATTAAACAAAAGAGAAACGGAGCTTTCCCTAATTGAGGATCATAATCAAGAATCTGTCACGGGGTCGCTGGAAATTAATTCAGCCTGATCGCTCTTCAGACCTTTGAGAAGGAACGGCGTGTTCTCCCTGACACCGCCATGTCCCGCTTCATCCCGTATTAGCTCCCTAACAAGGCTACGTGTTCAGCTCGAAGCTCACAAATTAGAAAGAGGCGGGCGTGGATCCTGCCGCTCTCTCCCCGTTACTGCGCCAGTTTGTCTCCAGGCGTCCAGATCTTTCTGTACAAGCCGAAGTGGCCTCCAAGGGCAACTTCCTGTTTGATTCCGAGGACCATTACCTGCTCCTGTGTCTCTGTCGTTACGCTACATTTAATTAATTATTAATTAATTATAAAGGGCTTCACCTAGTTGCCCAGCTTGTGGAAACTGGACCAGTGGTTAGTGACGCTGTAAGAAAAAGGTACACATCGCTCTGTGCTGTCTCCCTTTAGTGAGAACTCCTGGACTTAGGACACAGATAGCTATAGATGGACACGAGGACATATCAGCGAATGCCATGTATTAACCCACTACAGAATCCCCATTCCAGATCCACTTGCAAATGACTATTTACATACTTATTTAGAGGAGGTCTCATATAGCCCAGGCTGGTCTTGAACTCACTGTGTAGCCGAGGATGACCTGGAACCTCCTGATCGCCCTGCTTCCATTTCCCCAGGGCTTTTAGGCAATTGTCAGCATGTCCTGCTTTGGCAGCACTAGGGATGGCACCAGGGCTCTGTGCCTGCTCGGCAAGCTCTCTACCTGCTGAGCTCCAGCCCGAGTTAAGCAATCCATGTCTTGATCCACTCACCTCAGAACACTCGGTGCCAGCGCCTGCCAGCCGCTTCTCTTGGCATGCCGACGGGTGTGGTCCTTTCTGTCTCATGTCCCAGTCTCCTCACCTGGAAAATATGATGGTCACAACCCAGGGGCCCTGGGAGCTCAAGGGTGCTACAGAACCCTGAGGAGGCTAGGCAGGAGGTCTGTGTTTGGAGACCGGCCTGTTTCCCACCGTTCAGACTTGAGCTGACGTCGAGGGCCTTTCTAAAGGCCCATGTGTGGAACAACTCACTGTTACCAGGGCTGGGGAGACGCCTCCGTCAGTAGAGTTCAGAGACCCAGCACCTGTGTGGAAAAGGCCCAGCCTGGTGACACACGCGTGTATCCCCGTGCTTCGGTGGGGGAAGGCAGGGGGTGCCAGGGCTTGCTGGCTGTTGGTCTGGCCTGCACAGTCAGTTCTAGGCTAGTGAGAGACCATCTCAGTGACCAAAGCGGGCGTGAACTAAGGACGGCCACTAAGGTTGTCTCTGTCCTCCACATCCTGTGCACACACACACACATACACACACACACACACACACACACACACACACACACATGCTCATTTGCACATAATCACAGCTATGAGCCTGAGCACCCAGCTTGTAGCTCAAGCCCTTATCCTGCTTCTGCAGCCTCTGGCCCTTATCTGTGGGAAATCACAGAGCCTGTGGTGTCAGGATCCCACCCTCCACCCCAGGCAGAGGTAGCTGCTGAAACAGGAAGTGTGTGTCCCCACACAGTAAGACTGAGACTGCCAGCAAAGGCCTGGGAGAAAAGTAAAGAAAAAAAAAAAAGCATGTTTGCTGCGTGGACTGATTTTCATAAAATTAACATGATAGTGTATAATAATGTTCCCAATATAACGTCTCTTCCCAATTAATATTTATAACCCTGCACGGATTAAATCATACTTTTGTGATTATGTTAATCACCATTTTCAAGCCTTATTCGGGTCCAAAGATAATGGCTAGTGGAGCTTTTGTTTTGTTCTGTTCCCTTTTCTTTCTGAGACAGCCTTCCTACGTAGCCCAGGCTACCCTCAGACTCTCAATCCTTTCGCCTCGGCCTCCGGTGTGCAGGGATTACCTGCGCACGCCTCCGTGCCTGGCTTTTCCTTTGTTGGCTTTTGTCTTTGGAATGTTCTAGTGACATTCTAAAGTCTCCTAAGAGGGAGTCGTCGCAGCTTTAATAACGGTGACACACGCTCATGTAGGCATCTGCCCCCGGGACTGAAGTCTTCTTAGCCTCCTGACTTGAAAGGCTCTCGGGTTTTTCTGTTTCCTTCTGGAAGCCTCCCTCCTCTGCACGCATTAAACAGGACTGAAACGGGCGGTGCATCCACTAGCTCCCATCGCTGCCCTGACTGCTCAGGGCAGGACCGCTGCCTCCTGGGATGCGTGAATGTGACCAGCAGGCTAGGGGGCGGCGTTGCAGCCTGCACCCATCTGCCCCTTCTGCTCTCAGCCCTGGGCTCCTGACACTCCAGCTCATGAACAGGAACCGCACACCCCACCCCACAGGCGGCACAGGAAGCCCGAAGCTGCATTGGGTCCAGGCGCTGGCAGTGGGCAAACCTGACGCCCTTCCTTTCCGGGCAACAGATTTTTTTTTCTTTTGCATCCTTTTAAGGCCTGAAGAAATGGCTCAGTTCCTGTGTAAGCACAAGGACCTGAGTTTGGATCCTTGGCTCCCACAGCGCACATCGAAGTGCTAAGAAAGAGTGACCGCTGAGCGCTCAGCCCTGAACGGGACAGCAGTGTCAAACCCTCCTCCATAGCTCAGGAAGCAGCATGGAAGCCGGGCGGAAGATGGGGAAGAGAGAAGTGAAACACTGACTTCTGGACATGACCCGACCATGGTACTCATGGACCCGCAGCCGCTGTGGTTACCTGCAAGCAGTCAGCATTCCAGCATGGACTGTGGAGAGGCTCAAGGCTCCACCCCCATCCATGATTGGCAGCTGATGGCTGCGTGGACGGGGGAGTCATTTCCTTCCTTCCTTCCTTCCTTCCTTCCTTCCTTCCTTCCTTCCTTCCTTCCTTCCTTTCTCTCTCTCTCTCTTTCTTTCTTTCTTCCCTCCTTCCTTTCATTCTCTTCTGTGACTTTTATTATCTTACTATATTTTTAATTTATTTATCATATATTCACTTTACATCTCCATCGTAGCTCCCTGCTCTCACCCAGTCCCACCCTTCCTCCCTCTTCCCCTACACCTTTTCCCCTGTCTCTCAGAAAAGGGGAGCCCCCCACCAACCCACCCCAGTAGATAAAATTGAATCAGGACTGAGAGCATCCTCGTCCAAGGCAGGGGGAAGTGATAGAAAACAGACAGCAGAGTCCATGTCCAAGACGGCCCCTGCTCCCCTTTTTAGGGAACCCACATGAAGACCAAGCTGCTCATGGGGTACCTATGTGTAGGGGGCCAGCAACTCCACTAGAAGACAACAGAGCCAACTAACCTGAGCCCAGGGGAGCTTGCAGAGACTGAAGCAGTTTTCTTCACAGGCCTAGAAACTGCTCCAGCCCCACATGCATGAATATGAGCTGCACTAAGTGGATTCAGCCTGTTATAACAGAATAAGAAGCTGGAAGGGGACATGGCAGTGGGCCTTGGAGAAGGGAATTAGAGGGTGGAGATGATAAAAATGTATGCAGGTATGAAGTTCTCAAAGAACACATAATGTTGCATAGACTTGATGCCACGTGCAGAGCACTCGTCTCTAACCCCGGCACTGAGGGGTGGACCCTGGAGCCCACTGGGCAGCCGGCCTCGTTGAACCTATGAGCTCAGGGAGGACCTTAAGAACTAAGGTGCAGGACAACCAATGGAAGACATTTAACCATAAACCTCCGGCCTCCACACATGTGCACACACGTCAACACGTACATAAGTGGAGGAAAGACCACAGGCGCATGACCCATCTGCCGTCTCTCCCCAGCCACCCCCGGAGCCCCTAGTTAGCCGGGCCTGCTGTCAGAAAGTATCTCCAGCCAGGCAGCTCAAGAGTAATGTGCCAGCTGTGGGGGCCTGAAGTCCTAGGCCGGGGGCTCTCAGCTGGGCTCCCACTGAGGACTGGGAAGGGAGAGGTGTGTCCTTCCATCTCCACGTCATTTGCCACCCATCTTCGGTGACCCTTGACTTGTGCAACTAGGGGAGGAAGGCTTTGTTTCAGCTCTCGGTTCCAGGTCCATCACACCTGGGAAGTCAAGGCACGACTTTAAAGCAGCTACCCACACCACATCCATGGTCAAGAAGAGCGAGGAACAGACACAGGCAGGCTTAGCAGTCAGCTGCCTTTCTCTTACACATCTGGGCTCCAAAACCAGGGAACGGTGCTGGCCATGTTCAGGTTGGGTCTTTGCACAGGAGTTGGGAGCAATCAAGACAAGCCCGTGCCCCACCCTCAAGCAGAACACAAGCCAACCTGGTGTAGACATTTCCTTACCAAGCCTCTTTTCCCAGGTGACCCCAGATTGCATCAGGTTGACAGTTACAACTGACCTCACCAACGGAAAGATGAATGCTGAGACTCAGTCCAGGACATCAGCCTGTAGGATGGTCCTGCTCGCTGGGACAGTGGGGCTTCACACCTCAGCTCACCCAATCTAGAAATTCCCTCATAGATATGCCCACAGGTTCCCACCCTCCCATCCCAAGCCCCCACCCCACCCCCTCCATGATTCTAAATCCTGTCATCTGACAATTAAAATGAACCCCCCCTGGGTCTGCCTAAGGACTTTGTCTTAATTTGATTATAAGCAAAGGGCCTATCTCTCAATAAGGCTGCACTCACTAGGCCTGGGGGTTAGAACTGCAGCTTTAGCAGGCACATAATTACATCTAAAACAGGCTCCACCTCCCCCACCATGGAAAGGAAAAGGGTGGGAGCACAGGGTTAGAAATGGGCTGTTGGGCTTCTCTGAGATTCCAGTGAAAGCCTCGGGCAACCTGGAAAGGACTCTGAAAACTCAGGGGCACCCAGGGCTGTCTTCAGGCTGGAGACAGCATCTGTGCCCTTGGGTCCTGTTTGGACAAATGCCACCAATGCTTTCCTGAGGGCGGCTGTGACTCAGACCAGCACCCGCTCCAATAGAAGGCTTTTCACCTGCTCTCTCTACATCCTGCTCCACTAAGATGCACGGAGTCTCTGCCTCATGCTCTCCCCCACCACAGGCTGACCCTACCATGTCTTCCCTAGCATGACGGCTGAAAGCCAAACTAAACCTTTCTCTGGAGAAAGATTTGTGGAGATGGCTAGGTTAGCAAAGTACCTGCTTCACAAACATGGAGACCAGAGTTCCAATCCCCTGAATCCATATAAAGCTATAATCCCAGCGCCGGGGAGGCAGAAACGGGAGGATCCCTGCGGCTCAGTAGCCAGGCAGTCTAGCCAAACTAGCAAGCCCCGGCTTCAGGGTGGAGCCTTGTCTTAGAAAATAAGACAGACTGATTAAGAAACACACCTACACGTTAAACATTAAGAAAGGCCTCTGAAAGGCTCTACCCTGCAGAGTATCGAGGCAGATGCTGAGACTCACAGCCAAACTTTGGGCAGAGTGCAGGAAATCTTATGAAAGAAGTGGGACATAGTAAGACCTGAAGAGGACAGGAGCTCCACAAGGAGAGCAACAGATCCAAAAAGTCTGGGTACAGGGGTCTTTTCTGAAACTGATACTCCAGCCAAGGACCACTCATGGAGATGGCCTGGAACTCCTGCACAGAGGTAGCCTATGGCAGTTCAATATCCAAGTGGGTTCCATAATAATGGGAACAGGAACTGTCTCTGACATGAACTGATTGGCCTGCTCTTTGATCACCTCCCCCTGAGGGGGGAGCAGCCTTACCAGGCCACAGAAGAAGACAATGCAGCCACTCCTGATGAGACCTGATAGACTAGGATCAGAGGGAAGGGGAGGAGGACCTCCCTTATCAGTGGACTGGGAGAGGGACACGGTGGGGAAGAGGGAGGGTGGGATTGGGAGGGGAGGAGGGAGGGTGGGATTGGGAGGGGAGGAGGGAGGGTGAGATTGGGAGGGGAGGAGGGAGGGAGGTATAGGGGGATACAAAGTGAATAAACTGTAATTAATAAAAAAAAAAAAAAAGACAAAGAAAGACACATTAAAGGCAGTGGTGGCACAAACCTTTAATCCCACTGCTCCAGAGGCAAAGGCAGCTGGATCTCTGTGAGTTCAAGGCCAGGCTGGTCTATGGAAAGAGTTCCAGGACAGCCAGGGCTACACAGAAAAACTTTGTCTCAAAAAAAGAAAAAGAAAGACATCTGATGCCTGGCCTCTCCACATGTGTGCTTGCTTGCTCTCTCTTCCTCTCTCTCTCTCTCTGTCACTCTCTCTCACCCACTCTATCCGTACACCAACAAAAATTCACATAAATAAATCAAGCCTTTCTACCGTTGTTTCTGTCAGGTACTGTGGCCACAGCAATGTCAAAGTAATAATGCCACGCATAAATATTTATCAGCTTAATTAATTAGCCCACTTATCAATTAGCAGCCCCTCCCCCCCCCCACGCACACAGTGGAGGGCTTCATGGGAAATCTGCGGCACACTCCCGCTGGCTGTTAAAAAAATAAACACAAAAGGAGAGAATGCACACAATGTGCCTGCGTCCTTCGGAGGCTCTGAGAGATTGACGGCCCTGCTGTTAATAAACAGCTGAGCGTCTGGAGAGACACCAGGAAGCCATTTTTCCCCCGTGAGACCACAACTCATGGGCTGGGAGGATTTGCTACACAGGCCCCTGGCGGGGTGAGAACAAATGTGTTTTCTCAGGCTGGTCCGGCCTTGCCACCTCTCTTAGGGGAGAGATGCTATCTCCTCATGCAGGTGGGTGTCCCTGCTATCTGCCTGGGCTACATCCCAGGTTTATATTCCTGGCTTCTGTCCTGAGCTAACAACCAGAGCCAGTGTGAGGGAGGCAGGAGCTGGGGTAACAAGGTGGCCTTTAAATGTCCCTCTACTAGGTGTGGTGTGTGTGTGTGTGTGTGTGTGTGTGTGTGTGTGTGTGTGTGTGTACACGATATGGCTTGGCACCTGGAGGCAGAAAACAACCTTGGGCATCTGTCCTCACCTTCCACCTTCTTCTAGGCAGGGTCCGATGTGTACAGCAGGCTAGCTGGCCTCTGCGATCCCGGAGGGTCCTCTTGTCTCTATTCCCAATGTTGCTGCAGAAGCTCTAGGTGTACAGACACACACTGCAGGATCTGGCCTTAGTCGAGCTCTGAGGGTTCAAACCCAGGTCCTCATACTTGTGCGGCAAGTACACTACCCCTTAAGACAACTACCCACCGTGACATCACCAGCCGTGGTGACTTGTACTATCACCATGCAAATACCCGAGGAGGACTGGACAGCTTCAGGTGAGGAATTTCTCCTTTCGGACGACAGTTTCTCTGCTTCCGGTCAGCAGTTGCATGTGGGCAGAACACGATGGTGGTGGAAAAGTTTGACAGAGGAACTTCATCCTGGTGGACAGGAAGCACAGAGACAGACAGGAAACAGGGACTGGGTAGAATCTTCAATGGCCTCCCTCTGGCCCACTTCCCCCAGCCAGGCCCAACCTCTTAAGAGTTTCCACAACCTCCCAAAACAGCACTCCCACCTTGGGACCAAGTATTTGAATCAGAGATTGACATAGTAACTGACCCTACGGTGACCCCTCCTTGTCTTCCACCTCGTTTAAAGCAGAGTCTCTGGTTTGCTGCTGTGTGCACTAGGCCGGAAATCCTCCTGTGTCCCCTTCCCATCTCACCGTATAAGTGTTCCGCTTTATATGGGTTCCACTCTCGGGTCCTTACATTTTTGTGGCCAGAGCCTACCCCCACCCACCCACCTTTATAGCCCAACCATGAAGTTCTCAACACGAACTTTACAGCTGAAACATCTTTTTTACAATGTCTAGAGGTTGGACGTGCCTGCAATCCAGGTAGGAAAGCTCGCTGAGCACCCCACTTCTCAGATGGGGACGCTGAAGCTAAGAACTCACATCAGCTCCCTTTCCACCCCTTCCTGTCACAAGTCCCCACAGGGGATCTCTTATGGAAATGAGGGGGCCCATGGAGGGCTTCTCTTGAGCAGCCAAGAAGGTGGGCATCGTGATTTCCCATCAGCCCTCAGCAAAGTCCAAGCTTCTTTTGTCATTGTCATTTGTTGTCCCGTGACAAAGACTTCCTCTGCCTCGAGAGAACAACGCTTGTCTGCCAGTGTCTGCAAGACCAACTGTTAGGACAGAACATTTCCGGGTTGCTCCAGGCCCTGGGCATGAGTGGGGATGGGAGACAGGCGTCCAGGCACCCGGAGACCTGCAGTATTCTCTTTGCATCCAAGCCCTAAACAGCAGATCAAGCCGGAAACCTCCTTCTGGGGAGGGGGACTGCCCCTCAGCGCCTGCGGCCTCTGTCCCGCCTGTTGCCAGAAAGTAAATGTTCCACTGTGGATCCTCTCCTAACACATCAGTGGTCTGTGACCAGGGCTTCGTCCCCGACACAGAGGCTCATCCATCACTGCCAGTAAGTGGGATGCAGGTTTTCAGAGTTCCTGGCAAAACGCGCTTACTCAAAGCCTGCACCTGCTCTGGCACACGCTGCCAGGGTGGGAGGATGACTTGCGTTGGTTGGGAGGATTCGGGGATGAGGAGCTGGGGCTGAGCTGCCCTTTTCCAAGGTGAGTGAGAACACCACCACACAGGAGGCGTCACTCCATCGCCAGGAGCAATGGTCCCACAGGGGTTGCAGGCCATGGTGGCAGAATTCACAGAGCAGTTGTCAGGACTTTTCTCAGGGAATGACAGAAGCTACCAAGGAGCAGCAGAGGAGACTTCCAAAATGCAAAATGATAGTCTTTAGGTGCTGAATGGGGAAGAGAGCCCATCCTGGGGTCATGCTGGCCCTGCAGCCAAGGGACAGAGCTGTCACTGAGGACCACCTCTGGCCAAAGGAGAACCCTGACCCTTAGAACTATGCCACCTCTGCTTCTGCCTTCGAACGCATCATAACAGGATAAGGAAGATCGCTCAGTCAATAAAGTCCTTGCCGCCCACGCAGGAGGACCTAAGTGCCAACCCCCAGCACCTATGAGAAAACAAAACAAGTGAACATGATGGTGCATGTTAGTAATGTCACTGTTCCGGAGGCAGAGGCCAGGGGGTCCGTGAGACTCACTAGCTAGCCACCCTGACCTACTGAGTCTAGATTCGGTGAGAGACCCTGCTTCAAACAAACAAGGCAGAAGCTGGGGAGATGGCTCAGTTGGTGAAGCATTTGCCACACTGGAGAAAAGATGGGAGTCTGAACCCTTAGCACCCATGAAAAAGGCCAGGCAAGACGGCACGTGGCTACAGTCCCACAGAGGACGCAGAGGCAGCTGGAGCTGCAGCCGCATTGCTGAGCGCCAGGTTTAGTGAAAGACCTTGTCTCAGAAAATAAAATGAAAGCCGGGTGTGGTGGCACACGCCATTAATCCCAGCACTCAGGGAGGCAGAGGCAGGCGGATCTCTGTGAGTTCGAGGCCAGCCTGGTCTACAAAGTGAGTTCAGGACAGCCAAGGCTACACACAGAAACCCTGCCTCGAAAAACCAAATAAGTGAATGAATGAATGAATGAATGAATGAATGAATGAATGAATGAATGAATAAGTAAATGGAGAATGATCAAGAAAGATACAGAGCTATAATAATAAGTAAGGCCTTAGAAAACCTACCATGGTTTATGGCTCCTGAAGACACACACACTCGCGCGCGCGCGCGCACACACACACACACACACACACACACACACACACACACACACTAAGGCTTACTCTCCTTCACAGTGGCATTTTTTTTTCTGCCCAGGGCATTTTATAGGAGTGACATTGAGCTCCTTAGGAGAAAGTCCTGCTGTATGTCACACTTAAATGAATTAGTAATTCCCACGTCCACATGTATTCTGGCCCAGCCCCCATCTCAAGATAGCAGGTCCCTGCTTTCCAAATATATGGTTGCTGCCTCTGCTGTGGTGTGTGAGGACAAAATAGTAAATATTATCTCCATCTTCTCTGGCCATCAGGGGAGGACGGATGGAAAAGGAGGTCGTAATTCTCTTTGCCAAAGTGAACAGTCACCTTGAGGCCATTATCCCAGCCCGACCTTGATGCTCGCGCTTTCTGCTTGCTCTTCCAGCTGTTTCAGAAGAAACAGGCTGCGAAGAGTTAGCACATGTTCAAGTAGCCGCCAGCAGCTGAGGACGCAAGCAAAAAGAGTAGGGATGGAGGGGAGAAAGATGAGGAAGGTAAAGAAAGGTGGGAGGAAGGAAAGCCCTGGGCGTGGTGCCCAGGCACTGGCATAAACTGGACCAGTCCTGCAGGCCTTTAATCTTGCACTTGGTAGACAGAGGCAGGGGCATCAAAAGTTTAAGGTCATCCTTGGCTACATGGGGAGTTTGAGACGAGCCTGGGCTACATAGAACCCTATCTCATACGAATGAATGAATGAATGAATGAATGAATGAATGAATGAATGAATGAACGGCCAATACAATGCCCCTTGCTGAGTGGGCTCTCACACAAGGCTCACTGGCCCTCCTATCCCTAACTGGCATGAGCCTGCTAGCAAACCTTTCCAGGATTGACTGATCCGGCCCTTGATTTAAACATGACCTGGTCATGCTCCCAGGCAATGTCCTCATTCTGAGCTACCTTTTCTTTTTTTTCCTGGTGGCCGCTGCTCCTGTCACAAAAGACTTTCTTGGCTTCTCATCCACACTGCCCTTTAAATCACATGTCCTTCAGGTTTCGCATGTTACATATCCCCACGCAGAACTGGGTCCGAGCCTCCTCCCTTCGGATCAGTTCCCTCTGGCAAGGGCTCCTGGCTCTGTCTTAGTGTACCTGCCGCCTTAGCTTCCTGATAATGCCCAGGCCCTCTGGCACAGTATCCCTCCAGGGGACCCATCTGCTCCCGGTTCTCAAAGCCTTCCTGCTGCCCAGCAAATCCTGCTGCCCATCTCTGCAGTGATCCCTGCGAGTCTTCCAACTTCAGCCATTTGATAAATTACTAACTTCTGCTTGTATTTTCAAAAGAAGTCTGTAATTAGCCGTGGGGCATTTTGTTAAACTTCTCTGTGAAAGATGCTGAGGGAAAAAAAAAAAAAAGAAAGAAAAGAAATCCTCGCACTGTGTAGTTCTCCTGTGAGAGTGCTCAGCTCCCTGACCTCACGTCGCCCCCACCTCACCCCATGTCACCCCCACGTCGCCCCCACCTCACCACGATCCACCGAATTTTCTGGCTGTTTTTTTGTTTTTTGTTTTTTGCCTCTGGATTCATTTTTCAGGATCCAGAGCACTTTGCAAAATCCCCATCTTTGTCAGGAGGGCCTTATTTACCAAAGTAAATTTTGCTCACATTGCAACACGCTTGAAAATAACTATGAATCTTGTTTATCTTCATTTGCTGTGTTCTTCCAGTAAGTAGCAATTGGAGCTGAATTACCATTGTTCAAGGAACTTGCTCATGTATTTCAGAGCCGTTGAGAGACATCGTGCAAGACAGAGCTGGGCTCAAGGAAAACTCTAGACCAAAGAGCTGTTAGCTTAGGGCTCCCCAGTAAGGGAGTCCCTTGGACCTAGGACCTTAGGGGTAGTATTTGTTTCAGCCTCCAAAGACAGTCATAGTTCTACCATCTGTCTCTAAATCCCTGGCTCGGAGCCTGAAGGTGGGGTTCACAGGATGGCTCTGCGCCCATTAGCCCTTCGCCCATTAGAAATTCGAACCTTTTAATTTTCTTGTCAAGACATCTCTGGCTCTTTTCAAGGCTGCCCAAAAGAAATTGGGCTATCAAGAAGAACTTTGTACTTGGCTCAACAAGGTTATCCTCCATTTATTTCCAGAAAAGCAATCAGGCTCTGTACTCTAGGGAAAGCACACACACTACTGGGGATAGGGGGCTTTCACCAGTACTGGGGAGATAGCCCTGCCCTCTCACAGCTTCTAATCTGACAGACAACAGAGGCCACAGGAAAACTCACTCACAGGAAGAGGGGTTACCTTGAGAACAGAAGTCAAGTCCTTTAAGATGGAGGCCTGCCAAGGGCTCCCTTTCTTTTCCTATTCTGTTTCTATTTGTGGTGATGGGCCTACTGTGTGCCCTGCACATGCTAGGCAGTGTTCTGCTGCTGAGCCATACCCCAGCTCCTCACTGGGGGATTCTAGGCAGGGGCTCTACCACTCAGCCACACCCCAGCCCCTCACTGGGGGATCCTAGGCAGGGGCTCTACCACTGAGCCACACCCCAGCCCCTCACTGGGGAATTCTAGGCAGGTGCACTACCACTGAGCCACACCCCAGCCCCTCACTGGGGGATTCTAGGTAGGGGCTCTACCATTAAGACATGAGCCCAGGACAGGGTTGGGAGCTTTCTGAGAAGTTGTTATTAAACTTGGGGTATAACAACTTGTGCCCCAAGTCAGATCTGACCACTTATCCTCCATAAGCCAATAAAAAAAAAAGCCAAATTAATAGTGGGAAGCAGAAAAAGAAGATGTGTTGATGTAGTCAGTGTGGGCACATTAAGAGGAGGAGCAAAAAGATTTGGCTGGAACCTCCCAGTCTGTTCTTAAGGCCCTAAAATGAGCTCAAAGTCTAAGCAGAGCCAAGAATATGCATAACTAAGTAGTCTCAATCGGTCAAGGTGTGGTCACCCGACCATTGACCCATCCTTATTTGGGGTTCAGCTTCACAGTGTAAGGGAGTCTGGCAACCTGCTGGAGCTGTGTGAAACCTCCTTGGAAACAATTTTTCCTTCCAGGTGGGGCCTGAGATTTCTAGGAAAATTCCCATTTCTTTGGGGGCCATTGTTTCAATAGTCTGATAGTCAGGTTGAAAGCCTCTTTAGAATATTATCATTTCTGCCACCTCTCTGAAATCAAGTCCAGCAGTTGAGTAAACTTTCTCTTGGGCCCCTTTCCTTATTTAACATATATAGATTTCCAGGGATACCCGAAAGCCTTAAAAACACATCATCAGTAATTTTGTAGATCGATCCTTGGTGTTCCTTTGCACTTAATTACAGGGAAATTTTCCTTGGTCTCCCATTAGTGGCTGCACAGCAGGGACTCCTAGCTGACTCAGCATTTCAGCTCACCACCTCCAACCTCTTCTTCCCCAGCCAGGAATCAGCAATCCCTTAGCCAGTACGTCAGTGATCCCTTAACCATGGCAGAAAGTTCTGCAATTGGAAGCTCCTGGGAAGAACTTTCCTGTAGAGCAAGGGATCCGTTTGTTATTGTTGCTGTGTGTGTGTGTGTGTGTGTGTGTGTGTGTGTGTGTGTGTGTGTGCAGGGGTGCATGTGGAGGCTGGAGCATACTTGGGTGCCATTCCTCAGGCATCATCAATCTCTTTTCTTTTTCTTTAGAGACAAAGTCTCTCTCTTCCTGGCCAATGAGGCTAGGCTGGCCAGAGAACTCCTGGGATCCTCCTCTCTCTCCCTCTCCTGTGCTGAGATTACAAGCTTATACCGCCACACCTGGCTTTTTTATGTGGTTCTGGGGCTCGAACTCAGGTCCTCACGCTTGCTCAGTGAGCTCTTTCCTCAGGGTTAGAGTTAGGCCATCTCCACAGCCCCCAAATGTCATTGGTGGATAATCGGATTCCAAATGATTTCTTTTTTAAGGTCAAACTTCTCGTTCAAAATGAAAAGCCTAGTGTTTTCTCTAGATTGATAACAATGTGCTCCCATTTCTCCAGCTCTCCTTGAATCCACAACCTTTGCCTTGTGACCCTGAAGCATTACACCAACAAGTGCAAACAGTTTGAACCCACTGAATCCAGTCTGACCACGTGACTTGGCCGATAGGCTACAGCAAGGACGAGGGCAAGCCAGTCAGGAGGCTAGGCTTCAAGAGTGTGTACACAGGTGCTGTCTGACTTGGGATGCTGCTGTCTCCATGGCAACGAGCCCGACTCTTGCTGTAACACGCAACACCCTGGGGACTGTAGCCACAAGCAGCTCACCCACAACAGAGGTGAACTCAACCAGAATGTTGAAGCTCTGAGACTTGGAGGAGCTCAAACTCCTGTGAGGAGCAGCGGTCAATCCACACAGTGTTTTGTTTCCTGGCATTATATAGGATAGTAGACACTTTTGGTAAGTTCTCTGGTGTCATGAGCAAGATCTAAGCACGATTCCTACGTGTCCAGGGGCTCAGAGAATGTGGGGTTTTCCAAACCAGCAATTCTAGCTTCGCTATTTTTGTGCTTCTGCAACCAAATGCCTGATGAAAACAATTAAAGAGAAAAATGGTATGTTTTGGCTCCTGATTTCGGGGGTGGAGGGTTGGTCTGTTATTGCAGGGCAGGTGTGGCAGTGGGAATCAGCATCTGGGACTGCTCACACGGTATAAGCTAGGAAGTAAGACTGAAACCAGAGGTCAGCATAAGCTACTCTGTTAGTTAGGGTTTCTATTGCTGCAATGAAACACCATGAACAAAAAGCATGTTGTGGAGGAGAGGGTATATTCGGCTTACTATTCCATATCACACCGTTCATTGTAGGACACACATAATGTCCTGGATAGTCAGGGCAGGAACTGAAACAGCACAGGAACCTGGAGGCAGCAGCTGATGCAGAAGCCGTGCAGGGTGCTGCTCATCAGCAGGTTGCTCTTCATGGCTGGCTCAGCCTGCTTTCTTACAGAACCCAGGAGCACCAGCCCAGGGATGGCCCCACACAATGGTTCCTCCACCATCAGCCACTGATTAAGAAAATGCCCTACACCCGGATCTTACGGAGGCATTTTCTCCATTGAGGTTCCCTCCTTTCAGATAACGCTAATTTGTGTGTCCAGTTGACACAGGACCAGCCAGCATGTCTACAAAGGCCCATCCCTAGTGCCCTACCTGCACCAGCTGGCTGTAGAGGAATTTTAATCCAGCAATGTGGCTGCTCTGGCAAGGGCTCACCTCCAAAGACCTGGATGTGTGTCTTCCGGCTGGCACTCAGGCACACCCTGACTACACACCTTTAATCCATCCGGCAGGAATAGAGACACAACGCACCTCTAATTCCTCTGGATGGGATTTGGTTCACACCTTTAGTCCCAAACAATGGCCTCTCGTTGAGAGGCAGACAAGGTGATAAATCAGAGAAAGATTTGACAGAAAATGAGTCAGAGATAGGATACGCCCAACTCTCACAAGCACAGACCAGAAAGATAAGCTACTTAAGAGCAGCAGCAGCTGCAGAGAGAGAGAGAAAAGAAGAGAGAGAGTTCATGAAGACAGTACAGTAGAGTTCAGGATTTCATTACAAACAGTTTGGTAGAGTTCAGTGCAGTTCAAATGAGTACAGTTGAGTTCATGCAGTTTAGCTCCTGGAGTTCAGAGGCAGTTTTTTCAAGCAGAGCAATTCAGTGAGAAACCAAGAGAAGCCAGTCTGAATCAGTCAGCTGGGAGAGAAGTTTTGAGCCAGAACAGCTGAGTTGAACCACCAGCCAGAATTCAGAAAGAACTAGAAAGGATGATCTTATTCAGCAGTAAGTCTCAGAGGCTGGAAACATTCTAGGTCTAGGTTAGCAGAGAGACACTGGCAGCTGAAGCTTTCAAGGTCCAGGCTTGCAGAAGATTAGGTTGTACAGAGGCTAAAAGCTTTCAAGCCTAGGCCTAGGGATAGTCAGGTAGAAACACTCTGGGCTCAGCCCAAGCCATGTATGACTGAAGCTGGGTACAGCTCTCATCCCCCCATCTGAGGAAACAAAAACAACACTTACAGCTAGGACTTACATCTACAGGTTCCACAGTTCCTCAGACAGCCACCCATAGAGCACCCATGTTCAAACCCATGAGCTTGCTGTGGCTATGAAGAGTGAACTTGCCAACTGGATAAGACTTAGAATTACCATGGAAACAAACCCCTGAGATGTCTGTGAGGAAATTTCTAGATTAGGAGAACTGAGGTAGAAAGAACCACCCTACCTGTGGACAGCATCATTCTCTAGGCTGGGGTCCTGGAGAGAGTGAGCTGAGCACCAGCATGCCTCTCTCTCTGCTTCCTGACTGGTTGTCAGGAAACAAGCTGCCTCAGATTCCTGCTTCTGTGACTTTGCCACCAGGGCGGTTGCATCCTAGAACCCTGAGCTAAATAAAGCAAACCCCTTCCTTAAGGTGCTTTCCCCAGGTGCTATCTCACAACAGCAACAACAGTAACTAATATAGAGACATTTCACATCTAAACTGTAATCACATCCAAATTCAGGGCCAGCTATACACGTGTGCACAGCACACACAAACACACACACACACACACACACACACACACACACACACACACACACATCACCAGCTAGAACAGTGGTTCTCAACCTTCCTAATGCCGTGACCCTTTAACACAGTTCCTCGTGCTGTGGTGACCCCACCCGTAAGTTTATTTTCACTCCTACTTCATAGCTGTAATTTGGCTACTGTTATAAATCAGTACATACATATCTGATATGCAGGACAGCAGGTGTGTGACCCCTGTGGGGTCATGAACTGCTGGTCTGGAACACATTCTCTGGCCCTCCTGTTCACTATCTGCCTTGGCACAACAGGCCCAGGAGAAGTGCAGAGAACAACACAGCATTCTTTCTGTGCCTTAACTCTCAGTCACATAAACATTTGAGTTTTGCTGCCCCGGGGAACAGTTTGTTCCTTTTTAATTAACTTGCCTCTATTGATTTTCTACATTCGTCACCGAACACCAACACACCTTCATGTGTGTCTGTGAAGTCAGCACTGACTCGGCATAGTGTTCTGAGCCACACCTGCTGCTCCCGGCCACATACGGTGCTCCCTGCTGTGTATGGCTTCTCATGTGGGAGCACTCAGAATGTCTCGGTGGGGACTGGATATATGTGGGTTGTTTTGTTTTGTTTTGTTTCTGTTTTCTAGGATTGGACATTGAATGAAGGGTCTTGGGTATGCCAAGGTACACACTGAGCCACACCCCAGCCCCTCACTGGGGGATTCTAGGCAGGTGCTCTACCACTGAGCCACACCCCAGCCCCTCAGTGGAGGATTCCCAGATGTTCAAAGAACACAAATAAAGCTTCCTGGTAAGGCAATTTCCCAGGATGGAGACAAATTTGATCTCATGTGCACACACACTCATGTGCACACACTCATGAACACACAAACATATCCACTTATGTGCACACACATACACACACTCATGTCTACACGCACACTCATGAGCACATACACATTCATGTCCACACACTTAGTCTTGTGTATACACGCTTATGTGTGCACACACACACACACACAATCACTGCTGAGCCCAGAGACACCACCATCATTTTCAATACTAAAGAGAGTTCCTAAAGTGTTCCTAAGCCCTCCCAGGATGGTGCTTTTTGTTTGTGTTTGTTTTGCATGTGTGTTTTCAGGGGGAAGCATGTCAGAGCACACATGTGGAGCTCAGAGGACAGCCCTGGGCATCAGTCCCTCCACCTTGTTTGAAACAAGGTCCCTCTTTTGTTCTTGGCTGCTGTGTCTGCTTAGTCCAGCTAGACAGGAGCTTCTGAGGCTCCTTCCTTCTCCGCCTCCCACCTCACCACAGAAACACTTCGATTACAGATGTACTCCATCATGCTTTCCACGGCTTCTAGGGGATTTGAACTCAGGTCTCCACGATTATGCAGCAAATGCTCTACCCACCGAGCCATCTTCCCAGCTTTGTTTTATCTTTCCAAGCTGGGGAGAGCTCCTACCAGAAATGACAGCATCTGAGAAAACATGTCGATGTGGTCAGAACAAAAACTACCACCAACATCCCAGCCCTGCATCTCTGCCTTTCGTGGGTCCACAGAACTGTCGCTGTATTTTGACAGAAATGCTGCCACCCCCAAGGGCTCTGGAGGTCTGGGGCTTTGAGTTACAACTGAGGATCTCAATAGATGTTGGCTGTTATGCAAAATTAATTATCTTGGTCATTTGAATGTTTTCCCCCAAACATAATATAATCTCATTACAGACTACTCCATACCAGAGTGAATCACGAGCCAAATTCCATTTAGGAAATTGAAGGTAATTTAGAGTTATATGATTTGAAGAAAAAAGGAAAGAAAGAAACCCCTTTCTTTGCTAAATGCTAATTTGGTCCAACTCCATAATGTAAAAGTGACTTTCATTTGCTTGGGAATTGCTGTAAGCGTGGGGGGCAGAGAAGGCTCCATTTGAAATGTTTGAGTAAGTTCTCTAGATGTCTTTGTGAAGGAATTCTGACACACAGCAGCAAAGGACAAAATTCCAATGGGCTTCCATAAGACAGAATTTGTCCACTAGTAGTCTACAGGAAATGCAGACCTTGGAACCACAAACAATAAGGGTCCCAGAGAAACCACTCTGGGAGGAGGGGGAGGAGAAGGAGGGGAGGAAGAAGGAGGGGAGAGAGGAAAAGGTAAAGAAGAGAAAGGAGGAGAAGGAGGAAGGGGAGGAAGAAGAGGAGGAGGAGGAGAAGGAGAGAAGAGGCCAGCCTATGGGAAGTTTGAACATACACAGTGTATACAAGTCAACTCATCCGTTGTAACAAAGGAATGTTAGTATTACTAGGCATTTGTCAGCTGCTGTGACAAAAAGATACATATTCGCTCAGTTGCTATTATAAAGGGGTGTGTATTAGCTAGTTTTGTGCTGTAACGAAATAGTATGTGTTAGGACTTCTGTTGTAACAAAAGGATGTGCATCAGCTCAGCTGCAGTAACAAAAAGGTGTGCAGTGGTCAGCTACGTGCTGTAACAAAATAGTATGCATTAGCTCAGCTCTTCTACAGAAGTGTGGATATCGGTCAGCTCAGCTGCGGAACAGAACCCTACCACCTGGATGACTTAACGTTACAGATCTATTTCCCCACAGTTTGAGAAGCTGAAGCCCGAGGTTGGGACGTAGCCTCACCCTCAGCTTGTAGATGCTGGCTTCCTCATGTGGTCATGTGGTCGTCTCTCTTTCACGTCATGTCTGCGTTCTGGTCTCCTTTTTTCACCATCTTTACAAAATCACATGCATTCAGATTGGAACCAGGCCAACCTCAATAATCTCATTTCACTGTGACTACATCTTTCAAGGTCCTCTTTCCAAATATGGCTGCACGGTGAGGCATTGAAAGGGTAGGGTTTCAATGCATGGATTTAGGTCAATGCAATTCTCCCTTAACCCACTACGGAGCCAAGTGCCTTAGCCCAGGCCCGTCATGTCAAAATGAGGTGCCAACATCTTCGTCTGGTCTCCCTGCTCCTTCCCTTATCTTCCTAGAGCTTTCTAAACATAGCAGCCCAAATAACAGCTGAATTTTCCTCCTTCCCTCCTTCCCTCCCTTCATCCTCACTCTCTTTTTCTCTCCTCTTTTCTTTTTCCTTTTTTCTTCTCTTCTCTCTCCTTTTTCTTCTTTCTTTCTGTCTGTCTTCAAATGGAGATGGAAGCCGCTATTTCTAACATGTTAAGAAAGCATTCCACCATTGACATAAACCCTAGCTCCTCACTGGGGAATTCTAGGCAGGTGCTCTACCACTGAGCCACAACCCAGCATCCCTCATGATACTCTGAGCTTCTAGTAGTTCCAGAAAATTGTTGGCACTTGTTCTGTGATGTACAAATGTTTCTCTCTGGTCTCTGCCTGGCCTGGGTTTCTCTGTGTTGGCCTCTCTTCTTTTAAGAAAGCCCATCCATTAACTTTCCTTTTGGCTGTGACAAAACACCAGACAATCAAGGTGAAGAAGAAAGGTCTCTCAGCTTAGCTGCAGATGCTTGAAGCTGCTGGTCACACTGCAACCTCAGTCAGAAAGCAAAGAACAATGGATGCTGGTGCTCAGTGGCCTTTCTCCTTTTTGTTCATCCTGGGACCCCTGCCCATGTTGTGGTATTGCTCACAGCAAGGGTGTGCCCTCCCCCCTCAGTTTTTCCAGTCTAGAAATTCCCTAAGTGGCGTGCCCACAGACTTGTCTTCCAGGTAATTCCAGACCCTGTCAAGCTGATGCTTAAAGCTAACCATCTCTGGGCAAGGTTGTGCATGCCTTTAGTCCCAGCACTCAGGAGGCAGAGATAGGGAGATCTCAGAGTTCAAGGCCATCCTGGTCTAGATAGGGAATTTCAGGCCAGCCAGAATTTCATAGTGAGACCCTGTTGCAGGATATTTGACCCCATAGTAAGCCCTGAGATTGTGAACTGTAAAACTGTGTTTCTTGTTTGGTTTGGTTGAGCCCTGTCACACATTTTTCTGTTTATTGTATGAACTTTCTGTTTATTGTAAACAGATTATGGTGAGGTTCAGACAGCCCTAGCACACACCTTTAATCCAAGAGCTCTCTGTACACAGGATTTAATAAAGTCAACCCTAGGTCAAGAGACAGAGCAAGAAAACAGCTGACAAGGATTAAAAGTAGGAGGGACTTTGAGTTGGGTATTTAAGACAGCGTGGAGAAGTGCTTTTAGCTCTCTGGCTCTTGAGCTTCAGCTCTCTGGCTTTGAGGCCTTTGGGGGCTTTGAACCAGCAAGACTTTGGCCTTGGATATTTTGGCCTTTTCCTCCTTGGCTGTCCAGATGAGCTTTGGGGGCTTTTACCATGGGGGGTGAGTGAGAAGGAAGAGCAGCTGGGTGCTTTCTCTGCCTCTCTGAGCTAGCAGGTTTTTACCCCAGCATCTGACTTCTGAGTCTTTATTGGTAAAATAGAACAGTTGGGATTTTCATTTCCTAAAACAACAAGACCCTGTCTCAAAATGGCAGCCAACCATCATACTTACTATTGGATTTACCGCCGGTTCCACCCTAAATCCAAGATGATGGTATCTCAAGCTCCTTACCCTAGCAGCTACAAACACCCTATTTCCAGGTGAACTCACCGTAGAGACAACTTCCACACCACTGTGACAAACACCTAACTGAAACATCTTAAAGGGGGGTTTATTTTGGCTCAGGGCTTCAGAGGGATTTCAGCCCATCTCGGCAGGCAGACATAGAGGCAGTGGAAGTGTGAGATGAAGCAGCTGTTCATATCATAGTGAAGCAGGAAACTCAGAGAACTCTCCAGAACCAGGGGTGGGTATAACTTTCAAAGGTCCGCCCCTAGCAAACCGCATCTGCCACTCATGCCCCACCTTCTAACAGGGCTACGGCCCTCAGAAGAGTGCCACCTGCTGGGGGCTGAGTGCTCAGCGTGAGAGCCTCCAGGCAACAGGCCAGATTCAAGCCGAAGGCTCACTTTCTGAGGTGAACGTCAACTTGGGAAAAGACTCTGGTTAGCTGTCTGCAGACTTCCTTCCTATCATGTATGTGTATTTATATGTGGGGGTAACTATAAATGCATGTATATTCTTATGCACATGGAAGCTGAAGTCAAACTTGGTTGTCTCCTTTAATCATCACCCACCTGGATTTCTTTCTTTTCTTTTTGGTTTTTTTGAGATAGGGTTTCTCTGTGTAGCCTTGGCTGTCCTGGACTCACTTTGTAGACCAGGCTGGCCTCGACCTCATAGCGATCCGACTACATCTGCCTTCTAAAGTGCTAGGATTGCAGTGGTGTGCCAAAACACCTGGCTCACCTTAATTTATTGAGAAAGCTCTCTCACTGAACCTGGATCTCACTGATGCAGCTAGACCGACTGACCAGGGAGCTCCAGGGACCTTCCTGTCTCTACTTTCCCAACACTGGGGTTGCAGGCACACGCCACCACTCATAGCTTTTGCAGATGGGCACTAGAGATCTGAACTCAGTGCTCCTGGTTGTACAGCAAGCACCTTACCAACCAAGCGTTTCCCCAGCCCCAGGTTTCCTCATGGTATAATACACAAGGCCACATAGCTGGGAGTGGGAGAGGGGTACCTCTAGCCTTTCCCCTCCTACTGTGTGATATAGAGACTTGAGAGGGGTCGGGGTTGACCAGATATTCGTTAGACTCCATGATAGTTCTTGCTTACCTGAAATGCATGTTTGCAGAGGCCCCAGACACAAATCACCTCTCTCTTTCTTTGTCTCTGTCTCACTCTGTGTGTCTCCCTTTGTCTCTCTCTCTGTGTCTCTCTGTGTCTCTGCCTCTCTGTCTCTGACTTTCTCTCTCCTCCCTCCCTCCCTCTCCTTCTCTCTTCAGGACCTCAGGCCCTAGAAATTTGAGAGAAAGCCG
Source organism: Psammomys obesus (assembly GCF_907164565.1). Lineage (NCBI taxonomy): Eukaryota > Metazoa > Chordata > Mammalia > Rodentia > Muridae > Psammomys > Psammomys obesus. The sequence continues at coordinate 3,694,416 of NW_026596466.1, forward strand.
TGACGTGCTCAGAATGAGCTGTCTGCAGTCTCCACCTCTGTCCCCTGCTGCTGTCCTTGAAGTTGGTGACAGCAGAGGCCAGCGTATCTCTCACCTTCTCCCCTTTTCACCTGTTTCTCACTTTTCAAGTGCGCCCCAGCACCTTCCATCCTTAATGGTCTGTTTTCCCAAAGCTTATTTTTAGAAACAAAATGAGTAAACAAAAGAAGAGACAGAATTCAACTTGATCCCAATAAATTTCATGCAAATAAACTAGGTCTTCTTTGTTGTTGTTGTTCTATTCTGTTTCTTCGCGGCCTACAAAGCTTTCACAGGTCCTGTGTATTGTTAATTTGTTGGCTTTTGGAAAGTGTTTATACAGAACTATTAAGCACTGTAAAGTGGAGGGAAGAGAGGGTACTCCATGACTGTGGCCTCTGATCCCAAAGGCCCATCTCCCGTTAGAGGGTGTTCTGGTTTCATTCTGTTGTTTTGATAAACAGCACCACTGAAAGCAACTTTCAGGAAGAAAAGGTTTATTTCTGCTGCAGGTCACAGTTTTCCACTGAGAGAAGTCAGGATAGGAATTCAAGGAGGAAGTTGAAACAGAAACCATAAAAGGATACTGCTTCTTCCTTGTTTGTAGTCTTGTCCCTCCTTGAACTGCTTGCCTAGGGAATGGCACCACCCATAGTGGGCTGGGCCTTCCCACATCAGTTTTCAACCAAGACAGTCTCCCACAGACACACCCAGGGAGTAACGTGACTCCCACCTCAGGTTTCTCTAGGCTGTGTCAAGTTGACAGTCACTATGTCAGAGGGAAACAGACATCACTGTAAGGTTCAGATTCCTACTTCAGGGTGGTTCTGTTTGAAATCTCCAGATCAAAACTTTTCCCCTTGGGAGCTGAGGAAATGGCTCGGTAGGTGCTTGCCTTGCAGGTGTGAGGATCTGAATTTAGATCCCAAGAATCCACATAAAAAGCCAAGTTATATAACCCTGGTTCTGGGGAGATGGGAGGTGAAGACAGGTAGAGCCCTGGAAGTCTATGGGTCAGTTAATCTTGCCTACTTGTTATAGTCTCAGCACAATGAAAAACTCTGTCTCAAACAAAAGTTGACAGTTACTTATTTTAGTTTCATTTTTGTGGCTGTAACTAGATACACTAACTAATAGCAACTTAGGAGAGAAAGGGTTTATCTTAACCCATAGCTCCAAGGTACAGTCCACCACCATGGGAACTCAAGGCAAACTTCAAAAGCTGTTCATATCACATCCATAGTCAAGAGCAGAGGGGGAAAAATGAATGTAAGCACGCTCACTCGCTTGCTTGCTTGGGCTTGGCTCAATTTCTCTACTCCTACATTTCAGAACCCTCTGCTTAGGGAATAGTGTTGCCCACAGTGGGCTGGGTCTTTTCACATCAATCAACTTAATGAAGACAATCCCCAGCAGCCAATAGTCCAACCCAATGTCGACAGTCCCTCACTGAGCCTCTCTTCCCAGGTGATTCTACCGCTCATCAAGTTGACACTCTGAGCCAAACATCACGTTGCCTGAGAACCAGCACATGAAATTGTCTTCTGATTTCCATACCCAAACACCCGCACGTGTTCACCCACACCCACGCATGCACATACGAATGTGCAAACACGTACGTGTGTGCACCAACCAGAAAATAAGATGTAAGAGAATTCTAAACACCACGGGCACAGGGAGCCGGAATCCTAGAGCAGGAAAAGCAACTCCCCTGAGATGTATAGTTACTGTGTACACCTGGGCCTTCTTCTGGTCACAGACTTGCATCTCGTTCACACCGCACTCACCTCAAGTGGGAAGCCATCTGTATTCAGTATGCTCTGCAACTTCACACTGCAGGCACAGGTGGCATGGACACAGAGCGGGAGAGCAAAGGCCTGGGGAACAGGAGCTGGGGATTTGATTGTGTATATCATCTGTGCTTGTCCTACAGAACTTGGCTCCTTTCAGGACTCGGGACTTGGACCAGGAAGAGAAACAGCAAGAATCTCCAAGGAAGGGGACAGACAGAGCTTGTGTTCACTTTGGATCACTGTGGCCAAAACACTAGACTGAAGCAACTTGAGGAATGTCTGATGCCATGGAGAGGCTGTGGCAAAGTGGATCAGTCCACAGTGGCAGGAGCACATAGTACCGTCTGCTCACAATACAGCAGACCAAGAGCCCGTGCCATGTCCACTTTTCCTGGGGAAACATCTGGTCACCCCAGATGGGTACCAAGGACAGACCGAAGTATTATTTTATCCAAGTCCAACTTAGGGAATTGATGAGTTTATCGGACTTGCTTACCAAGCACAAGTGAGGGGTTCCTTATAAGAAGTGTAAGTGACCCCAAAACATCACCATAAAGTCCCACCTCATCACCAATAGCACCTGAATGGAAGCCCCCTCTCAATCAATAGCATCCTATAGATAATAGCATCTCCTAAGATGCCTTGCAGCAGGAGGAGGAGGAAATCTCAGGAAGATGTACTGACCCTCCTTTCTTCCACCGCATAGGGAATGTCAACAGCTCTATTACCATTACCATAGACCTGGCTAGTACTGATATTTACTGCTCTGGTTGCCATGGATAATAGGACAAAGTCCTAGATGAAAACAGGAGAGGATACAGCCTTCAGGGGCCACCTCAATCTCTGCTGGCCTCTTAGGGCCCCACAGCCTGCATAACAGCTCCATAATCGTGGGAACGAGCCTTTAAAATATGGGCCTACTAGAGGCATATCAGACTCAAACCTTAACGGGACTTAATTGACTGACCATAAAATGTTTCACGGTATGTTACCTGTGTGACCATAAACCCGTAGCATGTACCTTCCCCATGACCATAAAAAATAACTACAAAATTCTGCTTTTGTAATCACTTGCCCACCTGTGACAAAGGGCCCTCTTGCTTCTGGTCTGCATTGCTTTCATTCTCCTAGTCCTCAGGAGCATGTAAGTCTGGCCCAGCCGTAAAAGCAACATCTGGGCCTTGCAACATCTCAGCGTTAGCTCCTGCTTTCCAACTCCATAACAAGAAACAATTCCCGAAACTTATTCTCTGATTCTGCTTGCCCAAAGTCGCATGTGTGCAGTACTGTCACCCCACACAAGTAAGCAAATAAAGAAATAAGTGTAATTAAAAATATTTTAAAGTACAAGTCGCAGTTTTAAAAGAAGGAGGGAAAAAGGAAAGGTAGGAAGAAAAAAGGAAAGGAGGAAGACTTCTCCATAGCACATATAACCTCCACCTGCCGCACACTAGATACATAGGTACACAGATACATAGTTAGATACATACATATATACATAGATAGATAGAAAGATACATGCATACAATAGATTTTTAATGAGGTGGAAGAGCCATTTAACAAGACAGTTAACATTGACTCCTAACCTCCAGAGCATGTACACACACACACACACACACACACACACACACACACACACACACACTGTCAGAGATTAGCCATCAGAGTAACCATGGTAAGCATTCATAGAATGCTCACGCCAGGACCTGTGGGAGACCAGATGGGAAGAGTCAGTGATATTTAGGTCCTGCTTCTAGAGCCAGGATGTCATTTCCTTCCATCCATGCAGAGCCATTCTACACGGCTCAGCGACAGCAGAGAAAGCCCCCGGGTACAGTCCAGGCGGTGACTCTTGGGAAGGTCAGAAGCCCCGCTCTGTGCCCAGGAGAGAGTACAAGGTCAGGGGTGAGAGCTTGACAGAAGCGGCAGCGGCAGCAGCCAGAAGCAGCACTTCCTCTTTCTGCCTTGGCTGGCTCCTCTAGAAACAGCACTCTCTCAGTAGGCTGTGCATAAGGGAACCGTCTCCCCACACACAGCCCAGGCTGCATGGACTATAGAGCATCCTAAAATCTCCGCCTGGCCAGCGCAAGACCTTGAACATTGACATGATGTCTGCAGGTGGCATCTCATTTTATTCAGGGCACCGGGCTCCTGCCAGGGGTATCAAAGGCCGGGTTACAAAACTTTCCACTCTGAAGCAGCAGTGAGATGGGTGGACGAGGCAAGGAAGGGGGCGGGGCTGGGGCAGCAGGTGGAGGTGGTACCTCAGGCAAAAAAAGAAACTGAAACAACTGTTGCCGACCCAGGGTCACACAGAGAGTCCAAGGCGGAGCCAACAGCAGAGCCCCGCTGCTTGGGCGTGCAGGGGTCTGGGGACACACTCCCTAGAGCCCCACAGCATTGCAGTTCACTCTGAAGGTGTGTCCCCTGGACTTCCGTGCTATGCTGTGAGAGGCAGAAAGGAGGCACACACCATTCCCGCCGTCGGGACAACCTGTGTGTGCATCCGAGAGGATTACGTCAAGAAGGACCCAGAGGACTTGGGAAAAGCAAGGTGAGCCTGGGCACCGTAAGGGTAAGGTAGTGAGAGGCACGCCTGTGCTGGGTGCGGGCCAAAGCGGCGCATTGTAACCATAAAACCAACTGTGATCAGCTACGAGTAAAAATTACCTAGCAGCGGTCCTACACAGAGCCAGCAATCATCTTCTCCCTGGAAAGCAATCTCAGGTGCGCGGAAGTTCCACACAGCTGGTGGGGTTACCTTCGATGTTATCAACATAGATGTGAGCCTCAGGTCGCCGCATTGTTTATTACTGGAACACAGAAACAAGCTCCGAGTTCTGCTCCAGGGTGTGCTCCCCAGCCACACCTTCCCTGACACAAGAGTGAGTTACCATGGCGACCAAACAGGACCACCCACTCTAGCTACTTCTCGTGGTTCTAGCCCAGGCAATTAGGCAAGAAAAAGGAATGATCGGTATCCAAAAAAGGGGGAAAAATACGATTGTTCCTATTCTCAGATGGCAAGATTTTGTAGAAGAACCCAAGGAATCCACTGAAAACTATCACAAGTAATAAATAAGTTCTGCAAGCTTGAAAAAATACAAAATCAATAGATCAAAATCAATTAGGGTGGGCCACAGTGTGGAGGTAGGGACGCCACGCTTTAATGAAAATTGCTGTACCCAGAGAATACAGGCGGCCCCAGAGCACCTGAAGAGTTATTAATAAAATATTGACATAGTTAATTTCTCTAGTCAGGTATTTCAAAGTTATACAGGCTGTTTCTGTGTGTCAGTCAGCTTCAGCATTTCCCGATACAAACCAAGTGCTGAAGAAAATGTGTTCGAGTTTGAATAAATGCCAGTGTGGCGCAAGTTTGAACGTGTGAGTGTGTGTGAGTGTGTGTGTGTGTGTGTGTGTGTGTGTGTGTGTGTGTGTGCAAGTTGACTGAATGTGTGTGATTTTTGAACCTGTACTTGAGTTTGAATGTGTGAGTTTAAACGTGCGTGTCTGTGTGTGTGTGAATTTGAACATGTGCGAGTGTGTCTGTGTGAAGGTGTGTCATCACATGAGTGTAAGAGTCCTATGGAAGGAGGGCAGATGGATATAAGTGTTGTTAACGTGTGGCTGTGCTGTGGATGTGTGCTTGTGTGACTTCCAGTCACACTGCACAGCTCTATGTCCTGGTTAGCTTTTTAACTGTCAACCTGATGGAGCCTTGAGTCATCTGAGAAGAAAGCCTCTACCGAGGAGTGGCCGAGATCACATTGGCCTGTGGGCACATCTGTGGGGAATTGCTTTGACTGTTGATCGGTGCGAGGAGGCACAGCCCACTGTGGGCAGCGCCATTCTCAGCTGTGAGAAAGCTAGCTGGGACGAGCCTGGGTGCCAGCCAGCAAGCAGCGTCTGCCGTGGCCCCTGCTGTACTTCGCTGTGAGTGTGTCCCTGGTCAGAGACAAGGTTGTGTGGGACAGCAAGGAGGCCTGCCTTCCAGGCCCTGCCTAAGCTGCCTCGGTGGTGGATGTGAGCAGAAGTAGGCCCTGCCCTCTCCTCAGTGCTTTTGGCCACAGCGTTTTGTCACAGAAACAGAAATGAAGGGAGGACACCATGAAGACACAAACAGCATGGTCCCAGCCCCAACACACACACACACACACACACACACAGAGAGAGAGAGAGAGAGAGAGAGAGAGAGAGAGAGAACTACAGACACCTGATTTTTGACAAAGATACCCCAAACATACATATTTTTTTCTTAGACAGTATCTTAAACAGGAAATCCTGGAGGCATATGTACTGGGTAGCTACATGTAGACACATGTTCTGGATAGCTGCATGCGGAAGAATGAAACTAGACCTTAGCTCTCACCCTGTGTCAATCAACTCCAAGTGGATCAAAGAACTTCATGTGTGACTCGGAATCCTGAAGTTGCCAGGAGGAAAACACTTCAAGAAGTTAGTGTAAGTGAGGAGCTTCTGGACAGTCTCTCAGGAAATGATGCCAACAACTGACCAATGACATTCGTGGCATTCAAACCTTCTGCACAGTAAAGGAAACTGTTGTGTGAATGGCCAACCTACAGAATGAAAAAAGAAATATTTGCTGGCTTCCCATCTGATGGAGAACTCATATCTGAAATAGTCAAAGGCTTTTACAGACCTGAAGAACAAGCCATCAAAACCCCTAGCCAATAAATGGACTGTGTGATTGCTGAGAGTTTATCAAACACAAACGGCCGATAAACAGGAAACACAAATGTTCGACCACACTCGCCACCAGAGATGCAAATTAAAACTATATTGTAATTTCATCTCGGCCCAGAGTTGGGTCACCGAGAAAACAAATGACCACAGCACTGACAAGGATGGGGACAAAAAGGAACTGTTACACAACAGTGGGGGGGGGGGGTGCAAATCTCAAATCCCTGGAAAAGACCCACCATCTATACCACCCCAGCTGACCCTGAGGACACCAGGGCCTCATCACAAAGACGCTGGAGTGTGGATGTTTCCGGCAGTGCCTGCACAGCCGCTAGGTCACAGCCACAGACCTGAGGGTCCACCAGGGAAGAACGGATACAGGACTCAAGGAAGGTCTGCACGCACAACCGTCCTATTTCCAGCCATAAAGAAGAGAGATCTGGCAGGATTTGCAGGGAAATGGGTGCCATATTGAACAAAGAGAGTCTGCCTCACAAAGACGAGTGGCAGGTTTTTCTTCCGGTTCTATAGATACAGAAACTCACATATGTACAGATGATGTGAAAGTGGAAGAGAAACTGTTCTAGGGGACCAAAGGTCACTGGGGGGGGGGGGGGCATCACAAAGTTCATTTCATGAAAATGCACTTCTGTGAAAATGGCCCCGTGTCGCCAGCACAATAAAGGGTGCGACAGTGTGCGTAGGCCGGGGGGGCAGCTCAGTGTGAAGAGTGCTTGGTGCACGAGCATGGTTCCACACACACCTATAGCCCCAGAACCAAAGGGGAAGGGCGGAGACAGCAGAATCACTGTGGCGTGCTCGCTGCCAGCCTAGCTGAACACCATAAGCTCCAAGAGACCCTGCCTCAAAGGCAGAGGATGATGGAGGAGGGTGTTCCACCCTTTCGGGACAGACACACAAATGCATGCACACACACGCACGTACACACAGGACATAAAAACACACTTAATTCGACATTTACTTCGATGTAAAATTTTGTAAGGCTTAAACCAGAGAAGTCTGAGTGTGCAGGCTCCGAAAGCCACCCAGCGCTTTGTGTAATGGTCACTGCCACACAGCAGCATTCACAGTGATGAGTTGGGAGGTGGGTGTCGCTGTCCTCACAGGCGACTCAATCCTCCGTCGTCTGGACTGATCTTGTAAAAAATGAGCGGCCGGTTGAGCCTTAGGGACGCACGCAGGCATGCGCACACACATACCGAGAGGCCCCATAAAAACCCCAGCTACTATAAACCAGTTTGAGAACCGCTGGAGTGTAGATGCCTGTGTTTAAAGTGGCCCATTCCATAAGCCGCAACATTCGTATTTTTAATGAGGCCTGACTCTCCCGCTCAAGCACTCTGTGCTAAAAACAGACATAACTCAGGGCCATCACCGGGTGTTGCCAGATGCTGTCTCTAAAAGCAAAGAGGGGGGAAGGGGAAGGAAAGAAAAAAAAGCGGACAGTGGACTTGGTGATGGATGCACTCGGCCTCACAGCTTCCGTTTTTAAAACCTGGAAACCAGAAGCAACGATCGAGCCGCCCTGAAGTTGCACGCGGAGAGGACCGGCTTGATGGAGCACCTTTCGGGCCTCAGGTAACCCAGAGCGTGTTAAAAGCCTAATCAGTTACATGCTAGTATTAGAGTCCCCCAAAGACAACAAAGCATCCATTCTGCTCGGGCCCCAATCTCTCCGATACACTGCTGGTCATTTCGTGATTATTTGTTATTGATGCCGAGCTGTCCATGGATCTGCCACACTGAAATGGATGCAATGTGCCGATTACCCTAATGCTGATGAACCGAGAGGGAGAATGATGGTCAGGTGTCAGCAACCGTCTTTTCCTTAGCACTCTGCTAAGGAAAAATAAAGCAGGAAGTGGGGTGATCTCTCCTGTGTCCAACGTCCTCTGCCAAGTGCAAAAGACGCCGCCTCTGTAGGTGGACTAAACCCTTCAGTCCCCTCTAAGTAACACCTCTGTCTTAAAAAAAAAATGTGTGTGTATATGCATGCGTGTGTGTATACATATTCACGTGTGTGCGTGCAGGCGTGTTTAAGCCATGATGCGTGTTTGGAGGTCAGAGGACAAGCTCGGGAACTGGTCCTCACCTTCCACCGTGTTTGAAATGGTCTCATCCACAGCTGTACACACAAAACCAGCTAACTCACAAGCTTCGGAGTCTCCTCTGCCTCCCACCTCCCACAAAGAAGCAGAGATTTCGGACACGTGCTACTTCACCCAGCTTCATGTGGCTTCTGGGGACCCAAGTTTATCTCCTCATGCCTTCAGGAGAATCACTTTGCCCACTGAGCCATCTCCCCCGTTCAGCACACTTGGCTTCAACTACATTGCTGCACAGAAATGCCTCCATGCCGGCACTGTTGTGGGTTACAGTGAAGGCGTCTTTGCCCGGTGAGACATACAGCCGGCTATATAGTATTCCATAACTCAGGCTGTAGACAATGATCAAGTCTACTGCCAGCCTACGGACGGGAGCACTTCCATCTTGGATGGAAGCCACACTTTTGGGAAGAACTAAGCGACAACATTATTGCATTAGCAAAAGGAAGGAAGGGGGAAAATATATCTAAAGCAAGTCAGGGGTCATTTAAGCTCCGTGTAACAAAAAGCCAATGGGCCTTTTAGCAGGTTTTTTTTATTATTATTATTGGTGGAGAGAGACCGTAAACATAGACACATGGATGCCTTTCTAGAATTTTCTCTGCATAGGGAGACAGCAGGGGAACAGTGTGGAATTAAGACACACGAGCTTGCAGGGGCACGAGAGAGCAAAGACGTCATAAACATCTAAAAGTACGAGAACCACGATTAGGCCGAAAGGTTGTCTGGTGTGGATCTGTTTTGAAGGGGTGTTCATGGGCTCGGTGGCAGTTAGCGTCGGCGTCCAGGGGAAGAGCAGCATTATTAATTCTCAGATCAATAGTTTGAGAAATGCCTGTGTGCTGTCCCAAGCGTGTGACTGCTGCTCTGAGAAGGAATGATTTTCTTAGAGTCGGAGCATCCTCGGTTGCAGGGGATGGCTCTCAGGAGGGCACACAGGAAGGGGGCCGCATGAGGAAGGGGTCATTGAAGAGACAGGCTCACGGCTCCCCTGGGCGCCTGGGCTCATTCCGTTTGGTTTTTTGGCAGTGTATGGAAATGTCTAGAAAGGGCACTGGGATGGAAGCTGAGCTACCCCCCCTCCCCCGGGACAATCTCAGCCTCTCATTTTTCCCCTTCCTCTGATCGCTTTAGGGGGCTTTGGGATCCCTAAGTTCCTGTGCAAAGCTAATGTTTGTCACCGGAAGGGAATGGAAGATGGGGGATGTCTGAGCACGTGTGGAGAAGATTTGGGAGACAATGGGGAGAAAGGGAGTGCAGAAAGAGCCAGTCAACTCTGCAGCTGGGACGTGGATCCCTGGGCTGATGCATGCTCGTGCTCCCTCCGTCCTCCCCTCCCCCTCCCTCCCTCTCTTCTTCCCTTTTTCTCCCCTTTTCATGTGTGTGTGTTTATATGTGTGTGTTGTCTGTGTCTGCATATGTGTGTTTGTATGTGTATGTGTCTATGTGTGTGTATGTGTGTGTATGTGTGTGTGTGGTTATACACACACACACACGTACACAGGCACCGTGAAGTCCAGAGATCAACACTGAGTGTCTTTCTCACCAAAGCCGGAGCTTGCCAGTTCAAGTAGACTGGCAGGCCAGCAAGCTTCAGGAATCACCCTTGCCTCTGCCTCACCAGCTCTGGGATTACACGCACACACCACCACATATCCAGCCATTTTAATGTGGATTCTGGGGGATCTGAACTCAGGTCTTTGTGCTTGTATGCATGCATATTACTGAGTGAGCTGTGTCTCCCAAGACACACACACATATACACACACACACACACACACACACACACTTTTTTTAGTCAGTCTCCTACTGTAACCCTGGTTGGCATGAAACCAGACCGGCCTTGAACCTTCAGTGTCCTCCCGAGAGGACTGGCTGTGTCTGGTCAAATGGAGACAGAGATGAGCCCTCATAGAATGGACGCTGCTTCATGAGGCTGACTTCTGGTCTCCACCCCTCAGGAGGTGACGGGGCCTGCTGGAGGTCTCCCGGAAGGCGGGCAGAGGAGACAAGGTGTTAGAAGACGTCTGTCTGTGCTGGTAGAAACAGTGCTGTGCCCTGTTCGGTCTCCGGTCCCAAGCAGGGGCTTGGGTCCAAGCTGCTCTACACTCCCCGGAAAAGATGGGAGCCTGGCCAGACGCTACAGGCCTTCAGGGAGGGCCAGTGTTGTGTGTCATCCAGGAGCTAGATACCAATACACATCCCATCGAGCCAGGTGTGTGGCCCCTGGCAAAGAGACGCGCGGCCTAGGAAATGAAGGTTCAGGACACCAGCCTCCTTTTCACTTGCCTCCCTTTTTCCCACACACTCAGAACCAGGAGAGCGTGAGAGAGAGGGGATGGCTAAGAAGGAGAGACAACCAAGCCAGGGGGACTGACAGGGACCTGGGCTGGGCTGTTTCTCTGGACATGTTGGAGTGTGCGGGTAGCCCCGCCCCAGCTACCCAGCTGTGGTGATGTGGTACGCAAGCACAAGAGCAGAGCTAAACTGTGCATGTCCCCTCTGGCTTTCTCACTCATCGGGACGGGACGCTGTCCTAGTTCAGTTCCCTGTTGCTACAATAAAACCCTGACCAAAAGCAACTTGGGGAGTTAAGGGCTTATTTCATCTAATAGCTTACAGACCATCCTGAAGAGAAGGACCCGGAGGCAGCCTCCTTTCTTGACTCCCAGTGGAGGATGGGGAGAGGGGAGGGGAAAAGAGGGACGAGGGAGGGAGGAGAGAAGGAAGAGGCTATGATCCGGGATGTGAAGTGAATAAATTCCTGGAGGCAGGAGCCATGGAGGAGCGCTGCTTACCAGCCTGCATTCACCGCTGTCTTTCTTGCATGGTCCAGGACCACCTGCCCAGGAGTGGCACCACCAGCAATGGCTGGGCACTCCCACCTTAATCCCTACACCAAATGCCTCACAGACGAGCCTGTAGTCTGATGGAGGCATTTCTCAAATGAGGTTCTTCCTTCTAAACGACTCCATCGTGTGTCAAGCTGGCGAAAGCTAACTAACCAGCACGCTCACACACGCTTCCTGAAGCCATGATTTATCCTTTCACTCTGTGGGTCTGAGGAGATGGACTATTCACTAAAGTGTCTGAGTCTGACTCCCAGAACACACGTCAAAGCATCAACACATAGTGGTGCGTGTTTGTGACCCCCAGCGCAGAAACAGGCTGATTCTTGGGTCTCGCTGGAAAGCAACCTACACACACAATCATGCATGCACATGATTGCATGCAAAAACATACAACACACGTGTACACACACTATTTCTTGCTGCTTTCTGAGAGATATATCAACAGTTGTTTGCCAGAGTAGAAAGTGCTGTGCTTGGAAGGTTATTTGTCTTCTGGAACCCACGTGGGAGTTCTGGCCAGCAGGTCTTCCGCTAATGTTCAAGAGGGTGGAAACTTCATCCAACAGTGGTATTTACAAGTGTGGCCTTTGAGGGGTGATTGGATTAGGTAAGGTCACTGGGAAGGAGGCTCCAGGATCACATCTTCCTGGCTTTCTAGGAGGAGAGAAACAACCACGCCCATGCCCACATGGAGAGACACATATACTTCACCCACAATGCAACAGATCAAGCGGAGCCTTTGATGGAGCCTGTGTCATACTCTTGGACTTCTTGCTAACCTAAACATGGCCCAAATAAAGCTCTTTTCTGTAACTCTCTACAACATAGCCTGCCTCTGGCATTTTGTTACAGTAATGAAGAGCTGGTACAGCACATAGGGAAAGTAGGAAACAAACACACAGCCTTTCGTATTCCTTTTCTAGGTAGAGTCCTTACGAGTGACCATATCTACCAAATATTGCAGGCTCTGGCCTAAAACTGAGTCCAGCATGCTGCTTTGAGTCTTTTTTCCAGTTCTTTTCGGTGGCTGGGATCTTTCTGCTAGCTGCTGAAGGCTTTTTCCTGAAATCAGCGGTATACTGATTCTTCTCCATATATGTTAATTTTTTTCATTACTCTGACAAAATACCTGAGGAAAGCAGCTTAGTGGAGAAAGGGGTCACGCTGGCTCACGGTCTGAGGGGCACAGCCTGATTGTGAGGTGACTGGTCCCTGTGCCTCCGGGCCCAGCCCACAGAGAGAACTGAATGTTGTGCTCAACTCACTCTCCACTTTCTAGTCAGCCAAGGCCCTTAGCCCATGTTCAGGGTGTGCCTGAGCTCACTGGCTGGGCTGGCTGGCCAGGGAACCCCAGAGATCCTCTCCATCTCCTCATCACTGGTGCACTGGGCGCCCACTGCCACACTTGGCTGTTACACTGGCACTGGGGCCTCAAACCCAGGTCCCCATGCTTGAGCAGCAGGCACTTTACCCACTGAGCCATCCCCTCAGCCCTCGTTCTCGTCCTGTTTATTGTCCTTCTGGGCGTGGACCTCGTGTCTTCTCCTCTTGCCGCATTTCCTCATCATATGCTGGGGAATCGCTAACGCTCCCGCATGTCGAAGAACACGTTTGTTTGCTCTCTCCCCTGATTGACTGCTCTGCTGAATGCAGATCTCCAAGTGTGCGGGCAATTTCTCCCACAAGGCGGAGGCCTCACTACGATGCCCGCTGTCTGTCTGGAGCAGCTCTGGGAACTCGGGACCACGTCTGTATGTGTGCTGCCTGTCTGTAGGTGTGCTTTTCCTGTAAGATTGCAGGATCCTCTAACCTGGCCCTCCAGGCTCACGCCTTCCCAAAATGCCCCGTGGCTATACGTGGGTGAAGAGCTTCAAATGTCTGTGCAGGTATGTGTGCAAGCACATGTGCTCCTGTGTATTTGTGATTGACTACGAAGGCCAGAGGACAAGCTTGGAGCTCTCCCTTCATCATTCTCTACACTGTGTGTGGGTCTGTGTGTGTGAGAGTCTGTGACTGTGAGTCTCTGTGTGTGTGTCTGTGTGTGTGTGTGTGTCTGCATGTATGAGTCTCTGTGTGTGTGTCTGTGTGTGTATGTGAGTCTGTGTGTGTGGTGTGTGTGTGAGTCTGTGTATGTGTGAGAGAGAGTATGTGTGTCTCTGTGTGTGTGTCTGTGTGTGTGTGGTGTGTGTTTGTGTATTATGTGTATATATGTGTGTGTTTGTGTATTATGTGTGTGTGCGTGTGTTTGTGTATTATATGTGTATATGTGTATGTTTGTGTATTATGTGTGTATATATGTGTATGGTGTGTGAGTCTATGTGGATGTGTTAGTCTGTGTGTATGTGAGTCTCTGTGTGTGATGAGAGTCTGTGTGTGTGAGTGAGAGCATCTGTGTTTGTGAGCATCTGTATGTGTATGATTTGTGAGAGTCTGTGTGTGAGCATCTGTGTGTGTGAGTCTCTGTATGTGAGTGTGTGTGCCCGTCACAGTGTGACTATGAAGTCAGAGGACAATTTCCCAGAGTCATTTCTGTCCTTCCACATTTGGTCCCCAGAGACCAAACTCAGTTGTCATTTGGTAACGGGGCCTGTGCCCTTACCCGAGTCATGTTTCCTCCGCCTTATTTGTTAAGCCAGGCTCTCTGCCTGGACCTGGGGTTTGCTGAATCAACCAGACTGTCCCCTCGGTCCCCGCCACCCCAGGGCTGGGATGACAGGCCGGCCACCCAGCTCCTTCTGTGGGGACCAGAACCCAGGGCATGTGCGGGGAGCGGTCTGCAGACCTAGCTCGCTCCTCGGCCCCAAAGATCTTTCTGTAACTCAGGCTGTGCCCACTTTTGTTCGGGGTGGGATCTGACAAAGATGTCCAGCTGGCCTTAAACTTCTGGGTGCAAGTAATCCGCCTGCCTCAGCATGGGGTGCAACTGGAACACGGGTGCCTGCATTCAATTTCTCGTGGTTCTTACAGGGTCAAACCACGGTGCAGCTCGAGGACAGAAATGTTTTCATCTCCTGGTGAATCCCTCCGTCTCCCCCCTTTCTCCTGGAAGTTTAGGCCTTTCTCCAGGAAAGGCCTGGCCTTTCTGAACTGGCCATTGCCATTTCACTCTTGCCTCCCCACCGCCCAACTTTTCCTTTTCTTTGGGTTTTTTTATTGCTGTAGCTTTCTGGCCTAGGGGGGCAGACTTGACTGCCTTCGAACCCTATTATCAGAGGTTTATAGTGATTTTATTAACTTGTCAATTGTGTTTTTTGAATCCAGGAACAGCTGTATCTAATAGAGTATTTTTATCATGTGGGCGTGGCTTCTGGAGTTCAGCTGAGAAGGTTTGAGATTATGTACCTTCCCAGAATGCCTTGTTCCTTTCCACCCTTGAGAGACGTTTGTCCCAGCTGCTCCTGTGAGCTTTGCTCTTTTCTTCTTTCTTCTTTTTTTGAGACAGGGACTTACATAGCCCAGGCTAGCCTTGAACTCACTACACATTTGTGGTTGCTTGCATAAGAATGGGTCCCTCTCTTAGGTAGGGTTTTATTGCTGTGAGGAGACACCCTGGCTAAGGCAACTCTGATAACGGCAAACATTTACTTTGGGCTGGCTTACAGACTCAGAAGTTTAATCCATTATCATCATGGCAGGAAGCATGGCAGTGTTCAGGCAGACTTGGTGCTGGAGTCACAGAGTTCTGCATCCTGATCCAAAGGCAGCCAGGAGAAGACTGAAATTTTGTCTCACGCTGGGCACAGCTTGAGCATTTAAGACCTCAAAAGCCCGGCTCCACAGTGACAAACCTCCCCTAACAAGGCCACACCTCCTAACAGCCCCACCTCCTATGGGCCAAGCATTCAAACACTGCGTCTACGGAAGCCAAACCTATTCAAACCACCACACTGCATGGCCCCGTAGGCTTGTAGTTATAACACAATACAAAAGTCCCCATACAGCCTCAGCAACATTTATAAAATCAGAATTAAAACGCAGAGCACATACTGCCAGCATACCACGGCACAGGCAGGCTATACGCTAACATTCCAAAATGCAGGGAAGGAAGCACGGCGCGGAAAACTGAACCAAAGCAAGACTGAGAACCGGCTTGGCAAACGCCAAACTCTGCATCTCCACGATGCAGACATCTCCATGATGACATCAAGACACTCTCCAGATCGCCAAGTCCTTTCATCTGTGTTAACTGCAACACTCCTCTCTCTCTCTCTCTCTCTCTCTCTCTCTCTCTCTCTCTCTCTCTCTCGGGCTTGCTCTACTCCCTGTTAGCAGCTTTCCTTGGCAGGTATCCCACGGCTCTGGCATGTCTAACCTCTTGGGGTCTCCAAATCAATCACGGCTTCTTGAACACAGCTTCTGCTCCTGCTGTTCTTGGTGGTCAGCCCATGGTACTGGCATCTCCAAAACAATGGGGTCTCCCACTGCAACCGGGCCGCCCTTTCACCAGTGGCCTCGTAGACTCTCCTCACAGCGCCAAGCCTCAGCGGTTCTTCATGACCCCTTCATGCCTTCAAAACCACTATCACCTGGGTGATAGACATTAGATAGACTTAGGCATCACCAAGCCCAACTGCCAGCACAAGGTAGAACCTTGGCCACCTCCTACAATCGCCTTTCTGGGCCTCCATGCAGGGACACCCCTGAAACATTCATGGCCTCAGTGGCTTTCCTTAGTTGCAGAGGAAAATTCCATCCTTGATTCTGAAGTCAGAACCTCGTGGCTGAAGCTGCCAAGTTCTGCTACTTGCTGGGGCTGGAACATGGCTCCCTTGTTCATTTATAACTTCACCAGCTTTCTGTTTGTAATGGCTTCTTTCACTGCCTAAGCTTGGCTATTCTGTAACTTGCTCTGTAGACCAAACTAACCTTGAACTCTCCTAAATGCTAGGATTAAAGGTGTGCACCACCACTCCTGGGCCTAAGTTTTTTTTCTTCATAAGCATGGCCTCTATGTCTCAATCCAGATCAAAAGCATATGTCATTGAACCTAGAGATCCAGATCAAAAGCCTATGTCTTCCAGCCTCAAGTGGTGGCTCACACCTGTAATCCCAGCACCCAAGGAGGCAGAGGAAGGTAGATCTCTGTGAGTGCAAGGCCGTCCTGGTCTACAAAGCAAGTCCAGAATGGCCAACTCTACACAGAGAAACCCAGTCTCAAACAAACAAACAAAAAAGATCACAGGCTGCCCTCCATTTTTAACTGTAGTTCATTTCAGATATAGTCAAGTTAATTACCAAGAATAGCCATCACAATCCACCCCATGTTAACCTGAGACACAGCCATCTCTCCTTATGTCCAAATGAAAACAATAACCAGGTCATAATAATGCCTAACATGCTATAATTATGCCTCATAGTAAATTTAGAATAGGTGGCAATGTCCCTTTTTCAAACATCCTTCTCACAAGATAGAAGCTTAGCTGGGTGGGCTCCCTTTATTCCATTTAATATTTTTAATCTCTTTTACTCCATGAACACAGGACTTGGCTCTATTCCACTTCCTGGTACTCCTTTAACCCCTGAACCTCACATTTATATTTTTCCTTTCTCAGCTTGCTATCAAAATGCTCTTCATAAACATGAACCACAGGACAGAGTCTGCGCTAGGCTGTTTTGAGATTTCCTTTGCCAAAGCAATTAATCTAAATCTCTTCACCTTAGCCTCAGGCAGATCCTTTTAGACAAGGGCAAAAAGCAGTCACATTCTTCACCAAAATATCACAAGAGCGATCTCTGGGCAACATCCTAAAATTCTTCTCCCCTGAAAGCTCGAGCCAAGCTCCATATCCAAATCACCCTCAGCACCACTGTCTTCCATGCTTCTACTAGGACGGCCCATGAAGCCCAACTTAAAGCCTCCTATTGCTTTCCTAATCCAAAGTCCCCAAACCCACATTCCTCCAAGCAAAAGCAAGGTCAGGCCTATCACAGCAGTACCCCAGCCTCTGGTACAAATTCTGTCTTGGTTAGGGTTTTCTTGCTGTGAAGTGTCACCATCACCAGGGCAACTCTTACAAAGGAAAACATTTAATTAGGGCTGGCTTACAGTTCAGAGGTTTAGTCCATTGGTCACCATGGTTTCAGAAGCATGGCAGCGTGCAGGCAGCACATGCTTGTAACTCGAGCACTGAGGTGGAAGAGGCAAGTGGGTCCCTGAGATTCACTGGCCAGGCAGCCTAGGTGAATTCCAAGTTAATGACAGACATTAACACACACACAACTATGCACACACACACACACACAAAATGCACACATAAAATCTTTCAATTTAATTTTTTTTTTAAAGTAAAAGGATAAAGAGGCCTAAGAACACAGCTTGCTTGTTGTAGGTGATATTCTGTGTCTGATCCCCAATATGAGGACAAACCCAATTCTCCCACAAGTGGTATACAGGATGAAGTATGTCCACTGCATTTCCTAATGTCTGCTTACCTGTTTTGAAATGCATCCAAAATGAAGATTGATGGATGGAAAGATTATGGTCCACCAAAGTGTTAGCTATAGAATCAGGTGTTGGGAAATCATGGCTATCACTATACTGTTCTTTTAAACTTCCTGAAAGTTTAACATTTTTAAGAAGATTGAAGTGGGGGGGAGCCAAGTCTTAATGAACTACACCTGCATTCAATCCCATCCATAAATGTCAAAAACTGAAGACTGAGTGAGAAGAGCAAAACAGAGCCAATGCTTTGTTACGGAAAGTTTAGGACCAGGGACTGGGAGTGTGGCTCAGTGGTAGAGCACCGGCCTAGAATCCCCCAGTGAGGGGCTGGGGTGTGGCTCAGTGGTAGAGCCCCTGCCTATAACCCCCCAGTGAGGGGCTGGGGTGTGGCTCAGTGGTAGAGCCCCTGCCTCTAATCCCCCAGTGAGGGGCTGGGGTGTGGCTCAGTGGTAGAGCCCCTGCCTATAACCCCCCAGTGAGGGGCTGGGGTGTGGCTCATGGTAGAACCCCTGCCTATAACTCCCCAGTGAGGGGCTGGGGTGTGGCTCAGTGGTGGAGCACCTGCCTATAACCCCCCAGCGAGGCAGCTGAACACGTGGCTCAGCAGCAGAGTGCTTGCTTACTATACAGAAGCCCCTGGATTCAATCTCCATGGAATAAAAAGTAACAGTGCTCCTGAATGGGCAAAACCAGTCTCAGCTGGAGCTGAGTGTGCTGCTCCAGGTGGGACCTGACTGGAAGAGGACCAGAGGGTGGGGGGGACACAGAACACAGTGTGGGTGTGAACTACACAGTTTGCTAGTTGGTGAGAAGCTGTCATCCTGGCGTGTGTGCCCTGTGTACATCTTCCTGACACTTCAGTTGTCGTGAAGCTTGTGGAGTCCTTTCTCACCTTGCCTGAGGCAGGGTGAGTAAGCACTCTCCTTTACAGACCAAAAGCTTTCGAGCGTGTAAGAGCTCTTTCTGTGCAAGCAGGAGGAGCTGAGTTCAAATCCCAAGCACCCGGTACAAAAATCGGGGTGTGGCCAGGTCTGAAACCCCAGGGCTGTGGGGGTGAAAACAGGAGGGTCACTGCAGCTTGCTGTCTGCCAGCCTAGACACACATTCAGCAAGAGACTCAAAGGAGGAAGGCAGAGAGGAGTTTGTAAAGCAGACATGATGGCATCTTTTAGAAAGCAGTGCGCATACACCCAACCCCCGTCACACAGTTTACAAAGTAATCATAATTAATCTTTCAAAAAGTTTTCTCCAAAGCCATGCCTATTTTTCTGAGCCCAGTGTTGGGGACCTTCTGAGGGCTGTTTATTTTAGGGACATTCTCTTTCTGGTTCCTGGTTCCTGGTTCCATTTCTGAGCAAACATGAGTCTCTCGTGGTAGAAACAGCTGCCTTCTACATCACCCCTCCCAGTGAAGAATTCCAAGACCCCTCTTTCCAAACTACCCCAGAAAAACGTAAGAAAAAAAAAAAAGAAGGCACACCCCTCCTAAGCCCACACTGGGACCCCATGGTTGATGACCCAGGCTGGGCCAACTTCACCCATTTAAAGCCGATGGGCTGGCCACCTTGGACTCAGCACCCAAGCCCAGCAATGTCCCCACCCTAGGAGCATCCCTCACCACTTACAGCCAGGCCTCCAAAGCCTTGGGCTCAAACCCGCCCCTCCCCCTTCCTTATCTCTTTTTTTTTCTAACCTTTTGCAATTTTTTTTCAAGTCTCGTTTCCTGTCTGGTTTTGCATTTTTTTCTCCCCCGCCCCTACCAGCCTATGACACACTTTCTCTCTGTCTCTTCTCTCTCTTCTCTTTCTTTCCTTTCTCCCTTGTTTCTCTCTCCTCTCTTTGAGCCCTCTTATCCTGGGACTCCTAAAGGCGCTTCCCCGACGGTCTGCAAGGCCCCGGGAGGGTGGCAGCCTCAGCCAGGTACACGCGGGAGACCGGATCCCAGCTCTGGAGGAAGCTGGAGGGCAACGTGGAGGAAGCACCCCGCGCCTGCAGAGCATGAACACCCCAGGTAGGCGCAGCAGGGCTGGGGCTGGGGACTGAAGAGGGGCTGTTGCTCGGACACCCGGACACGGTGAAGTTCCGGAGGCAGCAGGGTGTGGAGGGCTGATACCGTTCCGCTCTGCAGCCCCTCCCCTCGTTCTCTCCGCTAAGGGTTCTGGACCTCACTCTGCAATTCTTGGGTCACTAACTGCAAACACCCCTGGCTTGGCCCTAGCAAAGCTCGGAGAGAAGGGGAATGAATGGGGAGCCCGGCCCTGTCCTTGCACCTGCTCCAGAGGAGGAATAGAACTTGACTCACACATGAATGGCCGGAAGTTTACAGCGAACAGCCCAGCCTAACTCAGGGGCTCTTGAGAAGGTGGCCCTCCTTGCTCTCCAAAGAGAGGTGCCAGGGCAAAGGATGGTCCTCCGGTGGCTTGTGTATTGGGGACCAGTGGTTTGCCGCTTAGAGCCACCTCCCCAAACCTGCTGGGGAGGTTACAAAGCTCTTCTGAAGGCAGAGAGAGTGACTTGTGGCCTAGGGATTTATTTATGCCGGTGTGGGGGGGGGGGGCTGTGGAGGCCAGGGGCCACCAGCTCAACCTTGATCTCTAAATGACCAGGCAGTTTTATCAGTAGTTTTAAAAGAAAAATTTTTGTGACATTTATGACTTTTCTGGAAGGTATGGCCTACTAGGAAGCGGGGGAAGGGTCCCTCACCCAACATTTATTTAGTACCTTCTCATTTGTAATGCGTGCTGGAAACCCAGACAGTGAATTAGTGTACAGACAGGAATCTAACTGCACTTCTTCACGCTCACGTCTTCCCCGAATCCCAGGCCTCTCCATCCCCAAGGCATCTGTGAAGGGAAGACAGATGCCCCTGAGCCTGCGATGGGTGTTTCCAGAGCGAAGCCAGGAGCAGCACAGGGAAGTGGTCTACACCTGTGCAGATTCCATTAGCCAAGTATCATGGGGGCGGCTGGGGCATCACTACCCCTGCAGCCTTTCTCTCTCTCTCTCTCTCTCTCTCTCTCTCTCTCTCTCACACACACACACACACACACACACACACACACACAAAGATCCTTTATAGGACTGCAAAGGAAAACCACTGCAACAAATATCTGTAGGTAAAACACACAAGGTTACAGTGCACACTGGAAGTAGAGGCTGGAGGACTGGGAATTCCAGGCTAGCCTGTGCTACACAGAGAAACCCTACACAAACCAAACTCCCTCATGAGGATGCCTGTTTGCTGAGTAAATCAATCAGTGAGTACTTCCTGGGCGGCTGTGTTTGACCTAAAGGACCACAGAAGGAACATTTCGGTCCTCACCCTGAGATGCCTGTCTTGCAGTCAGTATGCTCTGATGACAGAGAACTCAGAGGAAGGCTCTCAGACACAGCTGAGTCCCAGGGTTCAGCAAGGATCCCAAGCTGAGGTGAGCCGAAAGGGTGAGCCGAAACGGTGAGCCAAGGCTTCCTTCTCCACCCGTTCTTGTGCAGCTTTTGTGCACCTTCCCTACAAGAGATTTTTTCCCCCCATGGTACAGTGGATCTGTGTTTTGAGAATGACAGGAGACGGGATCATAGTTTACCACTGAGCCATACCCTAGCCCCTCACTGGGGGATTCTAGGCAGGAGCTCTACCACTGAGCCACAGTCCAGCCCCTCACTGGGGGATTCTAGGCAGGAGCTCTACCACTGAGCCACACCCCAGCCCCTCACTAGGGGATTCTAGGCAGGTGCTCTACCACTGAGTCACACTCCAGCCCCTCACTGGGGGATTCTAGGAACGTGCTCTACCACTGAGCCACACCCCAGCCCCTCACTGGGGGATTCTAGGAACGTGCTCTACCACTGAGCCACACCCCAGCCCCTCACTGGGGAATTCTGGGCAGGTGCTCTACCACTGAGTTGTTTTATCTCAAGCCCCACCTCTTTCTTTCTCTCTCTCTCCCTCCTGAATTTAGCTTGTAGCCTAGGCTGCCTTCATCATGCCATCCTCCTGCCTGAACCTCCAGAGTTTCTGAAAGGATAGGCTTTCAGCAGCACCAGTGTGTTTTTAAAGCTGTCCTTGCTTCTCTCTGCTTTGAAGGTCATCAGGATGGGGTCTTGCTATGTCTCATATGAGCCCGTATCCCTGACAGCCTCCCTGGCTCAGACCACACCTTGGCTTGCTGTTTTGCAAAGGCAGACCTGTGACACTTGAATTAAAATAGATACATAGGGTCAGGGGAGCGGTCAGTAGGAGGCCAGCGTTCCATCTGCAGGTTCTGGGGCCTGTATTGGGCTTGCTGTTGAGCTCCGTGATGTCATTCTCCAGTAGAGTCAGAGAGTCAGCCATTGTTGTTTACAGAGTTCTCTATGGCGGCAGTTCTCAACCTGGGGGTTGTGACCCCTTTGGTGGTCAAATGACCATTTCACAGGGGTCACCTAAGACCTTATGTTTACGTTCACATCATGATTCATAACAGTAGCAGAACTACAGTTATGCGGCAGCAATGAAAACAATTCTACGGCTGGGGGGGGGGGTCACCACGACAGGAGGAACTGTATTAAGGTGTCACAGCCTCAGGCAGGTTGAGAACGGCTGCTCTGTGGTGTTAGGGACAATAATAGAAGACGTCCTGGGGCTGAGGACATGGCTCTGTGGTGAAGAGCAAGTGCTGCTCTTGTAGACAACATGTGTTCCATTCCTAGCACACCTGGCAGCAACCCTCAACAACCTATAAGCCCAGCTCCAGAGACAGATGCCCTCTCCTGGCCTCCGTAGGCATTGCGCTTACATGTGCATACCCACAGAGACACATTATTTAAAATAAATACACATTATTTAAAATAAATCCTTTAAAAATTTTAAAGGAAGCTGGGCTGTGGTGGTGCACGCCTTTAATCCCAGCACTCAAGCAGCAGAGGCAGCCAGATCACTGAGTTTGAGTCCAGCCTGGTCTACAAAGAGAGTTCCAGGTCAGCCAGGGCTACACAGAGTACCCCTACCTTGAAAGAAAACACACACACACACACACACACACACACACACACACACACACACACAAACGTTTTAAGGAAAGATGGATCTGCCACTCACCACCTTGGCTGTTAACAGCCAGGTCCTAGGCATATGTCCAAGGGTAAAGCCTGAGTCCAGACTTGGAGGCACAGCACCACTGGTTGCTCCCACTGCACCCCAGCTGGGCAGGCTTCTTTGTGTAGGCTACCTCAGTTTCCCTGTTTACACTCCCAGTGGTACAGAATGATTGTGTGAATTGAAGGAAATCACAGAGTTGTACTCAGGAAATCTACCCTGGAGATAAACTGCTCTCACTTGTGTGGCTGCATGAATCAAGCCGGCTGGAAAATACTTGGATTGGTTGAAATCAGGGACAAAAAGAAAAGCAAAGACAGCTTTCAAAGAAGCCCCTCAAAAAATGCTTTCTGCTAAAGGAAATTGACAGGGTTTTGTTTAGATTTTATGCAGTGCTAGAGATTGAAGCCAGGGACTCACTCAAGTTAGACAAAGGCTCTATCACTAAGCCCTGCCTCCATCCCCTCACTGGGGGATTCTAGGCAGGGGCTCTACCACTGAGCCACACCCAGCCCCTCATTGGGGGATTCTAGGCAGGTGCTCTACCACTGAGCCACACCCAGCCCCTCATTGGGGGATTCTAGGCAGGTGCTCTACCACTGAGCCACATCCCAGCCCCTCACTGGGGGATTCTAAGCAGAAAATTATACTACGGAGAACACATTCCTGTCCCCAAAGAAAAACTTACAAGGAACAGATTCTGGCCTCTTCAGCCAGCAGATCGTGTAGGAGTAGCACCGTTCACAAACCACCTATAAAGAACACAGCCCGCATACATCCCCACAGCCTCCTCTAGGGACCCTGCTCTCTGGCCCAGTGGTTTTAACGGGGTGACAGTTTTCAGAAAGGTAACCTTCAGGCAGTGATTTGCTCAAGGGCTCAGAGATTATAACGGTCACTCTCAGATTTGTGTAATGGGTGGCCGTGGCTCAATTCCAAGAGTAATAAAAGCTCAGCGCCGGGGCCTGCTGCCGGGCAATTGCCCCCTCTTCCCGCCTCTGGCTCCTCCCCCTTCACCAGCACATCTGCTCCCTGTCACATGGCCGTCCACACATCCATTCCTAACTGGAAGATGCTCCTGACGGGCTGAGCAAGAGAAGGGTGTGCAAGCTTCGTTCCAAACCTTCCCTTATGCTTTAAGTTTTCGAACGCCATCCGCCGTGGAATACGCAGACATCAGCTTGAGGGCACCCCCGCCCTCACACTCTGCCCCGAAACCCTCTCACACCTAGAGGGAAGGAAGCCAGAAGCTGCCGGAACTCCTGCTTTCTCTGGCCACCGCCACCCCTAGTATTGACCTCATTGTTAGGAAGCAAGATGCTTTCCGAGAAGATCTACAGACCTGGAGCCAGGTGGTGAGGCTGCCGTCGCAGCTTCGCTCCCTGGGAGCTATGGGAACTCAGCAAAGTGCACATATTAGGCAAAACCATCCCAGGAGCCAAGGGGGTGTGGGTTCGGGGGGTGGGGGTGGGGAGGCTGGCTCAGTGGCCAAAGGCTGGTTGCTCTAGCCGAGGGCCTGCATTCTGTTCCCAGCACTCACATGGTGGTCCCCGACTCCAGTTCCAAGGTACCTGACACTCTCCCCAGCCTCTGTGGGTACTCGGTGCGTGCGTGGTACATATACACACATGAAAGTCAAACACTCATGGACTAAAAATAGAGACTGTGCTCAGTCCCAGCACTCAGGAGGCAGAGGCAGGTGGATCTCTGAGTTCGAGGCCAGCCTGGTCTACAGGACAGCCAGGGTGACACAGAGAAACCCTGCCATGAAAACAAAACAAAACAAACGTCTTGAAACAAAAAGGTTTCCTCCCATCCTGGGGAGATGGCTCAAAAAAGTGTTTGCCTCGAAAGCATGAAGACTAGAGTTCGATCCCTTGCACATATATACAAATCCGGTGCGTGTTGGGATGTAGTTTCAAGCTCAGGGCTGGGAGTGCAGGCAGGAGGACCCACGGGCTTGCAGGCCGGGCTAGCGAAGTTGATGAGCTATAGGCCAATGAGAGACCCTGCCCAGAGGAGGACAATGAGGAAAAGAGCATCATTCCTGATGATAGTACTCAGTGCTGCCTTCTGGCTTCCATGTGAATTTAAAAAACAAACAAAACAAAGCAACAACAACACACACACACACACTCATACACACATACACACACTCATACACACGCACAATCATACACACACACCCTCATACACACACACACTCATACACACACACATACTCACACACACACTCATACTCTCTCTCTCTCTCTCTCACACACACACACACACACACACACACACACACACACACACACACACTGTTCCGTAAATGGACATGGTAATGCAGGCCTGTCCTGCCAACGACTTAGGAGCTGAGGCAGGGGGAATTCAAGCTCAAGTTGAAGTTCAGCTAGGGCTACAGAGTGAATTTAATCAGTCGGGGCAACTTAGTGAGACCCCGTCCGTCTAAAAACTTTTAAAGTATCATCCCTGCATTAACACAGATAGTACTTTCATATGAAGCAGTTACGTCACAGGTTCTGGGGCATGCGCTTTGAAGTTTGTTTTACTTTTGTTTTGATTATTACGAGGATAGGAGGCAAAACCAAAATTAGGTGCAAAACAGAGCAGATAAGACAAAGTTCTTTCCTTAATATATAAAGAGCATGCTTGTAAATCAATTAGTCACTGGAATCTGCGAACTTCGTCCTGAAGGGTCCGGATAAAAACATATTTTATGGTGTGTGAGCTAGACGGTCCCTTTCAAAGTGACTCAACCCTGGGCCACAGACAGAATGAGCATGTGGGTGCCACAGGATAGACCCAGCGGAATGTCACCTACCCCAGAGTAAGAGAGTCCGACCCCATGGGGAAAGCGCTAAAGCAGCCAAACAAATGGAAAAATGGGCAGAGGCATGAACACGTGGTTACAATAAATCCACGTGAAATAGCGCAGAAGGGGAATGACAGTTTGAACTGCCGGACCACAAGCACTCTTTGACGGGGAAAGCGAGGCGGGGAAGATAACTGCCCTAATGCCAGGGTGCAAGGCCAGCCTGGGCTTCAGAGCAACACCTTGGGGAAGAGGGTTGAGGAGAGGGCTGCCTCAGCAAAGGGTGAAGTCACAGACGTGAGGTCCTGGATCTCAGTCCCCGGCTCTCACCTGAAGGTTGAGGTCCCCGGCAGAGCGCCCCAGCAGACTTTCTCGGTTGAGGCAGAAGTCTGCCGGTCTAGGCTCTCAGGGAGCTCCAGGTTTCGTGAGAGGCTCTGCCTCAGGGCATCCTGGGCAGAACAGTTGAGTAAGACCCTCAAAGTCCATGTCTGACCTCCACATGCATGCATGTGGGTGAACGTGCAATACACACTTACACACAACACACACATCAGGGAAGAAAGAGAAAGGGGGGAGGGGAGGCTTAGGGAAACCTGGTCATGGCAAAGGGGGCAGGGCGCTGGGCAGCCTCACACAGGGTTGACAGGACAACATACATGAGTATGAATGAGTAAACCCTACAGCTCAGGGCTTCTGCCTGTGAGCCTCGCAGGCGAGCTTGCACACACGAAGACAGACGCAGGGCGGGCACAGCCAGGACGGGGTAGAGCCAGCCACACTCTGGGCGCTGCGAGGGCCCCGATGGGAACGAGCTGGGCTGGCGGGGACCTTTGTCCGGACTGTGTGTGAGAAGACACTAAAACACGTGCAAGAAGCCGTTTACAGCAGGAGCTCAGGGTGGGGAGCCTGGGGGTCCTTTTTCACCTGAAATGTGTGTGGTGTGTGTATACATGTGTGTGCACATGTACATGTGCGTTGGCGTGTATACCTGTGTGTTTGTGTGTATACATGTATGTATATGTATGTATTCATGTGTGTGCATGTGTTTAAATGTGCGTAGATATGTGTATCCATGTCTACATATGTGTTTATATATAAACACATGTGTTATGTGTGTATAGGCATGAACATGTGTTTTGTATACATGTGATGTGTATACATGTGTGCATGTTTATGCATGTATGCATATGTGCGTGTGTTGGCATGTATGTGTGTTCACACATATACATGTGTGTATGTATACATTTGTACATATGTGCCTATACATGTGTGTGTGTGTGTGCATACGGAGGCCAGAGGTCAGCCTCAGGGATTGAGGCCGGGGACCCTCCTGTCTCTCTGCCTGCTGCTGGACTTCCGAGCACGCGCCACCACGCCCACCTTTTCTGTCTGTGCCGGGGACTGAACTCAGGTCGGCAGGCTTGCATGGCAAGCACTTTGCCGACATAGCCACCCCACCCCCGCCCTCAGCCCTCTCTAAAACATTTTTTAAAGCTGCGATTTGCACTCTGGCTCTTGGAGATTCCTACTCAGCGTGATCTAACAGCATTTCCTCTGGCCGAGCACCCGGTTCACCCCTGTCCCGCCCTGAGAGGAGTGTGAGGAACCCAGGCTGTGGCCTCTGTCTTGATAACCAATGCCCGCCAGGGAAAGAAAAACCTTGTTACGTCACTTACTATCAGGGTTATTACTGTTTACATGTGTGGGTGCCTGGTCTGCCTGTCTGTGCACCACGTGGGTGCCTGGTGCGCTGAGGCCAGAGGAGGACGTCGGGTCCCCTGGGACTGGAGTTCCAGACGGCTGTGAGCAGCCACAGGGGTGCCGGGAAGTGAGCCCCGGATCGGAGCTCTTAACCACTGAGCCAATCTTCCCACCCCCATTTACTTATCTCTTTGGAGAAGGGTCTCACGATGTAGCCCCGGCCAGCCTAGAGCTTGTTAAGTAGACCAGGCGGGTCTCAAACTCACAGAGATCCTCCTGCCTCTGCCTCTGGTGGGATTAAAGGCGTGCACCACCACAGCACACCTGGCGCCATTTTCTTTTCTTATATAACGTTTGTGTGTGTTTGCAAGTGTATATGTACATGTATGTGCGAGTGTGCGCATGTGTGTGATACCGGAAGAGGACGTCCGGCACCCTGCTCTGTTACACTGCACCTTCTTCTCTAGAAAGAACTAGCCTGGAGCCAGGCTGACGGGCAGCGAGCTCCAGCAGGCCAACTGCCCACCCCAGCCCCAGCGTACTGGGATTACGGACCAGCATGTGACCACACGCCGATAGTTTTGTGTAGATTTGTGGTCCTCATCGTTGCTCAGCAAACGCTCTTCCCGAGCCATCTCCCTGACCCAGGATTTGATTACGTCAAGATAGAACAAACTACCAAGCGATGGTGGCTCACACCTTTAATCCCAGCAGAGGCAGGAGGATCTCTGAGTTCGAGGCCAGCCTGGTCTACAGAGTGAGTTCCAGGACAGCCAGGGCTGCACAGAGAAACCCTGTCTCAAAAACCAGAGAGAGAGAGAGAAATAGAGCGTGCATACACTGCTCCCTTCAGTCTTACACATACAGCTTGATGCCTTTGGTTGGTTGATCTTAGACTGAGCTATATAAGGCCATTTTCATGCAAAAATGTATTTTGAGCACATTCCCTCATCACCCTCCCCTGCCTCCCCCCTCCCCCACCTTTGTTCCCCTTAGGTAGAGTTTCACTTCTATTTTCATGTCATCTGCACACAGCGATTTCGTGCAGCTATAGAAAATCTAGGACAAGAGAGATTTCCTGTATACATGGGGAGGCGTCGCTCAGCCCTAGGCACAGGGCATTCATAGACCTCCAGGTGTCTCCCAAGCCCTCCCAACAGCCGAGGTACACTCTCCCGTTCTGCCATCGGTAAGCGTTTCTACGTGGTGAATGATTGTCCTGGGCTGGCAATACAGCTCGGTGGTAGAGTGTTTGCCTAGCCCTCCTGTGGCTCTAGGTTTAATTCACAGCACTGAAAGCAAGAAAAAAAAAAAAAAAAAAAAAAAAGCATGCTTAGGTTAAACAACTAGCTTGAACTGGGTTAAGTCCAAATTTGCTGGCAATGTCTGAATCAGTAGGTACCTTCCTTTTCAGTGGTGGTTTGGACAAACACAGCCCAGAGGATCATGTTCTTGAATGTTTGGTCCCCATCTGATGGACTGTTTGGGAAGGATTAGGAGGCGTGGCCTTGTTAGAGAAGGTATGTCACTGGGGTGGACGGGCTTTGAGATTTCGAAGCCCACACCAGGGCCTGACTGAATCCCTGCCTCCATCTTACGGATCAGCTCTAAGTGCTCGGCTACTGCTCCAGCACCGTGCCTGCTTCCTCACCACCGTGCTTCCTGCCGTGGTGCTCCTGGACTCACCCTCCGAAACTGAAAGCAAGCCCTCAGTTAAATGCTTCCCTTTATAGACTGACCCGGCCACGGGGTCTGCTCACAGCAACCTTAGCTAAGCTGCCTTCTCAGAGCCCATGTGGGTGGGATGATGGCCTGTGTTCAGTGTGCCTCTCCTGTGGCTGTTTTTCAAGCTTCTCTGTGTAGCCTTGGCTGACCTGGAAATTCAATCTGTAGAGCAGGCTGGCCTTGAACTCAGAGATCCGCCTGCTTCCGTCTCCCGAGTGCTGGGATTAAAGGTGTGCGCCACCGCCGCCCAGAAGGTCTCTCTTTTCTCTAACCATTTTCCGGGTGTGCATGTGGCTCAGCTCATGTGTGGTGGTCAGAGGACAGCTGTGGGAGTCAGTTCTCTTCTTCCTCCATGTGGGCTCAGAGACGGGATCCAGTCAGGCTTGGCTGAAGACCTCACCTGTGGTGCTACCATTCCAGCACCGTTTGTTTCTCAGTCTGACGAGAACTGGGCAAACAGTACTCAGGATTCAGGAAATGATTACTAGTATTTTACTACATAATGCATTTTATTGACATTGATAATTCACTTGTTGCCTCCAGAAAAGATTTTGTGACTCACTGAAGCCTTAGAAGAAATAGCTTTTTTTAAAAATGTATTTGCATGCAGTTGGCCAGTTGATTCTGGGTAAATGTTTGATTGATCAGCTTAAATGAAACAGTGAGCTTCCGGTTCAGTGAAAGACTCTCAAGGCATGAAGGCACAGAGCAATAAAGACACTGGCCAGCGCGCGCGCGCGCGCGCACGCACACACACACACACACACACACACACACACAGAAACTTTTTAAATTCTACCTTAAATAAACAAAATTAAAATCTTATTTAAAAAGGGTGAGCTCTGGCTTAGATTTTGGATCACTGAGCCATAGGGCAATCTTGGTCAATTCCCTTCAGTCCACAGAAACTCAGTCTTCTCATTAGCTAAAGGAGATCAGACAGGGTTGGAAGTTGAAGGGGATTCCATTTTGCAGGCCAAATCCAGGCTACTGGTAATGGCTTCCAGGAGTACTTCACAGTGAATCCCAGCTCGGCGGTAGAGTGTTCTGGAATCAATTGCTGATGTCTGCTGTGGTCAGGAACCTGGAAAGGGCAGCCTGGGCCCTCTTCTCTCTTCTTCTCTACCAGCTATAAAACTCCATGGTGACCTTGTGTCTTTGAAAAAAATCACTTCCCTGCTCCCAAGATTTTGTTTCTTCATGAAACAAGATGAAGATGAATAATCCTTGCCTTCCTGCTCTGCAAAACTGCTCAAAGGAGCTTAAGAGCTAAGTGGGTGAAAAATGGTGATGGGAGCAACAGAGCTTTCTGTAAAGTGAAGGTTGATTTTTATTAATTGACCTCGCTGGGTGTGTATCGTGGTCTCCTCCGCACCAGCCTTTCCTCTGACCTTCAGCGTCTTCCTCTGGCTTTCCTTCCTCTGGAAGATAGGGCCATTTGACTTCCCTGGGATCCATGAGAAATGCAGTAAATACAGATGTTGGATACAGGCTTGTGGTCCTTCAGCAACCCAGCATCTGTCTTCAATAGTGTGTGTGTGTGTGTGTGTGTGTGCGCGCGCGCAGGTGTATATGTGTGTACATGTATGTGGCAGCCAGAGGTCAGCTTTGAATACCATCCTCAGGAGTCATCCATCTTGGGTTTTCTGTGTGGTGCAGTTACTGGGGGCAAGGCACACATGCCACCAATGTGTATGGAGATCAGAGGATAATTTGCAAGGAGTTGCTTCTCTCTTTCTACCACACAGGTCTCGGGGGTCAAACTGAGGTCATCAGGCCTGGCCACAGATTCTCTGTTCTCAGAGCCATCTCCCTGGCCCTCATGTTGTTTTCCGAGGCAGAGTCTCTCACTGGGACCTGGAGTTAAGCAATTTGGCAAGGCTGGATGGAACAAGCTCCAAGAAGCTGCCCACATCCAGCTCTCCAGCTGGCATTACACGACCACAGCACCACACCCAGACTTGCACATGGGTTCCGGGGGTAGAACGCAGGTCCTAGTGCCGAGTGGACCCTTTGGCAACCCAGCCACTCCCTGGGCCACGACTAAGCATCTAGCAGCTGTCTAGGTGAGAGTCCAGATTTCCCTCTTGTGTATTGGGACCCTCAGAGCCCCTGGTCCCTACTACTGCCCTTGCCACTGATGCCACTGCCCAGCAGGTGGGGAAAACTCCTCCCCAGATTCATCTTGATTCCCCTAAGGGTCCAGCCTTCTCACAAAGATCTCTAAAGCAAATTGGATCTCTGCTTGGGTAGTTAGCAGCACCCTGTCACTGTGGCAGCTGTGTCGGGGAGCTCTGGGGAATCACTAGGCTCACACCCACCACTCCGGGGAATCCAGGGCAAACACCCAGACACATCTATCTTTGTCACCAGACAAACAAGTCCCTGTCCCTAAATCCACAAACCCCCTTTGCTTCACCTTGAATGCTACTGCCTTCCATGCTATCTTCCGCCATCCCATAGAGAGCCCGTGGATGGCCGGGTTCTGTGTGCGTCCGCGTCCCCCAGCAATTCCAGGGAGCCATCTGCCTGCCCACTGCTTGGTGTCTCCTCTTGCCAGTAGCGTATATCAGGTCAGACTGGCCGAATGGTTGGCCGGGCTCTTACTCATTAGCATGTGTCTTTTATGGTAATCATCTCTCCTCTTGCCTTTTACTCTGGGCAGCCTCTGTGATGAGCAGTGTGTGCTGTGGTGTTAAATGATATACATTCAGAATTTTCCAAGACACAAACGTGTGGACGCTTTTTTTTTTTTTTTTTTCTGCTTTGATTTTTTTTTTTTCTTTTTCTTTCAGCAGCAGATAAATAAAGGACTTGAGTTTCCTGCCATGCTGGAAACACTGAATCAGACTTTTGTTTCCTTTAAAATCTCAGCTGGAGTCAAGAGTCTAGAGGCTGTTGAAGGTGGTGTCACTAGGAGGCTGTTGTGGTGGAGGGGGTGATCACTGCACACACAGTGAGACTGCCTAACCCGAAGCCCCTTCTGGGAGACTGTTGGGGACACCACCCCATCAGTTAAGTCCTGAGCTGCAGCCCCGGAATCAACACTAAAGGGGGAGGAGAAAGAGAAGGAGAAGTTGAGTGTACATAGTGACACCCACATGTGATAGACTAGGGACGTGGGGACAGACAGATCCCTCCCTAGCCAAAGCAGGGAGTCCCAAGCCAATGAGAGATTCTGTTTCAAAAAGTAACAAGGTGGTTGACCCGGGTTGTTCTCTGGCTTATACACACACACACACACACACACACACACACACGAAAATTACTGAGGCAGGGAGATGGCTCTACAGGTAAGGATGCTTACGCCGGGGTCCCACAGATAAGGAGTGGGATAGACTTCTGGGAGCTGCCACAGACACAAGAGGACACACAAGTAAATGCTAAAGCAGCTCAGTGCTGCAGGAGCTTGAGCAGCACTTGCCCCTCCCTCCTCGATTCGCCCGTCCCTCAGGCGGTTCCAAACCTGGCGTCGGCAGGGCAACCCTAGTGACGGGCGTGTCGCCCTTGCCAGACAGGTCACCGCACCTCAGTCCTCATCCATGAAGTGAAGACATATCAGGAGTGGTTGCCTCCTTCTGCACTTTCCTGATCTCAGGAGGTAGAGGAAAAGGATCGGGGTACAAGGTCATCCTCAGCTACATAGTGAGTTTGCCAAGACCCTGTCTTGAAGAGAAGGAAAGGGTAGAGCTAGGGTTGGGGGGAGGAATGGGACAGACAGGCAAGCAAGCAGGCCCTGGGGGCTCTGGATTGACGCTGGTGTCGCCGCACTGGGCGAGTCGTCTCGAGAAGGGCTCCCGACAGAGCACGAGCCCACCCCTTGTCTCCCTTCTTGCTCTCCTACAGAACTTCTTTTTGCTCTTTTGCTGTGGGGTGAAGCGCCAAGCAGATTCTCACTAAATATGGCCGCTTGATCTTTCCAGCCTCTAGAACCGCAAGCCAAAGACGCTTCTGTTCATTGTACATGACCCTCGGTTTTCTCTTCCAGCAGCAGGGTAGTGGACCGTGTCACATGTGCACACAGAGAACACACATACACACAACACACATATACACACATACCACACAGATACACAACACACATATATACACACAGTACATAACATACACATACAAACCCACATAATACAAATACACATGCTCACAGCAGACACAAATATACAACGCACATATCGCACGCATATAACATATACACAACACATGCATTAAACACACACCCAGGGACTACCATGTGCAGACACCCTGGTATGTACTAACATGTCAGAAATGGAGGGCTGGAAATGTGGCTCAGTGGGTAGAGCACTAAATCAGTCAGATATAGTGGCATATGCCTGTAATCATGGCTTTGGGAAGATAGAGCCATGAGTTCAAGGCCATCCTTGGCTGCTTGATGAGCTGGAGGCCAGGCTGGGTTGCATGAGATGGTGTCTCAAAAGAGCACACCCAGGAGGGGAAGATGGGTCGCCGCCCCAGCAAGCATCAACTGGTGTCACAGTAGTTAATACAGCCCAGGCTCACTGGAACAGGCCTCAAGTACTATCTTTGTCAGCTGGTCTGTGGACATGTCTGTGAGGGATTGCTCTGATTACTACGTGATGCAGGAGGGCCTCATCCACAGTGGGCAGGACCGTCCCGGGGCAGGTGGTCCTAGCTACGTCAGAAAGTTAGTGAACAAGCCAGCAAGCAGCACTCCTCCATGGTCTGCTTCAGGCTCCTTGAGCCGCTGCCCTTGCTTCCCTCAGTGGACTGCGATCCGGAAGTGTGAGCCAAACAAACCCGTTCCTCGCCAAGTTGCTTTCGGTGGATCACCTCACCACAGCTGTAGAAAGGACACCACAATGTC
The DNA here is from genome assembly GCF_907164565.1 of Psammomys obesus. Classification (NCBI taxonomy): domain Eukaryota; kingdom Metazoa; phylum Chordata; class Mammalia; order Rodentia; family Muridae; genus Psammomys; species Psammomys obesus. The sequence goes on from NW_026596466.1 coordinate 3,728,512, forward strand.
TGTTCAGATAGAGGTGGGACAGGTGCATGAAAACACAGTTGCTCTGAATGACGAGCTACAGGGCAGGTTGACCAGAAGTCCATGTAGACCTCCTGCTGCTGAGAGAAGCCGAAATGATAGTGGGAACATGAATGGGATTTTATGTGGCAGACAGGTGGGGACAGTGGTCCACACAGGCTCTGACAGGGCCAAGGAGGAGGCTAAACAAGAGGCCCTGACTTCCATGCCCCAAACCCATGATACACACACACACACACACACAAACACACACACACACACACATATATATACTTTTGTATAATCCCAGTGCCAGGGAGGTGGAGACAAGGAAACCCCTAGGGTTCACTGGTCATCCAGCTCAGCCTAATGTATTATCTCCAGGTCAGTGAGAGACCTTGTCTCAAAAACAAAGTGGGTGTAGGGAGATGGCTCAGTGGATAAGAGGGATTGCTACACACATATGAGGACCTGAATTCAAATCTTCATCATCTGGGCAAAAAGTTGGATATGATTGTGCAAGCCATTACCCCATGGAAAGTAGAGATGGGGAGAGGGCTGTGTCTTACTGGCTGCCGGCCTAGCTCCAGGCCCAGAGAGAGACACCATTTCAGAGGAATAGACAGCTGGTAATAAAGCAGGGTACCTGATGTCCTCCTCCAGCCTCCACGTGCATGCATGGCAACCTGCGCGCGTGCACACACACACACACACACACACACACACACACACACACCTATAGCCAGTGTTGAGTTTTTAAATAAAAGCTGTGAGCACATGGAGGCCAGCACAAGCCTGGATGTTGTGCCAGGAAGGGCAGATGCTGTCCTGCAGGCGGAGCTGAGCCACTGAGGCATGGGGACAAGGGCTGCAAGCCAGGCTAGATGGACAGGTTATGGAGATCACGGACGGAAGCGAGGAGAACAGATGGGGCCCTCGAGGCGAGAGGCAAGCCCTCGTTTAACTGGACACTGGCCAGGCAGAGTTTTATTGTTACTCCAGGAAACTTGGTGCTGAAGTGCAACACACACACACACACACACACACACACACACACACACGAGAGCCACGCAGCTCCTGAGTGTGTAGCTCTGTGACTGTCACAAAGTGTGCACACACTCCTGGGGGACACTGAAACAAGAACAGAACACAGTACGCTGAGAAATAATATTGGAGAATGACTCTTTCTGACACGGTGGGAATTTTCAGCTTTGTACGCCCCAAGTAATAAAAAGGAGAGAGCAGCCCCGGCCCTCACATTCATCTCTGTGCTTCCTGACTGTGCTAGTGCAACCAGCTGCTTCACACTCGTGCCATCGTGATCTCCCTTCCACAGTGGACTACACCCTCAAACTGTGAGCCAAAATAAATCCTCTATTTTAGAGTCATTTCTATTATGGTGGGGCGGGGAGCCCAACGGGAAAAAGAGTTTATTTTTAGCTCACAGTTCCAGGTTACAGTTCAAACTTACAGGGAAGTCAAGAAGGGAACTTGAAGCAGCTGCTCACATCGCATCCATAGTCAAGAGCAGAGAATCAATGTGTGCCCGGCTCACGCCTCAGCTCCATTTCCGCGCTTGTACGGTTCAGGATGCTCAGCCTGGGGAACGGTGCCGCCCACAGTGGGCGGGGTGTTGCTGCGTCAATTGCCAGCCGAGGCGCTCCACCACAGACATGGTGTAAGTCCCTCCCAGGTGAGCCCACGCTGCGTCAGGGTGACTACTAAAGCTGTCACACCCTTCCTCGCACACTTTGCTTTTGTGGGGTACTTTGTCACATCAGCATGTTACATATCTAAAGGGCACTCATCGAAGTGCACGTTCAGTGGGTTTTCGTGTCTAGCTCTGTAGCTGTCGTCTGAATCAACAGAGAGAGAGTATTTGCATCAGGCTGGAGAGTCGCCTCACCTCTTGCTGCTCCGCACGGTCCCTGGGACGGCAGCATCCAGCTGTTCCTGGGGCTCTCAGAAAGGCCCCACCCGGGGTCTGCTGGATTCAGATTTCCATTTTGACAAGTTTGTGAGGGACTCCGTGTGCACATATAGACAACCCAAGTTCCCACAGAGAGAGCTGACAAGCCAAAAGTGCTGTTCCCCTCAATATAAATAGCACAGCCTGAAGCAGGTCAAGAGTAAATGATATATGATTGAGTTTGAGGAGAAAAAAAAAAACAGGAATAAGGAAAGTGCTAAGCTGGGAGGAAACCAGGAGCTCATCTGATCTCCAGGCCACAGGCTTGCTACCAACAGGCCTGACCCTTGAGGACCTGACAGCTCAGGAAAACTGTGAGGGCAAGATCTGGGGACCCTGCGGGCTTGTGAGGAAACTGCTTCTTGCTCTTTGTTCTAGATGAGAATTGAGAAAATCTGACCAAACATGTGTGGCAGAGACCTTAATTTGGAAAGATGTACATAAAATTTTAAGTTTTTGTTTATTTGTAGTATTGGGAGTTGAATCTAGTGCCTTGTACGTGGAAGGGGCTCTACCCCTGAGCCACACCCCAGCCCCTCACTGGGGGATTCTAGGCAGGAGCTCTACCCCTGAGCCACACCCCAGCCCCTCACTGGGGGATTCTAGGCAGGAGCTCTACCCCTGAGCCACACCCCAGCCCCTCACTGGGGAATTCTAGGCAGGTGACCACTGAGCCACACTGCAGCCCCTCACTGGGGGATTCTAGGCAGGTGCTCTACCCCTGAGCCACATCCCAGCCCCTCACTGGGGGATTCTAGGCAGGGGCTCTACCACTGAGTCACACCCCAGCCCCTCACTGGGGGATTCTAGGCAAGTGCTCTACCATTGAGCCACACCCCAGCCCCTCACTGGGGGATTCTAGGCAGGTGCTCTACCCCTGAGCCACACCCCAGCCCCTCACTGGGGGATTCTACTGTTGAGCTATACCAAGGGCCCTTTAAGTTAGGCCTTGAGCCTATAATTCTCCTGCCTTACCCTCTCGAATCCTGATCTTACAGCCATGAATCGCCAACACCCATTTCTGTAGTTTTACATGGGAATTAAAAATTTTAGCAATTATTTATTTATTTATTTACTTGTGTGTATATGGATCCTCTTCTAACCAGGAAAATCCTACTCTGGTGCCTACAAATGAACCCAATAACTCAAGAAGGAGCATGATGGGAGAGAGATGAGTTTCCTTAACTTTCACCCCCCACTTCCATTCCTTACACACAAAAGCTTGTCTGAGGTTTCTGTGGGTCTAATTTATTGATTTATTTTTTAAAGCAGAATCTCAACTCTTTAGCCCAGGTAGGCTTGAACTCACTCTGTAGCCGAGGCTAGCATCGAAGTCATGGCCCCGCAGTTTGATGTTTCTAGTTTCTCCTATAACCTCTCTCCGAATTTCCGTCTCCTATTTACCTCACCCACTGCACCTGCTTGCTCCTCATCGTCCACCTCATGCCATCCAATCATGGGTCATAATTATTTTCACCACCTGCCTTCTGGTCCCAGCACCTGTGCTCATTCCAACATCTGCGCACATCACTGCCAGATCTGGATCGGGCTTGACTTTATCCTCTGAGTGTGGTTTTCTTTGGTTGTTTGTCCTTGCTCTACGACATGCCTTGTATTTGTTCTGATGCTGGCTGACATGCTGTGTTGAGTAATAAGAGTTGAGGTTTGGGGCAGTGGAAGCAGCTCGGCTCTTTACTGTCCCGGAATTAAGGTCTGGTACCCAGCACACACATTGAGGCTCCAGGGGAATCCAGCACCCTCTTCTGGCCTCTTATGCATGTGCACAAGACCCCAGGGATACAGAGACATACATAGAATTAGAACTTTTTTTTAAATCCTTCTTTAAACAAATAGTTGAGTTAGGCTCTGCAGTGAGAAGGTTCATGTACTTAGGTTCTGGTTAATGCATTTTTTTTTTAATTTTGCAGTGCATTGTGTATCTTAATTGAAAACTATTAATAATTTATGAACAGAATTCAATGAATGGTGTCCTCTTTCAGAGAAATATTTTTCTTTAAAATGTCTATGTTTTTTTTTTAGTTCTTCCTAATATAGATAGTAACTTGATTGTCAGTATGTCCTTATGGATACCTCAAAGGCCTGGCGATCAACTGCAGTGGCAATTTGCTCATTGTTCTTTTTACTGGAAGCTCCATGCTAAGATTCTCCAAACCCCCTTGTAGAATCTGGCTGGAACCTCCTCAGTTGGCCCTGGGCGTCCCACCGTGCTCCTCTTCACAGCGAGGCTGAGTTCTGCACCCCTTTGGGCTATAATCCGCTCTTACTTAGGGCCCATCCGGGTGTAGCTGGAGTTTCAGGGGAAAAGTTAAAGCTGCAGGAGCCTTACAGGCTAGGATCAGCCATCCACCCCACCACACTGCATTAAAAGACACGTGCTGACGTGCTGACCGGCAGAGAGGGAAGAATTAGCCAGTGTTACCTCCGTGGAAACAACAGACCCCTCCAAACCCACCTTCACAGACTGCTGTGAACTTTAGGTTTAAGCTGAGAAGGAGCTGAGGCACAGGTGGGGCCTGGATGTCTGTCCTCTCAGCTCTTGCTCTGCAAGGCATCTTGAAGAAGCCCTGATCACCACCGTGGCTTGGTGGCCCCTGCTGGGTCTCTCCAGTGTGAGCCTTCACCATCACGGTTGGCTGCCCACCCTCACCCCATTTGGGCAGAGTCTGTCCTGTTGCTTGGCAGTTGGGCCAGGCCCCTCACAACAAAGATGCTTGTGGACCAATTCTGCTGCTCGTGGAATCCCCGGTGACTCAAGAGGGAAAGCTGAGGCAAATCAAGAGCCGGGAGGGGCATCAAGGAGTTCCTTAGGCCGGCGACCAAGTTTTTTGTCTGGGTATTCTGGAAATGTGGGGAGCAGGGAGGGAAATGTCTTATAAATTGCCATGTCTGTCAGTATCCAGTGAGGCTGTGCTTTGGGGCTGGGACATTCGTGTCTCTCCAAGAATGGGCTTCACCACCTACCTCTAAGGCCACATGTGCGTCCACAGGGCCAGAGCTGGCCCCTCGTCTGACCACCAGGAGCTGAGATGCAGAAGCCTTCTCTGATATATATTGTTAAGGAATCCCACCCTCTGGACCCCGGAGAAGAGGGGCGTGGCGTTCTCTGCCCTCATCGCTGTCATCCTGCTATTACCAAGGGACCCTCAGTGGGGCCAGTGCTAAGTTATTATATTTCTGTGATTGACTCTCCTCAACTCAACTGTAGGAGCTTTGAGGAGTCCCATTTGAAGCCAGAGAGACGAGGAACGAAAGCCACTGCCTTCCCAGCCTACCTGCGTCTTCAGTGTGGCCTGCTGTCCTCCCTGCTTGGCACAGCTCTTCTGTGACCCCTCCGAGCTGAGGGATGACAGCTTTGGTGCCGTGCTGCTGCACAGGAGAGTCATGACACCAGCAGCTCATCACCTACCCATGCCCCCTCATGCCCTCCTCCCCTCCCGCTTAGACTTCCCCGAGAGTCAAAGAGGCACGCAGCCCCCGCCATGGGAGGGAATGCTGGGTTAGGCCCATCCTGAGACCACTGTCTATAGAATAACTTCAAAGCACACCTTCAAGAGGCTGAGGTAGTGGCTCAGTGGATCAAGTGCTTGCCCTGCAAACATCAAGACCATACAGACCATACAGAGTTCAGCTCCCCAGCTCCCACATACAGCCAGGCATGTCTTCAGTCCCAGTGTCTCTACACCGAGAAAGGAGGCGGGGACAGGAAACCCCCAAAGGTTCAAGGCCAACCAGGCTGGCGGGTGCAGGACAAGACAGTCCACCTGAAACAAAGTGTTAGCCGACCTCCAACAAAGGGCAAGGCAAAGATCAGCGGCTGAGACTGTCCGCTGATCGCCACATAAAGACAATCACACACACACATTAAAAATCCAGCAAAAAATGCAATCAAGACTCTGCACTTAATGCCTGCCTCAGGCTCAGCTCTTGTCCAAGCCCAGCAGCAGCCCCTGTCCCCTGCCCTCTGCCCCTCTGCTCTCCCTCCCTGGACCACTTCCCTGCCTGCCGTCCCAGCAATTCTCTCCTGCACAGCTGCCTCCCTTTGGACTCTGTGGTGAAAACAAACCGCATCCCAGGCTGTGACTTGGTGGGCGGGGGGCTTCCCCAGCATACAGGGAGCCCTGGGTTCGATCCCGCAGATGCAGAGTGTGAAGATACACGCCTGTGGCTCGAGCACTTGGGCTATGGAGCTAGGAATATCAGAAATTCAAACCCATCTCCAGCTAGACAGATAGTTTGGGATAAAAAAAAAAAAAAGTGAATGGGGGGGAGGGGCTGAAGAAATGGCTCAGTGGGTAAGAGCATTTTCGGTACACACATGAGGACCTGAGTTAGGAACCCAGCACACACACACACACACACACACACACACACACACACACACACCTGATGGTAAGCTGGGTGGCTAAGTGCATTTATAGCCACACTGTGCTGAAGGCAGAGGCAGGATTGCCAGGGCTTGCTGGCCATCAGTTAGCCCCAGATTCACCGGAGAGCCTGTCTCATGGTACCTGCTGCCCTCCCAGCATGCACATACGGCAAGCACACCTACACACATGCACACAAAGTCAGAACAAGACACGGTGGAGAAGCCATAGTGCAAACCAAAGCGGTGCAACCACTGCAGGAAACACCTGGGCAGCTGTAGGAAGAGTTCTCTTAGCGTTTGCTGTGATGGCTATTGTGTATTTAATGTGTATGTGTGTTTGCCTGCATGTGTGTATGCACGTGGGCCACCTGTGTGCCTGGTGCCCACAGAGGGCAGAAGAGGGCGTCACATTTCCTGGAACTAGAGTTACAGATGGTGACCATGTGGGTGCCAGGAACCAAACCCACGTCCTCTTCAAGAGCAGCCAACCTCAGTGGCTCTTAACCACTGAGCCACCTCTCCAGCCCATGATGGTTAATCTTGATCATCAGTCTAACTGAATTTAGAATCACCTAGGAGACACATCTCTGTCTGAGCATATCTATGAAGAACTATCCAGAGAGGCTGGGAACATAGTCCAGGGATGGAGCGCATGCCTAGAATCCCCCAGTGAGGGGCTGAGTGTGGCTCAGTGGTAGAGCCCCTGCCTAGAATCCCCCAGTGAGGGGCTGGGGTGTGGCTCAGTGGTAGAGCTCCTGCCTAGAATCCCCCAGTGAGGGGATGGAGTGTGGCTCAGTGGTAGAGCTCCTGCCTAGAATCCCCCAGTGAGGGGCTGGGATGTGGCTCAGTGGTAGAGCACCTGCCTAGAATCCCCCCAGTGAGGGGCTGGAGTGTGGCTCAGTGGTAGAGCACCTGCGTAGAATCCCCCAGTGAGGGGCTGGAGTGTGGCTCAGTGGTAGAACACCTGCCTAGACTACCTGCTCTGATATTGGATGATTCCCAGTCTCTCTAAGCTCTGGTTCCTTATCTGTGAGATGGGCATTGGGTTGGCTGCTTTTTCATTTCTGTGATAAATGCCTAACAAAGCCACTTAAAAGAAGGAAAGTTTCTCTTCGGCTCACAGTTTCAGACGGTTTCTTTTTAGGACTCTCAACCCCACTTGTTGGGTAAGAACACCATGATGGCAGGAGGTTGGGGTGGGGGAGAGCTGTTTTCTCACGCCAGTCAGAGAACAGAGGCAGCAACTGGCCTGGGCGAGTAACCCCAGGTGCCCACGCTCAGTGCCTGCCTCCCTCCGGCTAGACTGCGCCTCCCCGTGTTTCCAGAGCCCCCCAGAAAAGCACAACCATCTGGGACTCAAGACCTGAACACATGAACCTGTGGGGGACAGCGCCTAGCCAAGTGTAATGTTTGTGATTCACAGGCGCAGGCGGGCAGGTGTCAGCTGTGCGATGCTCAGAGCCATATGTGGCCAGGTCGGCCAGCAGGACCAGTCCTTATAGTATTTACGATCCCAGTTTCCTCCCCTGTCCTTGTTTGGATTTCCATATTAATCACCAAACAGCCCCTGCCCCCTGGTTAGTTAGGGTGACCTTCTAATTTATTATCCAAACCCGGGTGCTTTTTGTTTTAATTAACATCCAGAAAATTGACTCCCTTTGGCATGTAGCGCTATGAATTTTAATGCCTGTGTGGGCTCATGGCGCGGCCGAGGCAATCTGGATGAGAATGGCTCCATGCTTCTGAAATAGCTCCCTGGAAACTGCTTCTCTGTAACACGCCTGCTTCTCCCCCCAAACCTGGTGCTGCTGCTTTGTGGGTTTCTCTCCGCAAGAATGTCCTCTCGGGGGGCGTTCCACAGTGTGCAGGCTTGTGACACCGTTCTCATTTGCTGACTCGCCTACTGCTTTAAAGATCGCCGTTACGCTGTTACATGTCTATGCTGGTATAGCTATAGACTTTTTCCTTTTTGTTGTTGAGTAATATTCCATTGTATGGATGTACCGTATTTGTTAACACTTTATGTTGATTCAGCTTGGAACAGTTTGTGTGCAGATGTGTATACACACTAGTTTGCCAAGTTTCGTGTGAATGCAAGTTTACATTTTTCTAGGGTGGATACATATGAGTAGGATTTATTAGCTTTATAAGAAATGACTAAGCTGTTTCCCAAAGCAGGTTTTTGTTGCTGTTGTTGTTGTTGTTGTTGTCTGGAGGTAGCAGGTTCTGAACCTTTGGATCTCGTGCATGCCAGGCAGGTTCTCTCAGAGAGGATGTCACAGATGTCCTATTCGGGGGCCAGGCACTCAGCAGCCACTTAATCCCAACACTGTGCCCAGCCGTGTGTCCCCAGTGTTGGCCACATTCCTGCTTATTGAAATGTATGCTCCGTTGTGAATTCATTGTGTGAGATCTGAGGAGTTTCAGGTTTGCTTTCAGGATAAGGATGAGCAATTCTTCAAGTACCATTTACTGAATGCCTGCCCTTCCTCCGCTGGATCTGCCTTCGAGGCTTTGCCAAACCCCGTCAGCCACATTGTCCCTGGGTGCTATTCCCATGCTTGGTGCTGTCCCCTGACCGGGGTCCACCCTTTCACTGATGTGACCCTGCAGGGTCTGGTCACTACGAGAGTTTTACGGGTCTGAAACAAATATCAGGTCTTGAAACCGTTGTGACTATTTTAGCGTCTTTGTCTTTGCCTAGCAATGTACGGCTCGGCTGGCCCTCGGGTACAGAAGTGAGGCTGCGGCTTTATTGCCGTTGAGTTGAATCAGCACAGCAGCTTGTCAAGAGTGTAGTTAAGTCTTCTTTGAGTTCCTTCATCCATGTTTTATAGTTTTCTATAAAATGATACTGTGTTCATTTTGTGAGTTTTACTTAATTTGTTTTGTGGGTTATGGGGCTGTCCTTTAAATCACACTAAGCATTTAGGGGAGGGCTGGGGGTGTCAGCCCTGTTCTGTGACAGGGACCTCCGAGAAACGGTTTCATTGCCAAAGAGAAATGGTTTTGTTGGGTTCCTGGGGTAAGATGTTTTAACCCCAAATCATCGGGGTCTGTTGTTTCCACAGTAGGGAGAGGGTGGTAGGCTTGCCCACCTCATGGTGACCAGGAAGCAAAGAGAGTAACAAGAAGGGGACACGGGTGAGATACACTCTCCTCAGGAGTACCCCAACAGCTCCCTGCAACCAGACACACCTTCACCTCCCACAGTCCCGTCACCCCACGATGGTCCGGCTGCATTCAAACCCATCAGTGAACCCACTAGTTAGGTCTGAGCCCTCATGATCTGATTGTGTAGCTCAGTCTAGTCAAGTTTGACGGTCACGATCACAATCATCCATCACCAAGTGACTCCAGTCTTTTGTGACTTGCCGTTGATACCCACCTCCCACTACAGAGGAGTGACCACTTCCAGAGGTCAAAGGTCAACAAGAACGGTCAAGTGGCTCAAGCCACCTCAGCTGCTGTAACAAAACACTGCGAACTGTGTGGTTCACAAACAGCATTTATTTCTCCCAGTCCGGGAGGGTAAGGAATAAAAGATGAAGATGCTGGTGGGTAAAGGCTCACCTCCTCTTAGAGGACGCCCTCCACACATGGTGGAGGGGACAGGGCAAGTGTGCAGGCCTGTTTATTAGGGTGTTCCCTTCTGTACTAGTGGGTGTTGACTGTTGACTTAGCGCTTAAAATTACCTGGGAAGAGAATGTCGGGGGATTGTCCTGGAGCTGATCAGCTATTGTGCACATCTGTGGGAGACGGTCTTGACTGTTAAATGCTGTGGAAGGGTCCAGCCCACTGTGGGCAGGGACCTTGCCTAGGCGGCTGGACATGGGCTGTGTAAGAAACCCAGAGAACATAGGTCTAACGGCCAGCGAGCAGCGTCCTCCACGGTTCTTGTCTCACTCCTCTGGCTGCGAAGCGAGTTCCTTGGCCAGGCAATGCTGTGTGGGAAAGCAAGCAGCCTCGCCTTCAAGTCCCTGCCTTGACTCCCCTCAGCGATGGGCTGGGACCTGAAATCATAAGCCGCCAAAACCTTTTCTCCCGAAAGTTGCCTCCGAGTGTTTTATCACAGCCACGGAAGCTAGGACTCCACGTTTGTGAGGGCTCTGTCTTCTGAGAAGGATCAGGATTACTTCCAAAGGCAGGGTGTCCTGCCTCCCCTCCTGACCACGAACAGGTCAGAATCTCGACGCCCTGTTTCAGGAGAGTAAACAGTTATTCTGACTATAGCTCTAAGTGTGTGTGCGTGTGTGTGTGTGTGTGTGTGTGTGTGTGTGTCGAGATGCAATACCAAATTACTACCCACAGCGGCTAGACAGAGGGGAGTGTTTATCATCACGTGTGAATATATGTGTAAATATACATGTTTGTATGGCTGTGGGTGCACATAATCTGTGTGCACATGCTTGTGAAGGTCAGATGTCAAACTCGGCGTTCTTCCTCAAACACCTTCCATCTTCTTTGAAGATTTATTCAGTGTGTGTGTGTGAGTGTGTGTGTGTGCGCACGCGCGCGCACATGTGCATGAGCACGCTCACGTGAATGTGGTGCCTGCAGTTACAGGCAACTGTGAGCTGCCCAGCTGAACTCCCACCTTCTGCAGGAGCAGAGACTCTCTCTACTCCTGAGCCTCCCTTCTGCCCCTCTACCTTGTTTTCAAGTCAGAGCCTCTCACTGAGCCTGGGGCTCACGGATTTGGCTAGACTGGCTGGCGGGAGAGAGCCCCTGAGGTCCTCCTGTCTCAACTCCAGCATTCAGCACCACACACATACTTTAAATGTGCACGAGGGGATCCGGACTTGGCCCTTCACACCTGGGCATTCAGATCTTCACACCTGGACTCTGGGTCTTCCTACCTGGACAGCAAGCCCTTTACCCGCTGAGCCATCTCGCCAGCTCCCGCTGCCTGTTTTACAGCTCAGGGCACTCGTGTGGACTACAGCTGTGCTGTCCCCCAATCCCATTAGCAAGCCCCTGTCACTGTGTTGTTTGGCCACACAGGCTTTGGCGACTTGCTGCCTGCATTTCCGGCTCTCCTCGACCGTTCGCCTTGTCTTTCTCTTATTGATGGTGTGCGTATTCACCGCCATTTCGTATATTACAGATGTTTCCCTGGACCATAACTTATATTTTAACTTTGTCGTGCTGTTTTTCACCAGGCGGGAGCTTTAAATTATGATGTACTTTGAAGCATCAATCTTTTCCCAAATGACATTAGCATATTATGCCTTGCTTAAGAAGGCCTTTCCTATCCCAAGGTTATAAACATATTTTAATTTTTTCCCTCTAATACATCTGGAATTTATTATTTAATTTCTAAGCCATTCATCTATCTGCAGATTATGTTGGCAAAGGGGCAGGGGAAAATGTAATTTTTTTTTTTTTACAACTTCGCTAGCATATGATCAAATGCTTATTGAATATTTATTTTATTCTCTACATTGTTTTGTGATATGGCCCTAGCTAGGCACTAATATTTAATCTGTGTGTGGGATGGGGGGGGGCATGCCTTAACACTCGTGTGGAGATCAGAAGACAGCTGTGTTCAAGGCGGCGTCTGCTGCTGTTTCCTGATGTGTACAATCAGCTCAATGACCTGTGAGCTTCCGGGCTGCCGTGGTTTAATCGCCTACCTGACTAAGCCTGGAATCACCTGGGAAGAGAGTCTCAATAAGGGATTATCTGCATCAAATTAGCCCGTGGGCACATCTGTGGGAGACAGCATCAGTTACGATAATTGATACAGGAAAGCCCAGCCTGTGTGGGCAGCAGCATTCCCTAGGCAGGATGTCCTGAACTGTGTAAGAGCACAGGCACAAGCGGAACAAGCAACCTCACTCCTGACTTAGGATGTGGTGTGACTAGCTGGCTCCTGTCACCTTGACTTCCTCCTGTGATCCCCGGCCCCTCCCCTCCCCGACCCATCTCCTCACAGAAGCACTGGTCCGACAGATGTGTGTGACTGTGCCTGGCGTTGCCCGGGTTCTTGAGATTTGAACTCGGGTCTTCACACTTGCACAACAAGCACTTTACTCACCGAGCTCCCTCCCACCCCACACCCCGGCACTATCTCTTGACTCTCATCTTGCTCATTGTTCTGATCATCTGCTTCCTCACCACTGAGCCTAGCATTTTCTACTGAGTTCTGTCTTCCGGTCCGGGGGCTGTATTTGCCACCTAACTGAATTTTCCCATCAGCTGAAATATTTCACACTCTTATTATTGTTCATCTGTAAAAGCTCTTACTTTGCATTTTTAAACTTCTAGGACATACTTTAGAGAGGATTACATTTACACTCTTGCAATGTTTTTATCATTGGGGCTGGCAAAATGGCTTACTGGTTAAAGGTGCTTGCTGCCAAGCCTGATGATAGCCTGAGTTCAGTCCCCAAGTCCCACAGAGTGACAGAGATAACCAGCCTCCCAAGTCATGCCTTGACACACACAACACGTGTGCTGTAGCACCCACTCCCACAGACACACTGGCAGGCATACATAAACAAAACAAACAATAAATAAGTATATTAACAAAAATTAAAAATAATAAAATAAACGTTTTAATGTTTTTTGCCAGCAAATAAGCCAGATGCTGTTCCTGCCTTTTTTTTTTTTTTTTAATTGCTGGAATTTTCCTTGGTGGCTAATCCTTGGTGAATTTTCAGAAAATCTGTTAAAAATTTGTATCTGTGGTCTGTTGGGTCTCTGGGCTCTGGGCCCCTCTGTGAGCAAATGCCTTATTTTGTCATTTGTAATGTGTTCCTTTGTCCCCTTTTCTGAGAACCTTGTAACTGTGATGGTATCTTTATTGATTTATTTGTATTTCTCTGGATTTCCTTCGGTATACTTCAAAGCTGATTTGAGGCATGAAAACTTTAGAGCTCTAGCGTGTGTGTGTGTGTGTGTGTGTGTGTGTGTGTGTGTGTGTGTCTGTCTGTACATGTTGTTCATGTGTTGGTCCAGGTTTGGTTAGATGTGTGTGCATATGCCACCATGCCTGAATTTTTTTTTTTTTTAATGTGGATGCTGAGGCTCTGATCTCAAGTCCTTAGGCTGGTGCAGCAAGTCCCTTAAGGGCCGAGCCATCTCCCCAGCGCTGATAACCCCTCTTTGCCCCTTTCAAAGCTGTAATCCTTAAATTCCATTGTCCTGTGAAAAATATGCCACGCTTTTATTACATTTATTTATGTATTTATTTAGTTATTTATATTTGTGTGTGCCCTGCTGTAACAGGCTGAGTTTAATTTAATTCTCAGATCCTCTATCTGTCTGTCTATCTTCTAGCTACATTTCTTGTTTTGGTTTTGGGTTTGTTGTTGTGTTGTTTTGTTTTTTGAGACAGTGTGATCCAGGCTGGCCTTGAACTCACCATGCAGCTGATAATGACTGGCCCTCCTCCCTGCTCTTCTGAGGAGTGTGCCAGCATCCAGAGACTAAATTATTTCTTCAGTCACCCTGTCTTGGGTGGCTGGCGCACACCAATAGTCTGGGGTCCTGGGAGTTTAGAACTTCAGCATGTCACCATGAGGGACACTCCTCCAGCCTGTCAGTCATTTCCTGTCCCTGAGGCCCCTCTCTCTTCCTGTCTGGTATACATCTTTCACTAGTTATTCCATTAAAGAACTGTGGGGCCTGGAAACTTTTGAGTCTTTAAATGTATGGCAAAAACTTCTCCCCCTTTCCCAACACTTGTGTCATTGTTTAGCTAAACATAGAATCCTAATTACAAAATTATTTTTTCTTAGAACTTTAAATCCATCACCCATTGTCCTCCTGCAGCTGAGACTGTTGCTGGCTGCCTCTCATTCTTTCTATTTGTTTTGTTTGTTTGTTTGTTTGTTTGTTTGATTTTTCAGGCAGGGATGTTGTTTGTTTGAGACAAGGTCTCATGTAGCCCAGGCTGGCGTCCAACTCACTATATAACCCCAAAGGACCTTGAACTCCTCATCCCCCTGCCTCCGCCTCCCCTGTGCTGGGATTACAGCTGCTTTATGTGGTGCTGGGGATGGCACCCAGAGCTTCCTACCTCTGAGCCACACCCCAGCCTCCTTCTACTATGCAGATAGCATGTCTGTGCAGGCTCTGGGGCTTTCCCCAGCTTTTCCCACTGAGTTACCTAGGTGGCCCTATTCAGTTCTTTAGCTGAGTAACTTGGCCGGCTGTCGGTTGTGTGTAGTCAGGAGGTCAGCCCACCTGCAGCTTCTTCTCTGTGGGCCAGAGTGGCATCTTCCACTGTCCTTAGCTGAGGTGTGAAACACACATTTCTTTGGAGGTGTTTTGCTTTGCTTTTTGGTTGGTTGGTTGGTTGATTGGTTGGTTGGTTGGTTGGTTGGTTGGCTGGTTTTGACAGCATCTCGTGTAGCCCAGGCTAGCCTTGAATTCTCTATGTCATTCATAATGACCTTGAACTTCTAATCCTCCTGCCTCCACTTCTGCAGTGCTGGGCTGCAGGCGTGCTCCATTTCACCCTGTTTTAGTGCATGTTTTGTTTGGGTGACTGTGCTCGCTGCCTGGTGGAGTACCCATCTGTCAGCTTTGCCTTTCTCTGATGTCCAGAGCTGCTAGTGAAAGGACCATCCTCCAGGGGCGCTCCCCCTGGTCTGTCTACCATGGCTGCATCTGCTCATGGCAGCCTTTGATGGGGGCAGGATGGCGCCAGCTGTGATACAAGGAAGATGTTGGATCCAATGCGTCCTGCCCCTCTCAGGTTCTCCCTGCCCCTCCATCTGTGACCCCAGACTCCGCGTCCACATAAGAAGTCACCCCCCAGTGCTGCTGCCTAACCACAGGGTGGATGAGGAGAACTTGCAGAAGGGTCAACAGTCAACTGTCCCATTTCAGGTGGGCTCTAAATTGTCCCTGTGGAGCCATTCCTCATGCTTGGCTGCTCAAGGCTTGGGGACAGCCTTTCCTTCGTTCACTTGCACTGGCTTGTGTATTTCAGCTTATGCATTATGGCAGCTACTGAAAGACTTCTTGTCCACTCCATTAGGAGTAGGGTGGTGGGGAGGACTGTATTTAGCATGTGTGTGTCTTATCATTAGCCAACCTTGCCCTGTTAGTGAATCCAGAGGCCACTGTACGTTCTCTCTCTCTCTTTCTCCCTCCTTTCTCCTTAAAATTCTTTTATGCACAAGTCAGGCCTAGTTGGCGCTTGCTTTTAATCCCAGCATTCAGCAGCTGGAGGCAGAAGGACTGTCATGAGTTCAAGGCCAGCCTGGGCTACATTCATGAGTCAAAAGCCAGCCTGGATTATATAGCAAGACTCCATATTGGAAAAAGAGAGAGCAAGCTAGGATACAGATCCATGAGAGAGAGCTAGTCCGGCTCTCACGGTCCCAGCTTCAGCTTCTTCCCTCCTGCTCTCCTCCATGGGTCAAAGGCCCAGTCCAGCACCTCCTGCACGTAGCCATGAAGTTCCACATCGTGGCAAGGGGCCTGTGTTCTTTTAATCATGTGGGAGGAAGCATGTGGCTCAGCTTGAACACGGAAGTCAGGGCACTCTTCACGTAGGCTCGTGCAGCGGGCACCTTTGCTTTACATCACGCCAGCCCCTGGGGCCTCTGTTCTAGCCTCTCTTGTCTTCTTGCACATTAATGAGTATATTTATCATATTAATTATCTTCCCTCCCAACTTCTTGTGACTTGCAGTCTGTCCCCTGCGTCTTCACTTACCTACCAGCCAAAGGTGTCCCATAAAACAGGACCCAAAGTGGGACTTTCATCCTCACCACGGCTCCAGAGTTTTAAAAATGTTAGTCAACGCAAGCTGGGCCTGGTGCTGCTTGTTTACGAACCCATCACTTGGGAGGTGGAAGCGAGAGGAGCAGGAGTTCAAGACCAGCCTCTGCTACTTATCAAGTTTGAGGCTAGCCTGGCCTGCATCACAAGATCTTGTCTCAAGACTTTTTACTCAACACACATACATATGTGTTCCTACCAGGACCCCCCTCAGGCAATGGTGTACCCACGAACTAGCTTTCAAGAAAGCCTGTCTAAGCTGCCGAGATGGCTCAGTGTAAAAGCATTTGCTGTGCAAGACTGAAAACGTCAGCTAAATCCCTGGGAGCCATAGCGCAGAAGGAGAGAACCAATTCCAGAGTGGCCCTCTGGCCACGTGCACACAAGAAGGAAGAGGAGAAGGAGAGAGAGGGAGAGAGGGAGGGAGGAAGGGAGCATCCCCCAAACTTCTACCATTTGAGTCTCAGGGTCTCAGAAGAGCAGCCAGGTGGGGTGTGGCGGGCCACGCCTTTGATCCCAACAGCTGGGAGACAAAGGCACAAGGATCATGGGTTCAAGGTAAGCCTGGGCAGTTTAGTGTAATCTAAAGGAAATGGAAGGAAGAAAGAAAGGAAAAAGGAGGTGAGAAAAGGAAGGAAAAAGCCGAGGTTTCAGTCTTAGATGGGAGGAAGTGCAAGAATGTCTAACGATTTTGATAATGACCATGTGTCAAACTGATCAAAATTTGAATTTATTGGATGAAATACAGTGTTGATCATTTCTCCCATTTCTGATGGCTTTCACGGGCCTGCCATAAACTTCAGGTCCTGCTGGGTGTGGTGGCACATGTCTGAATCCCATCTCTCAGCAGGCAGAGGCAGAGGTGTAACCTCAACTTTTGAGGCTAGCCTGTGCTACATAGAGAGTCTCAGGCGGGCACAACCATGGGTTCTTCCGTACTTTGCTTGGTTTGTATTTGTTTGAGAGAGGCTCTGATGCTAAAGGGTGACAGGCTGGCTCTTTCAGCCTGCTTCCCTCAGCCTGCTGAGAAACGAGGATGGCAGGCTTACCCAGGCAAGGCTAGCAATCTGCTCTTGTGTTAAAGAAATAAATCATCATCATCATCACCATCATCATCACCACCACCACCACCACCACCACCATCACCATCACCACCATCATCATCATCACCACCACCACCACCATCATCATCATCACCATCATCATCACCATCATCATCATCACCATCATCATCATCACCACCATCATCATCATCATCATCACCACCACCATCATCATCATCATCATCATCTTGAGGAAGGCTGGAGACACGGCTCACTGGCTGAGAGCACTGGTTGCTCTTGCAGAGGACCCACAGTCAGTTCCCAGCACCCACATGGTGGCTCACAATGATCTGTACCTCCAGAGGATCCAACACCCTCTTCTGGCCTCTGATGGAACTACACACACTCACAGTGCACATATCAATAGTCACACACACATAAGTAAAAATACATTTAAATTTTTTTAATTATTTACCTTTTGACTCTTTCATGTGTGCGTGTGCATATGTAACCTGATTACAGGCACCCTGTTCTGCTTCCATCCCTTCTCATTCCCTCCAACACATCACTCCTACCCCACATCTTTTCTGTTGTATTTAGTTACAGCTGCCTATGTGGATGGGGGGAGGATGTTTCCCGGCTCATGGACAAGTTACCAGTGGCTACATCACTGAAGAAAAATGATTCTCCCTCCCCAAGCTGTCAACAGCTTTTCAGCTAGGTGTATAGCCTCAAATGCCCCTCCCCGAGCCATGCCCAGCCATGTTTTGTCACTGGCATCTCCAGTCACTGAGTTGATGCCAGGCAACTTTTTAAATCCAGCCAGCCTATAAGATACACAGCAGAAAGGAGACAAGTGCAGCTAGACTTTCTCTATTGGTGACCTCTGGGTTTGATGGAGAGACCCTGCCTCAAAGAATAAGGCAAAGCGTGATCAAGGCAGACTCCCAAAGCCAGTCCCCGGCTCCACGTGTGCACCCACCTGTTCACAGTCATGTAACTACACACCTGCCAACATGTATATGTGTACACATAAGAATTTTTTCAAATTAAAAATATCAGCCTAAATGCAATCCAGAAGAGTAAGTAAACTCAGGAATTGCTGCCTACTGAGAAAGACTTCACTCCCCTGATTTTATGGGGGGAGGGGGCATTGTAATCCAGGCTGGCTTTGAACTCACTATGTAGCTCAAGCTGGTCCAGATCCTCCTGCATCTACCTTAGTAGCACATGTGCTTTGGACATCCCAGTATTCCTAGAGCAAAGAGAAGGTTGGGGCCCGAGAGGCAAAGGACTGACACATAAGCCCTCATGTAACCAACTACCAGGGAAGGTGAATGACCAGAGGCCATGGGGGTGATACCACAAGGAAGGATGCAAATTGTCACAACCTGTCCTCAACCATCCCAGAGCAGCATGAGCTGTCATGGAGGAAAGAACGACCTCTTTAGAAAACATGCTTTGTTGTTGAACTCACTGGCTTGAAAAAGCAACTGTGGTGGAGCCAGGCATAGTGGTGCATTCCCGTGATCTAGAACTCAGGACGCTGAAGCAGGAGGATTGTGAGAACCAGGCTAGAATGTTTACTAGGAAGACAGTAGCTCAAAATCAAAACCAAGGCTGAAGCTCAACAGTAGAGCCCCTGCCTAGAATCCCCCAGTGAGGGGCTGGGGTGTGGCTTAGTGGTGGAGCACCTGCCTAGAATCCCCCAGTGAGGGGCTGGGGTGTGGCTCAGTGGTAGAGCCCCTGCCTAGACTCCCTTAGTAGGTGGCTGAGAGCTTGGCTCAGTAACTGAGCACTTACCTAGAATGTGCAAGGCCCGGAGTTCCGCCCCCAGTACTGCAAAGATATAAAAACATTGGAAACTAAAGTAGAGAAAGTTCCTTGTAACTTCTGAAATATACCCTTGGAGCTGGCGAGCCATGCTTGACTCATTCTCTGGAAGAGGAAGTGTTTGGTGTCAGAGCTGTGATTAAATGGATCCCTGTGTCGGCTACAGAAACAAGGGTGTTAAGGATGGCACATCAGTCCCAACTGTGTGTGACCTTGTTTTACTGCCCTGCTCTATGACCTTAGCATTACTTAAGTGGAGTTGGTGTGTTCTTTTTTCATTGCACTTTCCCCCTCTTTCCCCATGGCTGCCCATATTTTGTGCCACAATCCCTGTCCCTCGTCAGCCATCGTCCATCACTGTCATCCTGTCAGCTCTGCCTGATGTCCTTACAGTGGGTACCGAATGGAGTTGTCCTGGTCAAATAAACTGAGTGAGGCTGAACTGCAGAGAAGAAATTGCAACCTGAACGTCCGAAAGGAGACGACAGTAACTAGGTATCAGGCATGTTAGTTATTACTGGCAGAAGGCAGAGAGTATTAGCACGTATAATTCAATCGATGGATCAGGACCAGTGATGGGAAACTGGAAATCATCCCCCAAGTCTCTGGGAATTCTGCTTTCTCGTTTGTGGTGTGTGGCTGAGTTTCCCATTTGTTTCTATGATAAATTTTTATTTCAAGCTGCCTAACTGCAGACACAAAAGATTAGAATACTTTTTGAAGAGGAGGAGGAGCTGTGGACATGTCTCAGTGGTAGAGCACCTGCCTAGAATCCCCCAGTGAGGGTTTGGGGTGTGGCTCAGTGGAGAGCTCCTGCCTAGAATCCCCCAGTGAGGGGCTGGGGTGTGGCTCAGTGGTCACCTGCCTAGAATCCCCCAGTGAGGGGTTGGGGTGTGGCTCAGTGGTA
>NW_026596466.1:3748399-3757556 GCF_907164565.1 Psammomys obesus
GGGTGTGGCTCAGTGGTAGAGCCCCTGCCTAGAATCCCCCAGTGAGGAGCTGTTTTGTGGCTCAGTGGCAGAGCACCTACCAGTTCCACCTACAGATTCACAAAGAAAAGTATTAAATTATATAGTAGCTTTACATGTTTAATCCCAAGGATAATGGTAGCCATGAGTAACAGAATAGGACACGTTTTTCCAGATGCTACAAGCCAACCAGGACCAGATTCAAAATGCAAGTTCCCAGGCTGAGCTGTGTCAATCCCTCCTTGTATTTTTAGGTAATTTTAGTGAATTGAACAAATAAATCTGTGTTGTGCTATGTCATAAAGTCAACAAAATGACTGAGGCCACTAGAAGGATTCACAGATGGAGCCCAAATGAGCTCTGGAGTGTTTGAATCTGACTTTTCACAGAGAGGGAAAAGGGCTCAGAGAGGGTGGCTGTTTGCCGAGGGACAGCAGGGTAGTGGCTGTGTGGTCTATGAAGCCAGCCATCACGAAGCAGCGGCGATCATTCGCGTGGCCGATCATCTGCAGTTTGCCCAGAGCCAGCTGGCTCTTGCAGCATTCCTGCCGTTGACCAATGCAGCTTCCCCAGCGGCGTGGGTATCCCGGCCGCCGCCACAAGCTGCGATGACTGTGGTTGCCAGTAGAGGGCCCAGCGGGGCTGGGCTGGGAGCCTTGATTCCTCCGAACTGGGCCTCTGCTGGGGGGAGGGGAAGGTTCTTCCCCTAGGGTGCGCTTGGGTTGCAGGGTGGGTGTCCCAGCAGGCCCCTCCCGACTACCCCCTCCGTCTTCTCTTCTTCCTCCTTCCCTCCTTCCCCCCTGTTTTGTGTGTGTGTGTGTGTGTGTGTGTGTGTGTGTGTGTGTGTGTGTGTGTTTGTTTTCAAGACTAGGTCTTGCCCCAAGAGCCCCAGTGGGCCTCAAACTCTCAGTCCCCCGCCCACCCCGTTCGTTAGTTCCCCCATAGACACGGCTTCGTTCTTCCCAGGTAAATCCGTATGGTTGCTCTGGGGTTAAATCAGTTTGTTGGGTTAGGCCTGCCTAGCGTGCAGGAAGCAAAACCTCAGGACCCAGGTGTGGCCCCATCCACGCTAAGGAGGCCAGAGGATGAAGCCATCCCCGGCTACACGGCCAACTCAAAGCCAGCAGTCCAAATCGGGGCCAGCGAAACGATGGCCAGCCTCAGGCTCTAGAGGCCACAGGCGGATGGACAGAGAGAGAGAGCAGGCTCCACAAAGTTGTCCTCCGACCCCCACACGCAGGTCACAGACACGCGCCCGCACGCGCACATGGTCCACAGTTGTTTAACTCGCAGGCTCTTGGGGGTTAGACCTGAGTCCCGGGGATCGGTTGTTCAGTTTCCCAAATAGTCGTGCGGTGTTACACCTGCCCCGCGGTGTAACTCTGCGGTGACTGTTTGAAATGACACCTCCCTCCCTCACCATGCTGTTAGGAGTGTGTGTGTGTGTGTGTGTGTGTGTGTGTGTGTGTGTACGTACCCCGGCATGTATTGGAGGTCAGAGGACAAGCTAGGGTGCTGGCCCTTGCTCCCCACCTGGTTCCAGGCCGGATCTCTTATTTCTGTCTTCTGCTCCCAGAGCTTCCAGATTCTCCCCGGAGGAGCTGGGACTACAGACGCGCACTATGGCGGGCTCTGCGGACTTGAACTCAGGTCGTCATTCTAGCACAGCAAGCATTTTCCCCTCGGAGCTGCCTCGCCCGGCCCTCTCTGGAGTTTTAATTTGCATGGCCCGATGACAAACGGCACGGAGCATTTTCTCCTGAGTTTATTGGCCATTTGTGTCTCCTCCGGAATGCCTGTTTAAACCTTTGCACACTTTTTATTGGGTTATTCATTCTTAATGCTTTTATGTGAAAATGTTTTGTCAGCTATATGTCCTGGAACTCTTTTCTCCATACTGTTTACCTGTTGGTATTATTAGTAACATTTCTGGTGTACAGTTGCTTGTTTTGAGTAATTTCTTCCCTAATTAGTGGCTCAGTGCCTTCTGGGGTGGCCTGAGATAATCTTTGCCAACCTTGTGATTACAGAGGTTGTCTTCTGCCGGGTGTCATGTGCACACACCTGTAATCCCAGCCTTCAGGATGCCAGGCAGGTAGACGGAACCAGCCCGGCCGGCGCAGAGTGGGGCCTCACCTCAGAACACAGTTAAAGTCTTACATGCTCTTCCTGGAAGTTTGTCGCTTTGAGTTTGACTTCTAAGTCGGCCATGGGGGGCTGCTGAGGAGATGGCGCTGTCAATCAAGTGCTTGAAGAGCTCGGAACAGAGCTGAGACTCTCAGCAGCCATGTGAGCGGTGGGCTTGGCAGGCCACCTCTGTCACCTCAGCTCTGGAGAGCGGATCCTGGGAGCTCGCTGGCCAACCAGCCTAGCCAGTTAGCGAGCTCAGGGCTCAGCGACCCACCCTGTCTCAGAAATGAAGAGGTTGGGGTAGGGAGGCAGCTCAGGGGTTAGAAACCACATACTGCCGTGCAAAGGACCTAAGTTCCATTCCACATCCACACAGGCAGTTCACAGCCACCTGTAACTCCAGCTCCAGGGGACCCAACACCCCTTTCTCACCTCCGCAGGCCCCTGTGCTCATGTGCATAGAGACACACGTAATTTAAAATTTAAAATCCTTTCAAAAATACAAGATGGAGGCTGGAGAGACGTCTCAGCAGTGTGGTCAGGGTGCTTGCTGCTCTTGCAGAGAACTCAAGTTTTGTTCCCAGCACCTACACCGAGATTCACAACCACCGGTGTAGGTCCAGTTCCAGTGGACCCGACACCCTCCCGTGTTCCTCCATGGGCACCAATATGCACATGGTTCACATAGATTCATGCAGGCAAAACATACACATAGAATAAAACAGACCTTAAAGTTAATGCACACAGTAGTGACAGACGGATGAAGAAACCCAAGCACCGGCCTCAGCCTTCCCACACAAGAACATACGTACCTATGTACACACTCACGCATACATAAACTATACCCCTCTGTACACAACACCCGAAGCCTTCCATCTGTCTTCCAGAGCTTTGTGTCCAATAAGAGGTGGGAACTGTGGCTTGCTCTCCCTGATGACATCAGCTTGCTGGGACTCAGGTTTGAAAAATGCTCTCACCACCAAATTATCTTGGTGCCCTTGTCAAAAATTAAATGACCCTATACACACCCGGACACACCGTAGTGACTGATGACGGCTTCTCCACCTGCTTTGTCCGCTTCTGTGGAACCTGACCCCACACACACACTCACTACGTCTTCCTTTGTGTGGCATCACAGCAGCCCGTGAGATCGGCTCACTTAGGTCCCCCTGTTTGTCCCTCGGCTGCCCAGAGTCCCTCGCTTGCCTCTCCCTCTTCCGTGCAGCGTGGTGGAACATGCCTGTGAGCGTGAGTTCACACCAGGGCACAGGCATGCACTGTCCAGAGCAGGCCATCCGGCCTCTTTCCCCATCACCCTCCACCTTATTGGCTTGAGGCAAGTTCTCCCTGGTCCAGAAGCCATGTTGGCACGCTCCGGAGACCTGCCCCTCTCCGCTTTCCCTCAGCCTCTCAGATTCACACTCGGTCCTCCTCACGAGTGTAGAGCAAGTGCTCTTAATTGCCGAACCACCTCCCAGCCCTCCCGCCTTTCTCTATGATTTAAGAATTCTTTTACAAACATCCAGCCAAAATACAGATCACAGAGGCATGTTGTGTTGACAATGTTATACAATCACGTGGTTCATGGATGCGGTATGTTCCTCCTTTGATTTAAGGCTCCTCAACGTCTCTTAGCCTTTCCATGTGTTTTCAATGTGGCCATCTTTTCATACACTTAAACCCTAACCATTTTATGCTTTTACGTGTCAGGTTTTGGTGAGTTTGGTATACCGATCTTCTGTCCTAGAACCTTGCTAACTTGAATGTTTGTTGTTATTATTAATTGATTCCAGACGATTTTCCTATAGCCCCTTTTAGATTTTTAAGCTCTGTGTGTTGTCTGCAAAGAATGACATCTGTGGTCTTTCTTTCCAAATTTCACCTTCTTATTTCCTTTCCTTGTCCTTTTAGATTGGCTGGGAACTCTAGCTTGTTGAGGGAAATGGGTCAGTGTGAGTATCCTGGCTCTCCACCCAGGACGGTCCTGAATTTACTGTGTAGCCCAGCCTGGACTCAAACTCACGATCCTCCTGTCCAGCCACCCAAATGCTGGGGTTTCAGGCAAGCACCGAAGTGCCCAGCATAGGGAAATGGTTCGTTTTTTTATCTCAAACTATGGTGGTAGCCGTTGTTCAAGGGCAACCCTATGAGAACTAAGCTCCCGAGAGTGTTTTACATGAGTGATGCCCTGTGGCTTTTCCTGGAGATACATGAACCCTGACAGGCCAATGACAGACCAAAGAAATTGTCCCACTCAGGTCTAAAGTTTATTGGGGTTATTTACAGGAGTGTGGGTGAGGGGTTACT
This sequence comes from Psammomys obesus, assembly GCF_907164565.1. NCBI lineage: Eukaryota > Metazoa > Chordata > Mammalia > Rodentia > Muridae > Psammomys > Psammomys obesus. The sequence continues at coordinate 3,752,855 of NW_026596466.1, forward strand.
ATTTTTAACTCAAAGAGAGCTTCCTCGGAAACAAACAAAAACAAAAACAAAACACACTAGCCCGGCTGACAACTCAGGAAAACTGCATCCCTGGAGCTCTGTACACCTTAAAGGTCGCTCTGCTGGGAAGTGTTCTATCCGCCATCACTTGTTACCATTTGTATAGCCATGGAAAATTCTGTGTGCTGTACCTTGTGAATCCTGTAAGTTTCAGGAGCTTCTTGAGACTTCTGGTTTACTTCCTGAGTCTTATGAGCCTTTCTCCTCCCTTCAGAATATTTTAATTCAAAGGAAATAGCTACAAAACAAATAGATACTGAATTTTACCAAGCAATTTTTTTACCTGCCATCTCCTGATGGCCAGCATGAAGGCTTGAGTTCAAATCCCCAGAACCCACATGAAGTTGGTTTCAGGAATGTGTGTGTCTGAAATCCAGTTCTTCCATGGAAAAAAAATGAGAAGTAAAACAGGAGACCTCCAGGAAGATTAAGGGCCAGCTAGCCAGGCAAGCAAACAAAATTCCTGGGCCAGCTAGTTAGCAACCAGAAGTTGTATTCTACTTTCCATACATGTGCCATGGCATTTACATGCCATTCTTGCACACACACTCACATTACACGCAAACACACGTACATGTGCGGATGCTGAAAATTGAAAACTAAAGAAGACACATTCTTCAAGGACCCTGTAGCCCTGACTGCTGTGTTTTGTGATCGTCAGTTAGGTCCAGGTAATCAGTAGTATCATTCAGTCTTCCAGGACCTTGCTTTTCATCTTCCAGGCCTCACATTTAGCAAAAGAGAACTATCGAGATGAAAATAAAAAACAAAACAACACCAGAAAGCTTTGTGTGGGCAGTTCACCAGACTGCTGAGAAAATGCACAGTCAGTCAAGCATTTGTTTTACAAGCACAGAGACCCAAGTTCAATCCTCAGTGCCCATTTTAAAGAACAACATGGCCGTGGTGTCCTCCCTTAGGAAATGGAGATGGGCAGATCGATGGGTCTCACTAGTCAGCAAGCAGAAACAAATCAGTGAGTTCCCGGTCTGTCAGAGACACACACCCCCATTTCAGGAAATAAGGGGATAGCACCTGAGGAACAACACCCAAGACTGACCCCTGACCTCTGTGTACAGGAGCGCGCGCGCGCACACACACACACACACACACACACACACACACACACCACTCTACCTATTAGGAGAGGGAAAAGAAGGAGGGGAGGTAGGGAGGAAGGGGTAATGGAGGGAGGCAGACAGGTAGAGAGATAGACAAGCAGGCAGACAGGCAGGCAATTGGCAAACTCTTCTCTTCCAGTTTTGCTGCTGCCCGAGTTTTGTATCTCTGGCTTGAAGACATTTCAGATTGTCTGCTCTTCCTGTGAAATTGCCTGTGCATCTCTGCAGGGCCTTCTCGCAGCCCACAGTGTCTTCTCCCTTTTCTTCATACAGCCGCTTTTGTGTGTACAGTGTTTCCCTCTGTTTATTTTCTCTTCTCTGAGAATTAGGTAATTTTAGAAGATCGTGCTGTGTGCTCGTGCTTAAATGTTTTGCCAGCATGCATGTCTGTGTACCATATGCATGCAGTGCCTGTGGCAGCCAGAAGAGGGTGCTAGATCCCCTGGAACTGAAGTTATGGGTGGTTGTGAGTCACCAGGTAAGATCTGGGAACTGAACTCCAGGTCTAGGCAAGAGCAATGCTAACCTCTGTCACCTATGTAAGTTTTCCTTCTGACACATCTCCTCCTCGTCCATTTTCCCTATGTTCCTTTCTTCCGCCTGTTGAGGCCAGACGTCACCATCAGGGGTCTCCACCTTGGTTTTGGAGACAGGGTCTCTCTCTGAACATGGAGCTCAACTTGTCAGCCCGACTGGCTGGCCATTGAGCCCCGGAGACCCTCTTAGCTCCCCCTGCCACCCGGCCCACACCCGCAACTCCCAGGATGGGATTACAGGCCAGCTCCGCCGCCCCTGCTTTATGTAAACGTGTACTCTGGAGCTCTGAACTCAGGTCCTCAAACTTGAGCAACAAACAGGCTTCCTCTAGGTTACCTCCTCGGCTCTGCCTTCACCCAGGGCTTTCCTGAGGCTTCACCGGCTTCTCTCCACTGACTTGTTAGCCTGGCTCCGTGTTTTATCTCTGTTCACTCACAGCTCCTCCGTGGCTTTTAAAGTGGGTCTTTAAGTTACCCCAGACTATTTTGTAATAATGTTATATGACTTCAATATATCGTAGAATCTTATGACCACATCCGTTTCCTTAACCCTCTATCGGCCTCAGTGCTATTGTCTTCAGCCTGATTTTCACCTGTGTCCTATACTGCACGGTGCGCTGTTATGTAGGCTTTCACAGTTGAAAGACATCAAGAATGAGTTTAGAATATCTCTCTAACTCAATACCTTCCGCATCAAAGATTCTTCGGCCCTTCATGCACACCGAAGCTTCATCATTTTCCTTCAGCCTGAGAAATGTCCTTCAGCAGGGTGTGATGACACATGCCTGTTACCCCAGCCTCTGAGAAGCTGAGGCAGGAGGATAAAAAGTTGGAGGCCACAGTATGTTACTGTGATAGTTTTCACTGTCGACTTGACAGATCTGGTATCACCTTGGAGACAAATTCTGCACATGTGTATGAGGACTTGTGTAAATTAGGCTCACTGAGGTAGGAAGTGAAGTGGGCATGAAGTGGGCAGTTCCTTAGGATGGCATCTCAGCCTGAAAAAAGAAAAGGGGAAATAACTGAGTACCAGCATTCATGCCTTTCTGCTTCCTGACTGCGATTGCAATGTGAACAGACATTTCGGGCTCCTGCTGCGGTGCCTTCCCCACCATGTTGGACTGTGTGCCCTTTAACTGCAAGCCAAAATAAATGCTTCCTTCCGAAAGTTGTTTTAAGTATTTTGTCACAAGCAGGCTAACATCGAAGCCAACACTGGTTAACTGCCCCAGGACTGTCTGTTAACTAGGGAGTCAGTCGCAGAAACTGTCTCCGTAGAGTGTCTGTCAATACGTCCAAAAGGTGAAAGAAAGCTGCTGCCACACCGTGGCGTGGGCAGAGGATAAAATTCTTTTTTTGTAGATTTACTTTTTAATGTGTACTATGTGTACTGGTGTTTTTGCCTGCATATATGGCTGTGAACCACATGTAGGCCTAGTGGGGGCCAGAAGAAGGTGGTGGACCCCCCTGGAACCCGAGTTACAGATGGTTGTGAGCCACCACATGGGTGCTGAGAATCACACCTGGACCTTTCAGGAGGGCAGTCCGTCCCCTTAAGCACGCAGCCTTCTTTCAGGCTCCAGAGCGTAGAGTCTAACACCATGGTGTCACAACTAGACTCAGAGCATAGAGGCAGACTTGGGAAATGGTAAGACTAACAAGTTCCGGGTGATGCTAACGTTGATACTGATGCTGATGTTGATGTTGAGATTGATGCTGGTGTTTGTGATGACAGTGCTAAAGCTGGTTGGGGTGTTGGGGATGATGCTGATGCCGCACATCATGCCGCTGGTGCTGGCGCTGCAGCCCACTTTGCTTGACAAGGTATTTGAGTCTGTGAGAAGTCTTTGCATAAAGCACCAGACCCAGAAAGTGAAAAGAAACAGGGATGATTTTCAGAGGCTCATTCTTCTTCCAAACTTTTGATGTTTTCAGCCATCTGCACCTATTGAACTAACAACCGTGCCTGAGGGCATTCGGCTATAGTATCCCAGACATGTCAGTAGTGACCCAGGAAAAATTCCTGCAGAGCCTCAGGGACTCAAAACACAGGCTTGTCTTTCTTGTTCGAGAGCCAAAACCCAAATGCGGGAAGCTTCTGATTCTTTTTTTAAATCCCTCAAAAAAAAAAAAAAATTACTTTTCCGCCATAAACTTTTTCTAGAATGTAATGAGATGTGCTCTGACTGCAGACAAACTCTGCAGTGCCATGCTGCACTCTGTACTCTGCTCACACCTATCTAGTGTTCAGTGTTCACAGTGGCTGGGTCCGTGTGCCCGCTCCTGTGTACACAGCACGCAGGACCGAGTGTCCAGACATAACTTCCACATAAGTCAAAGGCGTTGTCTCATGCCATCTGAACAGGCAGGGCCTCACGCACGTTCATGCAAAAGAGCCTGTGAGTGAACACGCTTCTGGGACTAGGGTTATATCAGCATTGAGCATATGAACTGTGTCTCCCCATCATGTTTGAGAGATTCACAGTTGAGTTTTAATTCCCGCTTCTTGGATAATGTGTGGAATAATCTGGTTGGTTGGTTGGTTGGTTGGTTGGTTGGTTGGTTGGTTGGTTGGTTGGTTGGTTGGTTGGTTAGCTGAATGTTTCTTGAGACAAAGTCTTGCTGTGTAGCCCAGGTTATCCTGGCACTCATCATCTTTCTGCTTCTGTCTCTCAAACACTGGGATTATGGGCATGCATCACATCTGGCCTGCATACTCTTGATATATTTAGAAATTAGTTAACTCTTGAATTTGGAAATTTTTATTTATGTGTTTTTGACTGGTTGGTTGGTTGGTTGGTTGGTTGGTTGGTTGGTTGGTTGGTTGGTTGATTGGTTGGTTGGTTGGTTGCTAGGTAGGTACTTTACCACTGAGCCACACCCAGCCCCTCACTGGGGGATTCTAGGCAGGGGCTCTACCACTGAGCCACACCCTAGCCCCTCACTGGGGGATTCTAGGCAGGGGCTCTACCACTGAGCCAC
>NW_026596466.1:3757566-3800732 GCF_907164565.1 Psammomys obesus
CCCTCACTGGGGGATTCTAGGCAGGGGCTCTACCACTGAGCCACATCCCAGCCCCTCACTGGGGGATTCTAATCAAGTGTTCTATAACCCTTTTATGTCCTCTGCCCCTCACTGGGGTTCTAGGCAGAAACTCTACTGCTGAGCCACACCCCCATCCCCTGCACCTTGGCTTTAACAATGAACTCACAAAAGGATGATGATAATAAAACTCCAGACTTGTGCTTTAGAAATGCATTCAGAAATGCTTGCTGTGGGTATTGTCATTCTGCTTCATGGAGAGGCCGGAGGTAGGCTTAACTGGAGAAGCAGGGTAAGTTCTGAGGTGCAGAGGAGAACCTGCGTAGTCCTGCTGACCTTTTGGGTCATGAGCAGAAGAAACTAAAAAATTCCTACCAGGAAGAAGAGCCGTTGCCCCACGCCCAGTCTCGAATTCTCTATCAATGGTGGGGCAGAGTGACCCAGCGGTTTGCTCCTCTGCTTCCATCTAGCATCCCATACAGGAGCCAGGGTTTCTGAGGTCTGCTAGGCTTTCCTTAAGCCCCTTGGCAGCCACACCTCATTGTGCCTGCTCTCTCCTACTCCTTTAGAGGGTTTTGAAGAGAAAATGCAAACCAGGCCACAATGCATACAGGCAGACAGGGACACGGAACTAAGAGGACTTACAGAGATGGGTAAATGCAGATTTCTAAGGACCCGATTTGCTCTAGGAGTCCCAAGACACAACCCCAGCAGTCTGCGGAATCTGAAAAGCCAGTGGCTGACCCACTCCAAGGCCAGAGGTCTTAGAGTAAGGGAGCACAGAAGAGCCCTGGAGTCCCAAGGCTCTGCAGTCTGAAGCAGGACAAGAGGAAGGTGCAGAGTGAGAGAGTCTGCCTGAGATTAGGGACTTGTCTCCTCTCAGGGACAAAACACCCGCCAAAAGCAACTTAAGGGAGGCACATGGGCAGGAGCGTGAGGCGGCTGATCACACAGCAACCACCCTCGAGAAGCAGAGAGAGATGGGTGCTGGTACTTGCCTCTGTTTCAGGACCTCGGTCCATGGGACGGTGCCGCAAATATCAGGGTGGGTCTCCTTCCTCAGTTTATCTGATTGCTGGCTCTAAATGCCAGGAAGCTAGCGATCAAGATTAACGATCAGTTCTGGGCTCCACCCTGATAGATCCGTGATGCCCACCAATGCTGAGGACGCGGGTGTTCTTCACCCAGTCTGTAGCAAATGCTTATACCTTTGAAGACACACCCAAGTACGCCTGCTGCAGCTGGCTGGGCAGCTCTCAGCTCTGTCAGGCTGACACATGTGATTAACCGCCACATAAAATACATGGCCACTGTGCGTAGACACAGACTCCCCCGCTTCCATCCACAGCTAGCTGCAGCTTGTGGCCATGGGAAGGACCCAGCCAGGGACAGGTGGGAGAGGTGGGAAAGAGTTAACAGGATGGTGGGCTCAGCTTTCTGGGACTCTCAGCATCCCCACTCTGGCTTCCATGGCGACTTCATTAGCAGCAAGCTGCTAATTAAATTTCATATTTATGATCAGAAAATAAAATCATTGGACCTTTCTGAAATAGGATTTTATGAGTTTGGGCTCAGGCAGCTGAGTCAGCAGCTGAAGGCCTGGGCTGTTTAGAATCACAGTTTCAAAGTGAAAATAAATAACGCAAACAGAGCCAGGATGTGTCTGAGTCCCTGGAACTGGTTTGCGGTGGCCTGAAACAAGTCAGACCTCCACCCACTCTGAAAACGGAGCTTGTGCCTAGACGTTTAAGTTTTGGGAAGCTTGGGGCCTGGCGTTGGATCCAGCGGCCCCTAGTTAAGATAAGGGTGCTGTGTTTCTGGGTCCCCAAAGCTTCTTGGGTCGTGCTGCAGTGCCTAGCTGTCTGTTCTGCGTAACTTTGTGTGTGTGTGCCGGAAGCATCCTTACCGTCAGTCTCGGATCCATACCCTTCAGTGAGAGCATAGCAGTGCTCCGGTGCCGCTTCTGTTTCGTGTGGGATTCGGTGGCCATCATCTTCCCGGAGGGTTTCCAGGGCTCCCCTCCCCTGCAGCCTCCGGAAGCTTTCCTAGTCCACACTGCCAGTGAGAGGTTAAAAAAACAGGGGTTGATTCTCTCACAGTGTGGAGGTAGAGGTCCAAAATCAAGGTGGCAGTGGCCTTGGGGGACAGATCCTGATGCCTTTTCCAGCTCTGTCGGTGTGGTACAAGGTCTTCCTGTATAGCTCAGGCTGGCCCCAACGTCGCGATCCCCTGCCTCAGCCCTGCAAGTGTTGGCATTAAGGGTATATAGCACCCTATGTGGTTCCTTCTCCAGCTTGTTAGTTTTTGGTGAGTGTGTGTGTGTGTGTGATGTGTGTGCATCACACATGTATATCACACATGTGGTATAGTATTTGTATGTATGTGTGTTTGTAGGTATGTATGCATGTAACTGTGTATATATGTGTATATGTATGTGTGTTTGTATGTTTGTATGGATAGATGGATGGATGCATGCATGGATGTGTGTGTGTGTGTGTTTGTATGATGCATGTTTGTGTGTGTGTATGTCTGTATGGATGCATGGATGGATGGATGGATACAGAGGATGCCGGGCGTGCTGATCTAGCACTGTCCACCTTATTCTGATGAGGCAGGGTCTTGTCTCTGAACCTAGAGCTGAGCTGGTGGCCAGCAGGCCCCGCCATCCTCTTGTCCCCACTCCCCGCTGTCCAGGAGTTACAAGCACAAACCTCCGTGGCCAGGTTTACGTGGACTCCGGGACCCACGCTGAGGACCTCCAGGGCTCCTCAGCACAGAGTTGTCTCCCCAGCTCCCACTTCCACCTTTGGATGGCTCCTGCTCCAGGCTCTGTCCTTGCTTTCATTTCCCTCCTCTGGATCTGTCATTTCCTCTTCTAATAAAAATGCCGGTCACTGGATTTAGGTCCAGTGTGGCCTCATCAGAATGACATTTGCACAGGACCCATTTCCAAATAAGGCCACCTTCTCTGTGGCCAAGAATCTAGGAAGAGACAACATTTAACCTCTGTATTAGTTGCTTTTCTCTTCACTATCACCAAAAAACCCTGAGCAGATGAAATTACAAAGTATGGAAGGGTTTATCAAGGTTTACAGACTGACGGGTATGGTCCGTCACGGTGAGGGCAGCTCTGTGACAGGACTGCAGAGGCTCACAACCAGGACACAGGGAACGAACGGAAATGGGTGAGGCTTTAAAATCTCAAAGCCCACCCCCAGCAGCCCGCTTCCTCCAGCAGGGCCCTGCTTCCTAAAGGCACCATAGTAGCAGCATCAGCCCATGAAGCCAGCATCTTGGCTGAGCCAACTCTCTGGCCTCTACGGAACCTGGAGATCACCAGTTAGCTAGGCTGCTAGCCAGCAAAATACGAGTATCTGCCTCCCCACCCCCAGCCCTAGGATCATGAGCACCCACCAAATGCCTGACTTAGTTTTTTGTTTGTTTGTTTTGTTTTTCTGTTCTGGAGGCAGAATCTCGCACTATAGCCCAGGCTAGCCTCAGGCTTGCCATCCCCCTGCCTTAGCTTCTTAGGCGCTCGCCACCACATCCGTCTTCAGGTTCTGCTCAGAATAAAACAAAAAGAGAAGTGTACAGCCCACCACAGCCGCCCTCTGCACCTGCTAAAAATAGAGACAGCCTCCTCAGAGTGCAGTGCCCATGTGGGCTTCCGGGGGAGGCTGCCGGCGTCAGCACTTTCCGGGTGCCGTGAACCCCACAGCAGAGCACAGGGAATTTGACAGACCTGTGGACAGATGCCCTTGCCAGGCCCAGGACACAGCTGGTGTGCAAACCCGTGAGTAGATTCCCCCCACAATCCCTCTAAGGCCCGCACGAGCCGAACCGGTAAACCTGTGTCCCAGGCCTACAAGTGCCTCGCGCCGCACCTGGTCCTTTGGCTCTGGTCTCTGTGTATGTGCTTGGAGCCTTTAAATAGGTCCCTTCTCATTTTTGTCCCTCAGTGCGTGGGAAGAAGCCTAAGGTCTTGCGCACTAGGCAAGCTGTCTATCGCTGAGCTTTCTGTGACGGGCGCTCACCAGGTAGCCCAGGCTGACCGGAAGCCTCCTGCCTCTTCCTCTCCAGGGTTGGGATGACAGGCATGTGCCACCTCGTGTGACCCCTTACTTTGTAACCTCCTAAGTTGGCTGCGTCGTCTCAACCACAAGGGACCCCACTTCACACCAGGCTCGGCTTGCGTGGAGCCCAGACCTGACCCACAGAAGGCTCTCCACAAACCCCATGTTCCTGTCGCTCCTGTTGTCACTGCGGGGGCCTTGTCTCTTCTGACTGAGCCAGCTGTCACAGTTGAGGAGCGGGGTCTGTGCCTGAAGCGCGTTTTCTGGAAGGCTGGAGACATTTGCAGCCCCCTCTGGGCAACGGGGAGCATCTTTCAGAGATGTGTCCCCCCCAGCCTGCGGCTCCACAGAGGGGCGACCCTCCCTGCCATGGAGGGACGCTTCCCCGCCCACCCCCAGGGCCGTCAGCTGGCTGCTGTGGGGTTGTTTCGGCTTGTGTATGTGAGGAGATGAGCAGGTTGTTCGTACTGTCCAGCAAAGGCCCGAGGCCACCTGGGACACCTGAGAGCCGCATCACACTCCTGCAGGTGGGGCCACTTTCCCAGAATCCCAGAGCATTCTGGGATTTGACTGGGATCTCAAGGACGGTGTTCCCTCAGAAGCTGTGCTTTGACTCCAGGCAGGGAGGCTCGTGGAGCATCTTGGGAAATGCAGCCTGAAGAGGCTTTGGAAGGGCCAAGGAGATGGCTCGGTAGACAACGCGCTTGTCCTGGGACGACGAGGACAGAAGTCCAATCCCAAAACTCACTTTAAGAAGCAAAGCTAGCCCAGCCCCAGCACTCAGAGAAGCAGGGGTAGGCGGATCTCTGTGAGTTCAAGGCCAGTCTGGTCTACAGAGAAAGGGCAGGACAGCCGGGGCTACACAGAGAAACCCTGTCTCGGAAAAAAAAAAAAAAGTAAAGCTAGACATGCTGTCTTACTGTTGCAATCCCAGCTCAGTCAAGATGAGGGTGCTGGACGGGAGGATCCCTGGAGCCCCATGACCAGTTAGCGTGCTACCTTGATGAAGTGCTAGGCCAGTAAGGTGTCTCAAAGGAAAACACCTGAGATTGTCCTTTGACTCACACACACATCTACATGCACACACACACACACAAACATAAAGCTACACACACACATAAACATACACACACATGCACACATACACATACAAACACACATCACATATACATTAACATGCACACACATACACACACAAACACACACACAAGTTGTGTACCTTCACACACAGGTGCGCCCACATACGTGCATGACACACTTATGCACACAAGAGAGAGTGAGAGAGACTTTGGAAACCCAAAGAGCTCTTTTGTTCACCAGAGACAAGAGACCACACGCAGTGGCTTTCAGGGGATTAAATTAACTTTAGTGGATTGAAAGGGCAACCAGAGCTGCCATGATGGGTCACACCTTAAGTGCAGTCCAGAGAACTTGAGAGGCTGAAACGGGAAGACCACTGGTTAGAGGCCATCCTAAGTGACTTGGCGAGTTCCGGGCCAGCCTAGATGCAGAGGGATACCCTATCTCAAAAGTGAAAACAAAAACAAAAAATAAAAACAGAAAGAAAAGAAAATGTTGGAGGCTGGGGAGATGGCTCAGACAGTTAAAGTAATTGCCATACGAGCAAAGGGGTCAGAGCTCAGACCCAGAACCCATGTCAAGGCTAGCAGGTGAGGCAACCTGCTTATAATTCCAGCCTCAAAAAGGTGGACACAGGAAATCCTGCAGCAAGCTGACTATTGAAACGAGCCATATGGACGAGCTCTGGGTTTGATTGAGGGACCCTGTCTCAATAAATAAGGTGGAAGAGAAATTAAAGGTGATTCCCCAACTTAGACCTTAGACTGCCACACACACGTGCACATGAAAAAAGAAAAGGAAAGAAGTGGGAGAGAGAGAGAGAGAGAGAGAGAGAGAGAGAGAGAGAAAGAAAGAAAGAAAGAAAGAAAGAGAGAAAGAAAGAAAGAAAGAAAGAAAGAAAGAAAGAAAGAAAGAAAGAAAAAAGGCAACAAAACCAGAGAACGCCAGCAGGGCTTAGAGGTGCCTTTGAAATAAGCACACAGTATGTCCATACAAAGTCACACTGTGGTGCAGATAGTTTAGAGACACCTCTGTTGTCACATCTTAAGTCTGGCTCACTAGGCAGACTCACTGACACCCGACAGAGGACTGAAAAGACTTAGAGAAAGGACAGACACTTGCCACTTAACATCAGCCCGGTCAGGCCGACAGGCAGCTTTAGAGATCACTTCTGAGGGGCTCCCAGTCCCATTACTTCGGATGGCATCATTGGCACACATAGAAGGGTACATGCTAGCACCTGACTGTCATTCAGCGGCATGTCAAGAAGTCAGGAGCTGTCCCTGGGCAGAGTCTGAAGTTCACTTGCTTGTACTCCGAGTCTGCGCAACGTGTTTTCAGCACAGCATTGGTCATCAAACAGATGTGTCCTCTGTTTACTGCTCGCTCTCGCTCTCTCTCTCTCTCTCCACTATGTAGCTCTAGTTGGCCTGGAACTCACTCTGTAGGCCAGGCTGGCCTCAAACTCACAGATATCCCCCTGCCTCTGCCTCCAGAGTCCTGGGAGGAAGCGTGTACACCACCATGCCCAGTGATCTGATATTTCAATAAAGAAAATCAAGGAGGACCTAAAAGTTTTGAAGCTAAAAATCTCATTTAAAGACACTTTTACACTCTACATAGATCATTAAAAGGGAAAAGAGGGTGTTCCTGCCTCGAGAAAGAAAGAGAATAGGAGTGACGTAAAGGATGGCTCGGTCCTGCCACCTCTCCATGGGCTCAGATAGGTGGAAAGTGTGAATCAAAGTTTTGTTTTGTTTTGTTTTTAAGTTTCAAGATCACCAGTGGCTTCAAAGCAGGTGAGCAGGTCTCCGGGAAATCGTTCTGCTCAAGTGTGTTGTGGTCTCAGGAGCTCCCCGCAGGAGGGACATGTGTAGTCTGAGGTAGCTGTGGCCTCCTTAGCTGGCTACCTTGTCACTGGCACCTACCACTGCCACCTCCGCTGGCTCTGTTCTCTGTTTCCTTTCTTCATTTCTCTTTCCCTCTCTCACGCCCGCACCTGTTCGTGCTAAATAAAACTGAGTTCTTGTTCCCCTTTCTCTCGAAAGCCCAAGTTGCTGTCTGTCCCACTCCCCCCCACAAACACACACACACACACACACACACACACACACACACACACACACACACACGCCATGTTTCTTTTTTGCGTCTGGCTTAACTCCCTGCCCTCAGCCTCCCACAAAAGTCCCTCCCACAATTCCCCGTTCTCCCATCACTTCCTCCAGGGACCCTCAGGTTTGAAAAGCCAGAGTCATTCTCCATTGCAAGCTATGGGGCCTCCTTCCGGGTACATGTGCCAGCGCCCGGTTCCCCTACCCATAGCATCCTCTCTACCATTTTCTGGTCTTAAACAACAACAATAAAAAATGCTTGTGGCCCTGTTGTCTTGGAGTTGGAGTCCATGTGGTTTGCACCCAGCCCCTGTTCCCACGAGCTCTAGAAATTATAGCTGCATCTCTTTTCATTTACAGAGGTGAAATTTATAGAGCCCAAAACCCACCATCTTTTTTTTTTCACCATTTCATTTTTCCTTTGTGTGTGTGCATTTATCAGTGAACACAAGAAGAGGGCACTGGAGCCCCTGGCACTAAAGTTACGGTTGGCTGTGAGCCACCCGATACGGATGCAAAGACAGAACCTGCTCTTGACCCTGAGCTGCTCTCCAGCCCCTCACCTCGTTGTTTGTGATGATCTTTCACCCGATTAGGCTAGGCTAACACACACACACACAAAGGTCTCCACACCCTTTGCTAGCTGAGCCATCTCCCCCAGCTGACATTCACCGTGGTTCTTAAAGTCGAACATTTTGGTAGTATTTCACACATTCATAAAATTTTGCAGCCATCATTTCTACCTCGTTACAAAATATCCTAAGTGTGCTGGGGGAGGGGTGCACTTATATGTCTGTGAATACATGTATATGTGTGTGTGTGTGCACGTGAAAACATGTGAAGGCCTCAAAAGTCCATGTCAGGTATCTTCCTCAATTGCTCAATACCTTATTTTATTCATTCATTTATTCATGATTCATTCATTCTTTCATATGAGAGACACAGTGCTTGACCCGCTGTGCACATGGAACTCAGAGGACAGCTTGCTGGCGTCTGCTTGCTCCTTCTGCCAAATGAATCCTAGAAATCAAATCCACGTCATAAGACTTGATGGTAGCTGCTTTTGTCCTCTCCTCCATCTTGCCGGCCCTTATCGTATTTTCTGAGACAAGGTCTCTCACTAAACCTGAAGCTCACTGATTCACTAGACCGGCTGGCCTGTCTCCATTTTCCTAGGGCCGGGATTACAGGCTCGTGCTGCTGATCCTGGCTTTTCACATGGGCTTGGGAGGTCTGAACCCAGATCCCCACGCTTGCCCTACAGCTACTTTACCCACTGGTCCGTCTCCACAGCAACAAGCTCCAAAATATCTTCATCTCCACAGAAGGAGCCTGGTACCCTCTGGGGGTCACCCATGCTCACCTTCCCTACCCAGAACAAGGACGGTCATCCGGGCGTTTGAGGGGGACATAGGAGGCCACTGTTGGTGAACGTCAATGGCTCTCTTGTCAAGCAGCACAGTGTTTGCGGGAAACTGTACATCACCGTGCAGTTTACACCATCGCTGTAAAGACGATGCCAAGGCTGTGTGAATAGTTTTTCTGCTGTGTTGTTTAGGGAAGGCAGGCAAGGAGAGGAGTCTGGGGCTGGAGATATGGCTCCCTGAATGCCTTAGTTTTATTTCCTGTGGCCATGATTAAATACTTTGACAAAAGCGAGTTAGAGAACAAAGAGTTTACCCGGCTCACAATTCCAAATTACAGTCCATCCCTAAGGGGAAGCAGCAGGGACTTGAAATAGCCTGTCACATCCACAGCCAACAGCAGAGGGCAATGACTGCGTGCCCACTTCCTTGTGCTCGGTCCTTTTCTCCACACTTGTGCCAGCCAGGACTCCCTGCCTAGGGAATGGTACCACCTACAGTGGGCAGGGCTTCCCAGCTCCACTAACATAGTCAAGGCAACCTCTCCAGCAACCACCAGTGCAGTTACAAACTATCTTCCTGAGCGTGCTGGGATGTTTGCAAATCCATGTGTGCATATGTGCATGTGTGCTCAACTGAGCATACGTGCAGAAGTCACGTGTGTCTGAGAGGGTGGGAGAGAATGCTACGATGTCACATGGAGGTCAACTTCACCATGGTGGAGTCCATTCTACCATGTGTGTCTGGAGGACAGGCATGCCCCAGACCAACCTGATCTAGACAATCCCTCCTTGCGACTCCCTTCCCAGGTGATTCTAGAGTGCGTTGCTGACAGCTGAAACCAACCAGCACAGTGGGTAAGGCCCTTGCTGTGAAAATGTGAGGGCCCGAGTTCAGCTAGTGCTCACCTAAAAGGCCAGGTTATTGTGGTGCGTGTGTAACGCCAGTTCACAGGGGACAGAGTCAGGAGGATTCTGTGGCCACCTAGCCTAGTTGAATCACTGAGCCCCATGTTAGTGAGAAGGAAAAAAAAAAAAACAAGAAAAAGATGGAGAGCAATTGAGGAAGACACCAGCTTCAACGCATTTGCACATGTGATAGCGCGCGCGCACACACACACACACAAATACATACATTTATGTGTCTATATAAACCTGGAGTATTGTATTTCAAGCTCTTTTGGCTCCTGGGTCCGGGGAAAAGTTCCATCTGTTTTGGATATTTCCAGTCCTCACTTTCGGTAACTCCTGGCTGTGGAGAGGAGGCCCCTCGAACCTGCTTCCTGCCTCTCTGGATTTGCCTGTTGTGTTCTTTGTCAGGTTGTTTTCCTCCTCGTAAAGTCTCCAAGGCTCAGTCGTGTGGTGGCATGTGTCAAAACCACACTCTTTTTTACAACTGAGTAATATTTTGTACATGCATAGGCTCTCTTTGTTTCAGACATCAGTGGCTTTTGGGGTCCAGGACTTTGGGAACCACACAACACAGATGTCGGGAGGTGGGAGAAGGGAAGTCGGTGCTCAGTGCCAGATGCATTGAAAGAACCCGGGGCGCTCTGAAACCCCCTGTCTGTGTTCCCCACTCACCCTGTGGTCTACTTTGGGCGGGCTGAACCCAAGCTGGCCCTTCCAGGAAGCCAGTTAGAGAAGAAGGCAACTACTGCCAGCCTTCCCAAGCTGCCATTTGGCTGTGCTCCGGCACACATTACAGCAATTAATTACATCCAACCCTTGATTATCTCAAGTAATAGGGGACAGAATAACAGAGCTAATTGAAGATCGGGGGTGTAGGGATGGAGGAGCCCCATTCCATGGGAGAGCTATTTACTTTGTGGTTAATTACTAGTAAAGAAACCCTTTCTGGTCCTCCCCCCACTCTCTCAGATACACACCATCTCTCTCTCTCCCATGCTGTAGCCTAACGTTTAATTGGATTCAAAAGCCTATTTTTGTTCTCAACATAGTGGCTGCTCAATTAATGTATTTAACTAGCAGGTTCCCCTGGTAGCACCTTGGCAGAGCTTTGGGGGCTAGAAGAGCTGGCCAGTTTCAGAGGCTACCTACTTCTCCATGGAAATGTTCTTGTTACAATCATGGTGGGATCAAGATATCCACATTAAGGCACTGGGCCCAATTCTGCTACAAAAGCTGCTTCCAGGAATACAGGAGAAGAATAAGGGGGCAGATGGGCAATCTGGAGCCTCCTCACATGGGCTGTCAGTCTAGACACCGAGAAATGGCTGGTGGCTGTTGCTCTCAGCTCTGTCTCCCTATGGGCATGTGAGCACTTTGCTACTTCTGTCCTGTCCAGTTAAAAACGAAGAGCCTCTGCCATGTTCTGCCATGCCTCCACAGCAGCATACTGCCCGTCCATTTTCCTCCCAGGAAGTCCAGCCAAGTCAAGACTCATCCTGGGTCAGATCACAGACACCCAAGCATGAACTCAAAGAATGGCAGCTGGCTGCCTTTTCAGCTCCTGGCACTACCAAGGGTACCACAGCCACAGCCTCCTCCTAGCTGTGGCCTTCTCCAGCCTATGTCTGATGCTAGTTTATTAGTGACTCATTCTAGTTTCCAGCTCTGACATAGACTGAGGGCCAGCTGCACTCAGATGGCACAACTCAAGGGCACCCACCCAAATCTTCAGAAATATCTCTCCTGAAACCCACATAGTAACAATGACACAGTGAGGTAGCAGTAGCCAGTTCCTTGAAATCTGGTAAATGCTGGCTGGTGTTGGGTTGTCGGTTTTCTAAGAACTAGAATCCTATACCAGGCTTGGGATGTAGCTCAGCAGTAAATGTCTGAGTAGAATCCCTCAGTGAGAGACTGGTGTATGGCTCAGTGGTAGAGCACCTGCCTAGAATCCCCCAGTGAGGGGCTAGAGTGTGGCTCAGTGGTAGAGCCCCTGCCTAGAATCCCCCAGTGAGGGGCTGGGGTGTGGCTCAGTGGTAGAGCCCCTGCCTAGAATCCCCCAGTGAGGGGCTGGGTGTGGCTCAGTGGTAGAGCCCCTGCCTAGAATCCCCCAGTGAGGGGCTGGGGTGTGGCTCAGTGGTAGAGCCCCTGCCTAGAATCCCCCAGTGAGGGGCTGGGTGTGGCTCAGTGGTAGAGCCCCTGCCTAGAATCCCCCAGTGAGGGGCTGGGTGTGGCTCAGTGGTAGAGCCCCTGCCTAGAATCCCCCAGTGAGGGGCTGGGGTGTGGCTCAGTGGTAGGGCCCCTGCCTAGAATCCCCCAGTGAGGGGCTGGGGTGTGGCTCAGTGGTAGAGCGCCTGCCTAGAATCCCCCAGTGAGGGGCTAGAGTGTGGCTCAGTGGTAGAGCACCTGCACAGACTCCCCCAGTGCGAGACTGGTGTATGGTTCAGTGGTAGAGCTCCTGCCTAGAATTCCCCAGTGAGGGGCTGGGTGTGGCTCAGTGGTAGAGTGCTGGTCTAGAAAGTGCAAGCATTTTAGATGCTATCCCAGCACAAAAGAAAGAGAGAGAGAGAAAGGAAGGAGGGAAGAGAAGGAGAAAGGCAGGAAGGGAGGGAGAGAAGGAGGGAGGGAGGGAGGGAGGAAACAAAAGAAAAGAAAAGAAAGAAGGAAAGATGAAGGAAGGAAGGAAGGAAGGAAGGAAGGAAGGAAGGAAGGAAGGAAGGAAGGAAGGAAGGAAAAGTACTATATCCTAGTATTTTTTTTCCACAAACAAAACCAAACTCCATAATCCTCCACTGACCCTGACCCTCATGCAAGACTGTAGAACGTGCTCCTCCATTCTGAGGCTGCCCCAGGAGCAGGGGCATGCTGCAGACAGCCATCCCTTCCTGGGGAAGAAGCCCATTCAGTGTTCAGCTTGTGGGACAGTTGCCGGCTCCTCTTTACTCTCCTAGCACGGACGGTTTGTGACAAGTGGGCTGTGTCCCCGCAGGTCAGGCACTGAGGCGACAGTTCTTGTTGACTTCAGGCTCATGACTGATGGAGAGGGGGAGATGGATTGGCACTTAGCTGCAAACTGCAGGCACAGCAAAGCCCAGCGGGACAAAGGAAGGGCACAGCCCACACGTCATTGGGCTGCCGTGGGGGCAACCCTCCCCACACATGGGCCTTGGGGGAGAAGGTCTTATCAGCTAGAGGGAAGCTGCTATGACAAGGGAAAGAGGCAGCGCTTATCCATTGGAAATCAATCCGCTCATAAATATTAAACGCCCACTTATGTAAGATGCCTGCTAAGCCACAGGGTACACAAGGAAAGATGAGAGGGGTCCTCACCTGGAGATAACCACACAGCAGATCTGAAAAGATACTGACGTTCCAGGAAAGGGGATGTCAAGTCAAAGACCTGGGCAGAATGACCGAGAAGAGCACTCGGGAATTCCCCCAAGTCCTACTGAGGACGGAAGGGCTTGTACGGAACAGTGGAAGGGGGCGGGAAGCTGGCCACTCTTGGTGTTTGAGTCCTTCTGGTTGCTTAGTGTAAGATTTTGTCCCCTCTGCCCCACATGCTACCCTTCTTTAGGTCTCATTTGTCACCTGAAGCTCTCACGGGGTGGGAGGTCTCTCTTCCATCTCTGTGGCTGTTCTGCCCGTGGGACCCCGCCACCCAACTAGGCCGGCAACAGAACTGCCAGCCGCAACAGCCCACCGGACAAAACCCACCTCCCACGGTTTTTTGCTGCCTGGAAGTAGATCCACTGAACACAGCTAAGAACCTGCAGTTGTTGTTGTTGTTTGGGGTTTTTTTCCATTTATTTATTAATTTAATCTCTTTTCAGCCCGGTCCCAGCTCCCTCTCTCTCCTCCCTGCCCCTCCCTCATTCCCCCTCTACCCATCCCCCCTCTCCTTTTTCTCAGAGGATGCCCCAAAGGGTATCAACCCACCAAGGCACCTAAAGTCACAGCTCATCCCCTCCCAGTGGGGCCTGACAAGGCAGCTCAGCTAGGGGTAAGCAACCCAGAGGCAGGCAAGAGAGTCAGAGACAGCCCCTTCTCCCATTGTTAGAGGACACGCATGACCATGCTGCACAGCTGCTACATACGTGCAGGGGGCCTGGGTCCAGCCTCTGCGTGCTCTTTGGTTGGCGCTTCTGTCTCTGTGCGACCCCATGGGCCCAGGTGAGTTGACTCTGTAGGTCTTCTTGTGGTGCCCTTGACCCCTCTGGCTCCCTCTAACCTTCCTCCCACTCTTCCCTGAGCTCAGCCGACTGTTTGGCTGTGGGTCTCTGCATCTGTTTCCATCCCCTGCTGGATGAAGCCTCACAGAAGACAGTTATGCTAGGTTCCTGTCTGCAATCAAATCAGAGTGTCATTAACAGTGTCAGGGGTTGGTTTTCTCCCACGGGGTGGGCCTCCAGTTGGGCCAGTCATTGGCTGGCCATTTCTCCATCTCTGCTCCATCTTTGCCACTATAAATTTGGGGTCCGAGGTTTTATGAGTGGTGTTCCCCACCGTCCTTAATTATCAGGGAACTGCAAATCAAAACAACTCTGAGATTCTATCTTACACGTGTCAGAATGGCTAACATCAAATCTGTAGGTTTCTCAGAAATTTAGGACTAGATCTACCTCAAGACGCAGCTACACCACTCCTAGGCATATAGCCAAGGTGCTCCACCATACCACAAGGGCACTTGCTCAACTATGCTCCTAGCAGCTTTATTTGTAATAGTCAGAAACTGGAAACAACCTGGATGTCCCTCAAGTGAAGAATGGAAAAAGACACTGTGGTGCATTTACACACTACTCAGCCATTAAAAACAAGGACACCATACAATTTGCAGGAAGATGGATAAAACTAGGAAAGATCAGCCTGAGTGAGGTAACCCAGACCCAGAGAGACACACATGGTATGTACTCACTTATAAGTGGATATTAGCCATAAATTACAGGATAATCATGCTACAATCCACAGCCCCAAAGAAGTCAAGTTGGGGCCAAATGAAAATGCTAAATCTCGCTCAGAGCAGGAAATAAAATAGACATCTGAAGTAGTTGGAGGGAGGGAACTGGTGGGAGAGGGGATGGGGAGGACAACAGGGGTGGGAATCGGGTTTGTGCAGGGGTAGAGGGCTTGGGAGGAGGACAGGAGAGAGACTGGAAACAGTGGGTGGGCAAATCTCTGGGACTGGGGAGGCTCCTGGGAGTCGTGGGGGTGACTCTAGCTGAGATTTCTAGCAGAGGGGGTTAAGGAGCCTGTGGCCACCTCCTGCAGCCAGTGGGGAACCTGCCGCTCTGACCTCGTTGAAACATTCCAAGAAAACGAGAAAGATGGAGGCCTAACAGTGCCCAGGACCTCTGCTCCCTGGGGAGGGTTAGCCGAACCTGAAGGGTCTTGATAAAGATCTTGGAGCCTAGGACTACAGCCTACAGATGTGGTTCAGTGCTTGCCTGGCATGCATGAGGCACGTGTTCAACCCCACGCACTGCCTAGACCAGGTGTGTGTGAGGGGTGCACATCTGTTATCCCAGCCTTCAGAGATGGAGGCAGGAGGGTCACGGTTATCCTTAGGTGTATAGTGAGTTTAAGGCCAGCCTAGGTGATGTGAGGACCTTCCAGAGAGAGAGGCAGAAAGAGAGAGAGAGACAGAAAGAGACAGACAGACAGACAGTGGACATCCTTGAGGCCCCATGCAACAGTCTCAAAAGCTGCTGCTGAGTCCCCTCCTGGACACTTTCCTGGTGCAGCTGGGGTGGGGGAGCAGCGGTCTCTGACTTCAGGTGTAGAGGATCCTGGCATGCTAATGAGAGGATTAGAGAACTGGAGACCCAAATCAAGTGTGGCGGCACACACCGGTCAGGCATCCGGGCCCTGCGGAGGCTGCGTCAGGAAGACCGTGCTGTGTCTGTGACCGTGCGGGCTACGCGGTGAGCTCAGGGCAGCATGAGCTGCGAGGGGAGACCTTGTCTCAAAATAAAAATAGAGACAAAGAGAGGCCCAATGCAGTACCATGCACCATTATAAGGAAGTTGAGGCCTACACTTTTCCAGTTTTCAACCCAGTTGTTGGGAAAAGCTGGCCAAGTTCTTTTCAAATACAGAAATGGATTTGGGAGTGCAAACCGCAGTCACCTGCCCCTGTGATATTTCCTAGCACGTGTGGCCCGGCGGCGGCTGGAAACGCATGGAAAATCAATCGCCACATCGATTCTCTGCAGAAGTTCAGTGCATCTTATAAATGCAAAAACCAGGCCAGCTCTGTCTTTGAGCTGCAGCCTGAAGGCCCCAGGGGCAGCACCCTGAGAGGGAGAGCCAGCTCTGGCCTGGGAGATAACGTCGCTGCCGCTGCCGGCGGTGGCCCCGTGATTGCTGAGATTCATATTCATCCCTCAAACACGGGCAGCCAGGGCTGCGATCCAAGCTGCCTCCACTCCTCTCTCTCCCTCTCCTTGGTGCCTTTGCATTCTTCTGATTCTCCTTCTAGCATTGTTTGTGAGTAAGTAAGTGAATGGGTCAGTTATGAATGAGTAAGTGAATGAATGGGTGAAAGAGTGGATGAATAAGTGAATGAGTGGGCAAAAAAAGTGAAAGAGTGAGTGAATTATTGGATGTAGGACTAAGTGGGTGCCTGACTGGATGAGGGAATGAATGAATGAGTGAGTGGGTGACGGGAAAGTGGCTTGATGAGTAGCTCAGTGAATCAATGATGCACGACTGACCATATCTGAATGATAAACGATCGCAACGAGTGAATGAGTGACTGCTGGCTGAAGGAATGAGTGGGTGACTGAGAGAATTAATGACTGAGTAGGTCAGTGAGTGAGTCAGTGAGTGACTGAATGAATGAATGAACATAGCCCAGGGGACTCGAGAATGTGCTCTTCAGCGGATTTTGCAGGCTCTTCCTGGGTGATGTCCACAGGCCTGGCCTAGTCTTGACCTCATCACCCTGGGCTGGAAGTTTCAGAAGTCTGCTCCCCTCCTTGAAGGCTGTCCAGGGTAGGGCTCCTATTTGATGACGGTGGTGACCTTTTCTATGCAATTCAAGACCATCCGACCTTCTCCCTTAGTGGATTAGCAGGCATTTCCGTGCTAGCCATAGCTCCCCAGAGCAGGATTCTGCCGGCTAATGGGAGCAAAAGGCACCGGACATCCCCATGTCTGCTCTCTGTCCCTAAAATGTCTCCCAATGTCCAAATCAAAAGGCAACTCGTGCCTCCCCCCCTCACACCTCTGCTTGCAGTTTGATTCCCATCGCTGAGGCTGGTTTCCAGGCTGAGGTCTGGGTGCCTGTGCATGCTTTTCTGTCTCTCTGAGCGCTGTCACGGCAACACCCCCCCAACCACAAAGGGCCTGGGATAGACAGCAAGATGAGGTGCACCAGGGTGGTGGGCCGTCGCAGCTCCCTAGTGCTACAAAGGAGGGTGCAACTGGGGGGAACCAGAGAACTGCCTGCCCGGGGGTCACCAAGTTTTCCTTGACTGGCAGATGCCGAGCACAGCGCTGTGACCGTCATCACCCAGCCTTGTGTTGTTACAGCATTTGCTCCCACCACGCCCCGCCTAAGCAGTGCTGAGGGTGAAACCAGAACCTCCTGCATGCTAGGCAAGCACCCTGCCAACTGAGACACACCCCAGCCCTCTGCAACCATTTACTGACCTCCATAACCTTACCAGATCGCATCCCACAGACTGTGGGTTCCCAGCTTTCTCTCAACCTTACCCAGAAAACGACAGCCCAGATGTCCCCACATACCGCAGAGGAGCAGATTTCATTATGCCTGCAGCTGGTGCAAGGGGCCCCCTGAGAAAGCACTCAGCCTGTGTCCTCAGCCGCCCCAGGCTGCAGCAGGAGGGGACAGTCTTTCTTATCATCAAAACCGAGCCTCCCCTCTCCCTGCCAGCCACTCCCACAAGGCTGGCTTTCCAGGGGGCTCCAGAACAGATCTCTGGGCTTTGCCCTGCCCTGGGTGCCAGTGGCCAGCCTTGCTGAGCTCACAGAGCCCTGGCTACAGGACAAACATCCATAAAGAGCCAGCATGAGGAATTGGAATACATTCCAGAGCCTTTTAAATCTGTCGGTCCTGGTTGTACTTTCCTTCAGAAGCTTTTCCGCAGAACGGCTAGAAAAATGAATATGGGAGGGGGGTCTTGGAGCCCTATCTTTTGGTAGGACGAGAAGTTTGTGCTCTCCCAAAGTTCACTGTCTTGGCACAAGTCTGAAACCACTAGAGAAAATGTGTTGGGGTTGCTGGGTGTTGGGGGAGAGGACATTCGGGTATTGCCCTTGGGCTCTGAGCTTAGTAATATACCATAGCCTCTGCGATGGTTGATCTGTACGGTCAGCTTGGCTGGACTTATTTTTAGAGTGTGTGTGTGTGTGTGTGTGTGTGTGTGTGTGTGTGTGTGTGCGCCCTTGCACAGGCATGGTTGTGGCAGGCATGCGTGCCATGGACACCTGTGGAGGTCAGAAGACCGTTTGTGGGAGTCAGTTCTCTCCACACACACACACACTCACACACTCACACACACACACTCTCACACAGACACAGACACGCACTGCCCACAGAAGTGCCCTCCCATCTCAATTGGTACCAGGTAGAAATGTTTTAATCCTCAGATCTTGAGCCTGTCAGTGTCCCCAGCAGCAGGCAGACACAGCCTCCTAAGGGTTGTGCTGACTGAACATCCCAGGCATCCTGGTGGTCAGGGAGCCGTGTGGCCTGGTGGGCTGTGCTCCCGGCTGGACGGTGTGTAAAACGCTGGCTGTGGTGCAGGTGCGGTGATGGGCGTCCACGAGCTGAGAAGAGCTGAGGCGGGAAGGGCTGGAGTCCAGCAGGCCGTGTGGAGGATGGAGAGGGGGCTGCATTTTCTGTGTCTGAACAGTCAAGGACATGGTGAGGACTCGGGACAGGGCCCGAGCAGGTGGGCGTGATGAATGGTTGGGCCGATGCCCATCGCCAGGGATCCAAGCACTGAGCTGCAGATGGCCGAGCACTTGACGGTGGTGGAGGCTGTCAATTCCTGTTTCCTAGGTGACACTTCTGCCCGGTGCTGCCAACCTCTCAGAACTGCCTGTGTAATTTCTCCCCTACAGCATGTTAGATGTGGGTAGTATTCAGTCTTTCCCGGTAGCTTACGGGTGGGCCTTGGCGATGGAATATCTCCGGTGGTCCGTGCACCAGAGCACCTGGTTCCAGCACACGGCGCTGTTTTGAGAGTCTTGAGGCAGGTCTCACTGGGGGATACAGGCTTTAAGGGGTTCAGTCCCAGCCCCACGTCCATCCCCTTTCTACTTCCTGACCCTGGGAAAGGTAAGCCAGCAGCATCATGCTCCTCCTGCCTTGCCTTCCCCACCACGACGGACCGTCCCCTCAAACCAGGAGTCCAAGTCAGCCTTACCTCCTTCTTGTGGAGGTACCTGGTCACAGCAGTGGCCTCTCTGCTGTCACTAATAAACTAAAAGTGTGAGAGCAATTTAAAGGCTCTTCCCATCCATTTCTGTAGAGATTTCCAAGCTGGATGCGTTGGCACATATCTGTAAAACCAGCATTTTAGAAGCTGAGACAAGACGACCACTAATTTGAGAATAGCCTAGGCTACCTAGTAGGACGTGTCTCAAAAAAAAAAAATAAATAAATAAACAAAGATAAAACAAAAGATGGAAGGAATGAGAGGGGGAAGGGAAGATAATAAGAGAGTGAGAAGAAAATAGGGGCACTCCATAATCTGCACAAGAGCACAGAGAGCCCCACTCTTCCATAACTATGTCAGATAGCCACAGCTAGCTGCAAGGGAAGCTGGGAACACAGTTTTTGAGGTTAGTTCAATTAATGCCACAGACAAGCTTGAAGAGAGGATGGGTATATTTGGCAGCTGGCAGTGCCTGCCACTCCACTGTGAATTTAAAACGGTAATTGCTGCTTTCAAAATATGTATCCATGGAGCTGTGTTGATTGCTGTACACATGTTAATTGATGGGAAACATTATCCTGTCAATAATTCGGTTGAGCGAGCTTAGATGAGATAGACAGAAGTTAACGAGTTAACCGGGAAGAGAGCGAGAGTCCTGCAGGGAGAAATGTCCGGCTGCCTCTGTAGGTGCCCTTTTTGCAAGAATGAAGGGGATTGTTTGGGACAGAATGAGGGCCATGAAGGGTAGCGCTGATGTACTTTCATAAAGCTTCTGCCTCAGGGTTATAAATGCTGTGTGCACTGGGAATCCAGGCACAGACCAGTGTCTTTTTGGTCCTTTCCTTCAGCATCCTTTTAAAAATAGATAGATCATCCTTTTAAAAATCATTTTCCTTTTTTTTGCCAGAAGCCCTTTCAATTAAGCAAAGGTTTCACTGGAATAATTAAACCCTGTGTATTAAGCTGCTCACTGCAGTCACCCACAAAAATCGATTAAGAGAGATGCATTTTATCTCACTGACTGCTGACCCACATCCGATTCCAGTGCTCTTGTGCTGGGGTGGCTCTTAGGGAGAAGAAACTGGGGGTTGGCCCACACAAAACAGCATCTTGTGGCTGGAGAGATGGCTCGGCAGTTAATAGCATGTGCTGCTTGCTCCCACAGGGGACCCTGGTTCCGTTCGCAGCACCCACATCAGCCCATCACTACCTGTAATTCCAGCCCTGTTGGTTGATAATGCCTTACAGTGAAGACATCAAAGCTCCATTTACAAACACCCCACTCCCGACCCTTAGCCTCCCCACCCCACCCCACCTCCGCTGCCACATCTCATCATGTCATGGATGTTAGTGTTTGTTAGTGCCTGTGGTGATCGGATGAGTACTGTGCCTGGTAAGCCCAGCTGCAGGCTGTGATTGTCAGGACCTCCTGTTTTTTACTGAAGTTGTCAATGCCTCTTTTTCCCCATCTATTTGTCCTCAGTATTGACAATCACACAACCTATCACCTCACACAACCTAGAATCACCTTTTAAAAGGGAGTATCTGCTGGGTAATTGTCCTTATGAGGTTGCTCTGTGTGACTCTCTGTGTGGGACTGTCTTGATTTTCCCTTAAGTGATGTAGGAGGACTTGGTCCACTGTGGGCGGCACCATTCCCTGGCTGCACCTGACATATCATCAGGAGCAAGCCAGCAAGCAGCATCCCTCCAAGCATTCTGCTTCAAGTTCCTACTTTACCTCCTGCCCTGACTCTCCTCCATGATGGACTGTAATCTGAAAGTGTAAGCCAAATAAACCCTTTCCTCCCCAAGTTGCATTTTCCGTCAAGGTGTTTGTCACGCCGGCAACAGAGAGGGAATCATAACATTCATCTTATTTTCATTTGTGACAAATAGTTTGGGTGCATATAGAAATAAAAATGTAAAGATGTTTTCCTGTTTCTGCTTTCAGAATTGATCTCCAGAGGTCTGACAGTACTTTCCTCCCCTCAGCATGCAACCTCAATTTTTACTTCTGGCAGAGTCTAGGGTCTTCATTTGACTGCTGGTGATGTAAAATTTCAAAATAGCATAGTGCAGAAAGTCTGTCCCACTGGCTGTTGCACTAAGCAGTCTAGGGACGCTTTAAACCTGGAGGTTGAGGGCTCTTACATTCTGAGAAATAGCTAACATTGCTCCTTGGTAAATCCATCCCTTTATTTTCCGTCCTCAAAGATTGCTAAAATGGAGACACATCTGTGTCCTCTTTCTGGGATCTGTGGTCATCATTAGACCTTAGGCACTGAGCTTGCTTTTCTTATCTTCCTTCTTCAACTTTTTCTGAGACGCAGCCTCGCTCTGTCACCCAGGCTTGTCTGTAACTCATGGTCTTCCTCTGCCTCAGCCTGCCTGGCTCTGGGATTACAAGCCTGTACTAAGGAAGCCTGGTCAAATAGTTGTTTCTTCTTATGCTTTTCTCTTATTTGATTCATTGTTCCATTTTTATAGGTGTCTTACCTGTAAAAAAGAACAGTTTGTGTCTTGAGCTCTGCCTAATGTAGAGATTTTAGAACAAGCATCCTTGGCACTCTCTCTGTTTATGCTTAGGTGGGAGACAACAAAACACAAAGCATATTAATTTCTGCCTGTGATCTGATGGGCTTCCCTGTGGACCAGCCTAAACTGACCATCGGAGAGCTTGGTTTAAGTCTGCGCTGAGCTTATATAGGAACATGGCCATTGCAGAGGATTTTGTGCACATACTTTCTGGTTATAACCCTTGTTAAAAAGTTAACCCTTTTGCAACCAATTCCAGAGATTATGGATTAGCTGAGTGAAAACAGGAAGACCCAGATCCACAGTCCCTGATGTGAGAAGCTTTTATTTTCATGTTACTAAGACGGTCAATGTGACAATGTACCATCGCTCCCCAAGTAATTCAGTTGCTTTTCTCATTGCTGTGGACCAAACACCTAACAAGAGGCCACGCAAGGAAGAGCTTGTTTTCTGTTGGCTCGCAGTTCAGGTGACACAGTCCACCTGTGCTGAGGGAGCCACGATGGTAGAACAGTTCCTGAGCATGACCACAGGGCGGTGTTTGCTCCATCTCTGCAGATCAGAGCATGGGGAGAGAAGAATGCAGCCTTCACACAGTTCCTCCTTTTCCTCTCTTTGTCCGGTCCACGACTCCAGCCCAGGAGACAGTTCTACCCACATTCAGTGTCATCTTCCCCCCCTCGATTAATCCTCTTTGAACTTCCCTCACAGACATGCCCAAATGTGTACCTCGCTAAGGTTCTGTGTGTTTTTCAGTCCAGCCGTTAACAGTTGAAATGAGCCATAGCAGGCTGTGACATGGAAAGAATAGTATAAGTCCATGGGTAAGTACCAGGGCTGGGAATTTCCATCATTGAGTATGCCTGGAAGTCAATATCAAAACACGCCTTTAATCCCAGCACTCAGAAGGCAGAGGCAGGTGGCTCTCTGTTCAAGGACAGCCTAGTCTACAGAGTGAGTTCCAGGACAGCCAAGGCTACAGAGAGACCCTGTCTCAAAATCATACACACCTAAAGACCTGTTTCCTTTTTTAACAATTATGACTTTTTGTGTAACGAACAGTAAGTCACTGAAAAGCGTCTTCTGCTAATTCTAAAAGCAGCACATGTTCTCTAAAGAAAAGGCGCGTGTGGCCCGAGGGCGGGACCTGTGTCAGAGCGCCAGCACCCATGTAAACATCTGGGTTCAGTGGTGTGTGCTTGCAATCGCTTGGGCTTTGCCACTGAGGTGCCGTGTCTCAAAAAACGAGAGACGGTTCCTAACAAACAGTACTTGAGGTTGACCTCTGGCCTCGACACGCACAGGCACAAACATGCAAGCACACGTGAACAATCACGTAGAAAATCATGTCTGGAAGTGTGCCAATCTGTTTGCTCACTGCCCTGTGGCTTCCTCATCTCCCATGAGACATTCTGCTCTCGGGGCATCACTAGTCATAGCCCAGGGCAGCCATGTGTCCCAGCATCACAGCAGAGGGACCACAGAGGGACCAAAGAGATAGATACTGTCCTCAAGAGATGCGTGGCCTACCACATCCCCTAGCCAAAGACCTCTGGCAGCTCATCCCAAGCTGCCAGACACTGGCGGGAACACTTGGGGCAGCTGGGGAGAACCAGGGTCACCAGTGATGAGTACTCAGGCTCAGCACGCTCCCGATTACACCTCAATGTCCCACAGTCCTTGTCATTTGAAAGAAGAAAGGACACAGGGCGGTGGCCCCAGGTCCCCCAGGCTTCTAGGAACCTGTCAGAGCACGTATTCATCCTCTCTTTGTCTTTGCTGACTTTGGATCCCACCTTTCCCTCTCCTGGACCTGTCTTCCCAGAAGGAAACTGAGCTAGCCCCCACTGCCACCACTGCGCTGAGCCCAGGGTCAGCAATGCCCGTGTCAGTCACCATGAGGAACAGGACCTCTGGGAAATTAAAGAGTGTGTGCACCGTGACAGGCTCCTGACCAGGTCCAGAGCAGGCTGGAGGCCAAAGATGTAACTCACAGTGAAGGGGAGTCTTGTAGGTCACGGGAAAGCTCACCGCCCAGGACCTAAGGAATCTGCAACTGAGCAGAACTTCTTGTTCTGCCGCTCACTTGAGTATCTGCCACACAGGCCCCAGGTGACCGCAGGGCCGCCACCTGCCCATCCTCCACCTGCTTAGGTCTCGGCGTGTGCGGGCGGTGGCTTTCCAAAGCTGTGGTCCTACAGTTCAGGGTGTGCAGCGCCTAGCACTGTTCGCAGAGAGCCACAGCTGGTGGTTCATTTCCCAGCAGGAGACCTTTGTGAACCTTTGAATGTTTTTCTTTCTCTCCTGCCTCTACCCCTTGCTCCAACTTGACAATCTTTCCTTTTTTCAGATTTTGGCCACACCCACTCCAGGTCCAACAGACTGGCCCAAAGGAGGACAGCGCGCAGCCAGAAAGCGTGACTGTCAGGTCTGGATAACGACTCCACAGCTCTGGTTTGTAGAGCACCGACCGTATGCCAGGTACAGGTCTGTCTCATCTATACTAAGCTAAGGTGGGAAATAATCCCTCGCTTTAGTGTTTCCTGGACAAAACCAGCTTAAGGCATGAAAGGTTCGCTTTGGCTCATGGTTGGAAGTCACATAGTCCATCATGGCAGCTGCATGATGGAAGCAGAGAGATATGGATGCTGGTCCTCAGCTTGATTTCCCCTCCTTTCTATTCAGCCCAGAACCTCAGCCCAGGGGATGGCGACACCCACTTTTAGGGTGGGTCTTCATCCTTAGTTAACCCCTTCTAGGTGACCTCTCACAGGTATTCCCAGAGCTGTATCTCCTAGGTGCTTCCAGACCCTGTCAGGCTGACAGCCAACATTACCCGTCACATGGAGGTGACCTAAGACTTCACGTAGGGAGAATGGACAATTAAAGGAAAGCACGGCTTGCCTGGTGTATGGTTGTGACGAGACTGTGGAGCCGATGGGAAGTAATCTACAGGAGCCTTTACGGGTCAAAACTAAGGGCTTTTTGAATTTTTGTTTGTGTGTGTGTTGATGTGGTGATGTGCACGCATGCATGGGAAGGTCGGAGGATAGCCTTGGGTACTGGTCCTCAGTCTCCTCCCACCTCTTCTTTGACATGGCTTACACGAGGCTCAGGCTCACAGGGATCCTCCCGTCTCTGCCTCCCGCCTCCCGGGTTACAGGCGTGTGCTGCCATGCCCAGATTTTTATGTAGATTCTGGGGCTGTCAGCTCAGATCTTCACACTTGCAAGGCAAGCCCTTTACTTGCCTTCTCCCCAGTTCCCATGGTATATTTTAAAGACAGCATCTCGCTGCAGCCCAGCCTGGCCTCATGCTTGCGGTTCTCCAGGCTTAGCCTCCCAAGTGCCTAGATCACCATGTCTGTCTACGAGCAGTATCTGAAGGTCTATTACAGCAATGCGAGAAGCCGCAGGATAAAAACCGTGACTGTAAGAGGCTGGCAGCAGGCGTTGGTGGCACACACCTTTAATCTCAGCGCTCTGGGGAGGGGGTGCAGAGGCAGGCAGATCGATGAGTTTGGGGCCAGCATGGTCTACAGAGCGAGTTCCAGGATAGCCAGCATTACACAGAGAAACCCTATCGTGAAAAAAAGAAGAAAAGGGGGGCAGGGCTGGTGGGAACAGGGCAGCTCACAGGTTTGTGTGAGCATAAACGGTCTTCCTGGGATTTACCTCCTTGGATAAGATGAACCTGGGTTGGAGGCATGAACCATGCTTCTGGCTGTTTATACAGCACTGTGGTCCACTAAAACCACAGGGGGTTCCTCCCATGCCCTGTTTCCTGAAGTAACAATGCTGAGACTTTATTATTTATGAATACATGCCTAGGCCATATGCTTTGGCTCATTTTTCAGACTAGTTTTTAATTTAAATTATCCATTTATTGTATTCTATGTGTGTCACATGGCTGGCTACCCCTCCTCAGTTTCCTGTGTCCTGAGTCCCTGGGTGAAACCTCCTGCCTCTATCACTCCTTGGCCACATATACAAAACTCATGGCCTGGTAGGTGTCATCTTCCTTAAGCCAAAGGATGACCAGAAGGATCTACTTGGCATTAGCAAGGTGTCAAGGCAGTGGCTTTCAGAGAAGATGTGGTTGAGAGCAGATACTAAAGAATCAACCTCCCGGGACTTTGCTAACCTTACCACAAATATGGAGACTTGCCATGAGTTGAAGAAGAAATCATGCAGGAAGTTAGTCGCATCAGTGAAAACACAGCATGCTAGAAAATGTGGAATGCAGCCAAAGCCGAGCTCTGAGGAAGAATCATAGCTCTGCATGCCTGCACTCGAAGGGAAGAAAATCCCAATTAGTCATCAGAAAAAAAAGAAATGATAAAGACAAGGACTGAGATAAGTAGATCTGAGATAGGCCAATAAAAAGAATGCCAATAAAGCCAGGGGTTGGGACTTGGAATATTTGGGTGTGTGTGTGTGTGTGTGTGTGTGTGTGTGTGTGTGTGTGTGTGTATTTATGAGCACAAGTGTTTCCAGATATGTAGGACAACTTCTGTTATCATCCTCCGGGATGCCATCCACCACCTTTGAGACAGGGTCTCTCTCTGAACCAGGAACTCACTGCTTCAGCCCTAGGGACTGTTTCCACCTGCCCAGCATTAGGATTACATCTCACACTTCTGATTTTTAGTGGGTTCTGGGGATCAAACTCAGGTCCCTCACGCTTTACCCACTGAGCCATTCTGCCAGCCCTTGGAATGGCTCTCCTGACAAACCTTTATCTATACACTGACAAAGAAGAAGAAGAAGAAGAAGATAACTTAGATTACAGAAATAGAAGGGATATTGTTAGCTGTACTTTACAGGGATAAAAAGGATCGTGGTCAAAGCCATGAGCAACTATCACCAATGAACAGGACAACTTTAGGGAGACAAATTCCTAGAGTAATACAGACGACCTAAACTAGCTCAAGAAAAACAGAGTATGTAAATGACCCATGGCGAGGAAAAATGAGTGATCCCATCAAAATAACAGTGGGTCTCGGAGGTGACTGTCTGGAAACTGCTGGGCATACTTGTATGAGGACTTGAGGCTGATACTCAGAAGCCATGTTAAAAAAAAAAAAAAAAAAAAAAGCTGGTCAGTGACAGGCACACTGCTGTAATCCCAGAGCTGAGAGACAGACAAGGGGACCTCTGGTGCTTGCTGGCCAACCCTCTTAGCTCATGAGGAAAGTTCCAGGCCAGTGAGAGACTCTGTCTCTAGATAAGGTGGATGACAGCTGAGGAATGAAGGTTGACCTATGGCTTCTACATAAATGCATACACAAGCACAAACACACACAAATGACCCCAACACATACAGAGAAGCCTATGCTCAGGTCCTTGTAAGTTTGACTAAGTAAGAGAAATGTTAATGCTAATTCTCCAAAAACTCTTCCAGATAGTTGAGTGGGAAAGAATATTTCCCAAGTCATTCCTATCAAGCTAAAACTCAGACCCTGAGTTCAGACACTGAACTCAGAACCAGACATCACAGGAAAAGAAAACCACAGATGAGTAACTCTTATGAACACAGATGCAGAAATACTTTTTATTTTAAACCTAGGAAATTGTATCAAGGTTTTGTGTGTGTGTGTGTGTGTGTGTGTGTGTGTGTGTGTGTGTGTGTGTGAATGTAACTAAATTGGATTCATCCTTGGTGTGGAAGGTTTAGTTAGCATCTGAAAACAACATGGAACACACGACATTGACAGAATCTTAAAAGCCACATGATCATCTCGATAGATGCAGGAAAGTCTGATTTAAGAAAATCTATAAGCCATTCAACAAGCAAGTCAACAAGCAGGAAAGTGAGGGAACTTCAGGAGTCTAATAAATGACATCTATTAGTGAGAAAGGGGTATATTATGTTCAATGGTGAAGACTGGATACTTCCTAAGACCAGGAACAAGACAAGGGTGTTCATTCTCTCCTCTTCTGTGTACTCAGGTGTTAGACAGACAATTAGGTAAAAGGGAGAAATAAAATTCAAAAGAGCTAGGGAGGAAGCCCAGGGGTAGATTGCTTATTTAGAACCTTGAAATATCTGCCTAGAATCCCCCAGTGAGGGGCTGCAGTGTGGCTCAGTGATACAGCCCCTGCCTAGAATCCTCCAGTGAGAGGCTGGGGTGTAGCTCAGTGGTAGAGCTCCTGCCTAGATTCCCCCAGTGAGGGGATGGGGTGTGGGTCAGTGGTACAGTTCTTACCTAGAAAACTTAAGGCCTTGGGTTTCGTCAGCACCACAAAACTGTATCCACTAACATGCACACAAATGTATTCAGACTGGAAAGTCAGAAGTAAATGTGTCTGAGATGACATGATCTTACACATAGATAATTCTAAGACCCTTAGTAAGGAACTATCCATGCTAGTAAACGATTTCAGATGACATGGGCTTCCTAAAGGCTAGAGCCTCCCACCCCAAGTTATGCCACTCTGAAGACCATGTCTTCACATACAGAGCTTTGAGTGGCATTCAACACCCACGCTGTACCATTTCCTGAAAACTATAAAACATGACTGAATAAGTTAAAAATTGAAAAGGAACACATGAAAATCAATTGTGCATTTGTACATCATCAATGAGCATTCCTCAAGTGAATTTAAGGAAGTAAAGCCCATTTATAACCACTGAAATAACAAAAACATGCAGAAATAAATTTAACAAAAGAAATGCAAGATTTACTTGGCATGTTAGTGAGCTTTCTGACATTGTAAGGAATTTCCCTGATACGTGAGGCTTAGGAGGTAAAAACAGGTTTCATTCCTGAACGTCCGAGATTGGGCGGCGCTCTGGCTTTGGCGTCTGGTGGGAACAGCCCATCATGATAAAACAGAATGTCAAGACAGAAAAGACAGAGAGAAAAAGAGTGGAGAGAAGGGAGAGGGAGATGGAGGGAGGGAGAGAGAGGTTTTCCACATTCCTTTTATCCTGTGTCCCCAGTGACAGACCTTTGGGTGATATGTGACAAGCTGTAGCACACACTGCCACCCTAAACCATCACTGAAAGAACTGGAGAAGCTGTGCACACAGGAAAAGGCACCCTATGCTCATGAACCAGGGGCTCAGTCTTCTTAGACAGCAGCAGTCCTCAATGCTTTTCATAGTCAGTGGGTTCTCTGTCAGAATACCAGCTAGGTTTGTTTTTTTGTTGTTGTTTGCTTTGTTTTGTTTTGTTTTGTTTTGTTTTTTTGTTTGCAGAAATGACAGGGGAAGGCCTGGGGAGATGTCAAGTCCCTTCACACAGGTAAAAGGCCAGGCACAGCAGTTTGTATCTGTAACAGAAACACTAGGAAGGCAGGGGCAGGAGGATTCCTGGACTCACTAGTGAAAGGATCTAACCAAACTAATATGCTTTAAGCTCAGTAAGAGACTCTGTACAAAAACGCTACGTAGAGAGCTGTTGGGACAGTCACCAAAGACTAGTTCTTGGCTCCACATGAATATGCACACACGCATGCAAATAAGTAATGAATTCCAGAATTTATGTAAAGGGGCACCTTGTTAGGTGCCAGTGCTACCAAGGAAGAAAGAGAGAGAGAGATGCAGTGCGGTTGAGAGACCAGGAACAAACACTGGCATTAACCAGCTGATTTGCTGAGTACCAAGGTCATTCGGTGGGGGAAGATGAGTTGTTTTTGTTGTTGTTGTTGTTGTTTTACCAGATAACCAGATATCTACATATTTTTTACATGTAGTTGAGGAGGTTCGCTGCTCTTGCAGAGGACCCAGGTTCAGTTCCCAGCCCCCTCATCCAGTGGCTCACAACCCCTTATAACTCTAGTTCTTGGGGACAGATGCCCTCTTCTGGCCTCTATGGGCACCTGCACTCATGCACACACTAACACGTAGCCTTACACACATACGCAAAATTGAGTTTTCACCTTCAAGATGAAGGAGGAGGAGAAAGAAGAGGATGGAGGAGGAGGAGGGGGAGGATACATGGCTTGAATGTGAAATATCTGCCGTTGGCTCGTGGCTTTAAACACCTGGCTCCAGCTGGTGGTGCTGTTCAGGCCTCATTCCTGTTCGTTCTCTGCCTCCTGACTGTGGGTGTGACGTGGCCAGCGGCCTCTCTCCTGCCACCACGCCTTCCCCACCATAGTGGAAAGATCCCCCTGATTGTGACCCAGAACAGATCCCCTGTTCCTTAAGTTGATTTTGTCAGGGTCTTTTGTCACGGCAGCAGGAACAGATCCCTACCTCACACCACAAGCAAAATTTAATGAAATAGATCATAAGCCTTGATTTAAAAGATAAAGTATAAAACCGTAACAAGAAAAAAATCTAAGTCTTCAATGCATTGCTTTGTCATTAGACCAGTGAGTCTGAGAGCAGCCTGTGGTCATGCTCCCTTTGGGATCATGCAGATCAGGTATTTACCTGTGATTCGTAACAGTAGAAAACTACAGTTATGAAGTAACAACAAAATAATTTTATGAGCAGGGGTCACCACAACATGAGCAACTGTATTAAAGGGCCAAAGCCTTCGGAAGGTTGAGAACCGCTGCATTAGACAATGGCTGCTTTAGGACTGCTGAGGTGAAAACATTCAATAAATTTCACCACATATGAATTTAGAAGTTATGGACCGAAGAGATGGCTCAGCAGGTAAAGGCATATGACACCATGCCTGTTGACCTGAATTCAAGCTCAGGGGCCCGCATGATGGAAAGAGAACCAACTGCCCCAAGCTGCCCTCTGTCCTCCATGTGTGTGCCCGGCTACACACTCACCCACATACATATGCACGCATGCGCACACACACACACTTAATTTTACAAAAGCATAGAAAATGTATGCAACAAACATTGTCTTATAATTGCGAAGATAATTGACAGAAAAGAAGAAAATACTTGCAGGTCAGATACCTGACGACAGTCCTGTGCACAGGATTCATGAGGAAACCCTGCAACTCAGTAATGAACAGAAAGATGCCCAGTCATAGAGTGGGTGAAGGGTCTGAACAGATATTCCTCGGCACAAACAGCCAATATGCACGTGAAAGGCACTCTGCACCATCAGCCATTAGGAAAATGCAAATCAAACCACAGGGAGATGCTGTTTCCCAAGCAGGATATTGGCTATCATGGGGAAGACAAAGGAGAACCGGCCTTAGTTGAGAATGTGGAGGGCTCTATTCCTCAGGCATCCACTGTGGCAGGTCTTCAAGATGTGACACACACTGGGTCTGAGGAGATGGCTCAGCAGGTAAGAGCACTTGCTGTGAAAACTCACCTTTTCACATTCCTGAGTTCAAATCCCCAGCGGAGTAGGAGACAAGAAAGACAAGGTCACTGCGGCTTGCTGACCACCAGCCTGCCTCCAGGGTCAGTGAGAGAGCCTGTCTCACAGCAACAGGGCAGGGAGTGATAGAACAGGACACCCAGCATCCTCCTCTGGCCTCCATACGCGTGCATGCCTGTGTACATGCACACACATTATATGCGCACAAAGTATTTTTTAAACATGGAATTTCCTTACACCTTAGAGTTTCCAGTTCTCTGTATCTATGCAAAGGAACAAAAAGCATGTATCCACACAAAGTCCTGTTCAAATGTGTCTCCAGCAGCATTGTCATCAAATTACTCAAGAAAGAAGAAAGAACGCAAACCACCATCAGGTCATGAAGAGCCGAACTGTGAAACCATCACAAAGAACAATCATTTGACAATGAGTGTGTAGTGTGTGTGCGTGTGCGTGTGTGTGTGTGTGTGTGTGTGTGTGTGTGTGTGTGTGTGTTCGCCTGTGTGGGGCTGTACCTGTGCATACAGGACAAGTCTGGTGTCGTTCTTCTGATGCTGCTCTTGGGTTTTTTGAGACCAGGACTCAAGGATTCACCATCTTTGCCTCGTCAGAGAGATTGCAAGCGTGCACCACTATGGCCAGTTTTTTATTCTGTGGGTTCCAGAGATCAAACTCCACAAACTCAGGGCCTCCTTTGACTCCTCGGTCTTGAGGGACAGTTTTTGGAGGAAGTGCCAGCTTCTGGAAGAAGCAAGCTACACAAGGCTGGAAATGCTTTTGATTGTCACTCAGCACCATCTAGAGTCACCGGGGAAGAGAGTCTTGGTGAGGGATTGTCTAGGCCAGCTTGATCTACGGGCGTGCCTGGGGGCAAGGTGTTCAGACGAGACCTTCAGGAAGAGCCATTCCCTAGGCTTGAGTTTTGAACTTGGAGTAGAGAATGTAAGCTGAGCCCCCGAATGTGTTCCTTTCTCTCTGCTCTCCACTGTGGCTATGACCCAGCGGGCTGCCTCAGCTGCCTGCTTGTCTTCCCTGCAGTGATCCGGTGAGCTGGGACCCTGAGCTAACATTAACCCGCTGTCTCCCGAGGTGTTGTCTTCTCAGGGTGTTTTGTCACAGCCACAGAAACGAAACTAGGAAGCCTTGGGAACAAAAAGTGCACTAGTTGTTGCCAGGAGCTGGTAGAACGGCTGGGTTTCTTTTCAAAATAATGAGCATGTTTTTAATTGATTGTGGTGACAGTCACACAGTTTGTGAGCCATTAAACTGTACACATTAAAAAGATGAATCATGTGCCACATGACTTACAGCCCGATAAAGAAAGCTGTTTTGAAAGGAAGGGACGAAGGAAGGAAGGGAGCCAGGGAGGGAGAAAGAGAAGGAGTAAAGGAGAGGCTATCGGGTGCCTGGTGTTCCCTGGCCTCCATTTGTGTGCCCACGCACCCTGCGTGCGCGCGCGCACGCGCGCACACACACACACACACACAACTGAATAAACAGCCAACAAGATGTTTTCATCAAAACAGTGACCACGAACAGGAAAGACAAAGTACCCTAAAAATATTAGGCCACGATGAGAAATGCATGACATCGTTTTACAGCCCTGCAGGCAGCAGGCGCAGCTCGGCAGCAAAGGCCATTTCCTGCTCTTGCAGAGGGCCTGGGTTCAGTTCTGAGCACCGAAGTCAGCAGCTCATGACCTCCAGTAATTCCGGTTCTGGGAGATCCGACACCCTCTTCTGGCCTTCACAGGCACCTCTCCACACAAGGTGCACACAAACTCATGCAGGGAGGCATAAATAATACATAAGCATTTTGTCGTCAAATTAAAATGAGCAAGTTTACAGTGTTTGAGTTATAGCTCAATAACATCTTAAAAAATGAACCAATTAGATCTATATGAACCCACCTAAATAAACCTCAAAAAAAAAAAAAAAATGCAGAAGGACTTGGAAGGCAGAAGCCAGCAGATCTATGTGAGTTTGAGGCCAGCCAGGTCTACAAAGTATGTTCAGGACAGTCAGGTCTGTTACATAGAGAAACCCTGTCTAAAAAAAAAAAAAAAGACAGAAAGAAAGAAAAGAAAAAGAAAAAGAAAAAAATAGCAGAAGGAAAAATAGCAATATTGGAAGGGATATAGACAGTATGGTATCATTTGTGTGGATTTGAAAGCAAATGGCATTGTATAAATATTATTTGGAAAAAGATACGTTTTCAGTAAGATAAAACCTGCTCGGGAAAGCATACGCCGAGACAGGACTTTCCCTCTGTCCCTATAAACCACCCTTTAAAAAATGTTACAGCTCATCTTTCTATTGTTTTGTGTTTAGTGCGTAGGAAAATTTATACTCACATTTATGCCCCATCCCCTTCGCCCTGGGATAAAAGGCAATATGTCCTCCGCACCTTCCTCCGCTATACTGTTTTTTTACTTCAGTTTAGCCATATATCCCAGCCATCACTCCTGAGCGTTTTATAGCATTGTTTCATGGAGGCTTTTTTATTAACCGTCTTGGTGTTTACACCTCACAGGAGGAGGGCCAGCTATGGATGACTACATGGAGACGCTGAAGGATGAAGAGGAGGCCCTGTGGGAGAACGTGGAATGCAACCGGCACATGCTGAGCCGCTATATCAACCCCGCCAAGCTCACTCCCTACCTGCGCCAGTGCAAGGTCATCGACGAGCAAGATGAGGACGAGGTGCTCAACGCGCCCATGCTGCCATCCAAGATCAACCGGGCAGGTGACGGTGGGAAGGGAAATGAGGGGCGCACAGGTGGCCGGCTGGGGCCTCTGGTTAGCAGGTTCAAGCTGGGCTTCTCCAGAAGGCGGGCTCCTTGGCTTTTCCTAGTGAGGCCTCAAATGTCTACTGGTCCCAGCTAGGCACCAAAGACTGACCGCGCCCACAGCTCCACCCACGTCTCTCTCAGGGAACTAATTCGTTACTTGTCAGGGTTACTTAGGGGAGCGTGAATGAGGAGTTACATGAGCGTGGAGGGAGCAAGGAGGAGAGGGTTCCTGGCAGGAGTGTGGGTGAGAGGCTGCTTACATGGGTAAACAGGTCCTAACAGTGTGAGGGAGGGTCTCCGCACGGGAGCCTGATTAGGGGGCTCTGTGCGGGAGCCTGGGTACGGGGTCCCTTGCAGGAGCATAGGTGGCTCTGGCAGCTCCGGCACAGGCGACACCGCTCACATACTCTCAAGGGCTGCATCCCCGGGGCCCTCTGTACAGCTTGCAGGCACCCCACTGAAGACTCTCCTCCCCCAGCCCCTGACTATGAAGCCTCTGGGAGGGGCCTTGGGAATCTCCTGAGCTTCATGACGCCCACATCTCAGCGCCGCTTCCCCTGAGCATCCTGGTCCTCTCTCCGGGTGGGAGTGTTACACCTGGAGGAAACAGCGCCACAACAGACCACCGTCGGGCCTGTTCTGAGCTCTGTGTGTGCAGAAGGGAGAATGGAGGAGCTTGAAGCGGAGGGCACACGCCCAGCTTTTACAGCCCCACACTGACATGTCATGCTATGAATGTCAGCAGGCGACAGATCATGCTACTGATTAGTAACACCTGTGACTTCGTCAACAGGAAAAACAACAGGGAGGGTCTGTAGCACAGCACAGCCCTGCAGGTGCCTTCGTGTGCTATTTCACTCATCCCTGCCTAGAACTTACAGCAGCTGTTAGACCTGTCAAAAAAAAAAGGGGGTTGTTTAATACATTAATAAAGAAATTCATTTAGTATCAAATCACAGCTTTGCTTAATATTTAAAAGCTGCATTTTACCATAGGGTTCCTTTACGGTCTGATGTATGTAATGTTTTAAAATGCTATTTTGCTGGGAGATGTAGCCCTGTGGTAGAACACCTGCCTAGAATCCCCCAGTGAGGGGCTGGGGTGAGGCTCAGTGGTAGAGCTCCTGCCTAGAATTTCCTAGTGAGGGGCTGGGGTATGGCTCAGTGGTAGAGCCCCTGCCTAGAATCCCCCAGTGAGGGGCTGGGGTGTGGCTCAGTGGTTGAGCACCTACCTAGAATCCCCCAGTGAGGGGCTGGGGTGTGGCTCAGTGGTTGAGCACCTACCTAGAATCCCCCAGTGAGGGGCTGGGGTGTGGCTCAGTGGTTGAGCACCTACCTAGAATTGCTTAGTGAAAAGCTGGGGGCATGGCTCAGTGATAGAATGGTTGCCTACTGTGCACAAGGCCCTGGTTTCCATCACCAGCACTATGAAAATATATAATATACTGTTCTAAGAAGAAATCCATACGTTTTCTAATGGTTCACAAGACTTGCTCAACTTTATTATGCTGTTTCATGTGCCAGTGTGTGTTGGCCACTGGGTCACACCACACAATGTTTTCCTTTCTTCGGATCACAGTTGGAAGGGTTTGGAAATGCCCATCACACAGCACAGCAGACAAGCGGCCGGCTGGCTTCCACTGTCTTTTGCATCCATGGAAGCCCACCATAATTAAGCCCGCATGCTCTCCCACTGGGCTTGGATGCTGCTTTGGAATCCTTTTCAACACAGTGCTCCAGGCAGCTTAAACTAAACAGCCAGGATTGACACGCAATGAAACTGATCCTTTCTGTCCCAGGGAAATGGAGTGTTAGGAACCTCAAGGGAAGGTGATATCTGAGAATATTTAAAGAAAGACCACGAAGTACAAACATAAGAGAAATCAGTAGCGTCTTATACCTTGTATTTGTTGATAGAATAAAAATCTGAGGCAGGGCAGTTCAAAAAGGAAAAAAAAGTGTGTTAAGCCTAATTTAGACTCAGCTCCGATAAAAGACCTCTTACCGATGTCATGTAACAGCAGGGGCATGTGGGTGAGGAAAAGATGGCGTCACCAGGACACCAGGGACTTTCCAGGAGCAGAGCCCTGAATGATTCTAGGACCCTCCATGGGCCACTTCTCTTAAAGGTCCCATCACCAAGTATCTTCTCCAGAATGAAGGACCAAGCTCCCAACACACAAACATTTGGGAGGACAAAAAGAAGCCCAATTACAGCAAGTAGGATGAATGCTAGAAACTGTAGAAAAGATGGCATACAAAGACGTCCTCGGGATGTGTAAAACTCAAAGAACAGATCTGTGCCCCTTTCCCACAGCTTTCCACAGGCACGAGTTACCTTTCTCGTTGCTGTGACAAAATGCCTTACGAGAAGCAACCTGAGAGAGTGAAAGGTTTGTTTTTGGCTCACAGTCTGAGGTGACTCAGTCCATCATGGCTGCTCACACTGCCTGTACAGGAAGCGAAGCATAAACAGGAAATGGGGCTGGTCTATATAACCTCAGGACCCTCCTCCAGGGACTGACTTCCTCCAGCAAGACTCATCTCCTAGAGGTTCCACAACCTTCCTGAACGGTGCCACTCGCTGAGGCCCGAGTGTTCAGACATGCAAGCCTTCGAAGACATTTCACGTTCAAACCACAGCATGCAAGTATTTGTCTTTCTGCACTGAACCCCAGGGAGCCAGGGGATTCCCAGTCTTCTCCAGTCACAGAAGAGGAGCTGGTGCCTTCATGGTCCGTTTTTGTTTTGTTTTGTTGTTTGGGTGGTGAGGTTTGGTTTTTGTCTTTTTGTGGTACTTGGCGATCAAACCCAGGGCCTTTTGCATGCAAGGCAATTGCCCCACCACTGAGTTCTACGCCCAGACCCTTCTTGATTCATTTTAGCACCAGTAGAGTGGTAAGATCTCTGGAAGTGTTTGTTTATGCGTCTCTCTGGCAATAATGCCATCTATCCAGGTTTTCTCAGGGTATTAGCACACTGGTGACACTCATGGGAGTCTGTCTAGGGCCTGGCTTTGTCCAGACTCCATGCCATAACTCGGGAATGAGAGAATGAGGTGAGACTTTGGGTGTGGTGGCGTTATTCCTATTGCTCGAGAGGTGGACACAGGCTGGGGCTCGCTGGCCACAGTGGAGGTCAGCCAAAAGCCAGAATCAAGGGACAAGATGTCTGAAAGAGTGATTGCCACCCACCCCCGCTGTTACGATGGGACATTTATGTGACACACACGCAAGGCTCAGGGATGATCGAGAAAGAGGAGCAGGAAGAGTGTAAGAGTCAGAGGTGGTGGGAGTCTGGGGGCAGAAACATGTCAGACACGCTAGGGCAATTGTACACATGCCTCCCCAGCAGCTGTGCTTGTATGCACAAGACCCGCACGAGGTAAAGCCAGCCGAGACACCCTCCTGGGTAGGAGGGGTCTCATGACTTCCTCGTGAAATCTCACCCTCACTGAGGAACTGCTGGTAGTTGGTGCTTCCTGGGAGAGCGAGAGTCGGTTTTCTTCAGGGGTGGGGGATGGATACAGACCAGTCTCTGGAAGCTGATAGCAGCTAGCCTTGGCGTCCTCAGTGGCAAACAAGAGAATCCGCCTCAAGGGAGGTGGCAGGCAAGGACCAACCCTTGAGGTTTTCTTCTGACACACAGACACCACGGCACATGAGTGCCCACATAGAATGCATGTGTGTGTGTACACGCACACACAGACTCAAAAAATGAGATGGGGGGATAGGGTTTTTATTGCTGCATTAAAAACCTTAACTAAGACAATACTTAAGGATCAACACCCAAGATTGTCTTCTGGCCTCCACACATGTGTGCTCACTCCTACAAACATATGTGAATAAACGCACACATGCACATACGCACACACGCACACACGCACACACGCACACACACACACACAAATATGGTAAGACTACCTAAGAGCTGTTAGGGGTTATAAGTTTAGTATGAGACATACATCCAGTCAAACATGTTCTCACGGGTTGGACTGAACCTCTCCCACAGGCCGACTGTTGGACATTCTTCACACCAAGGGCCAAAGAGGCTATGTGGTCTTCCTGGAGAGCCTGGAGTTTTACTACCCGGAACTTTACAAGCTGGTGACGGGAAAGGAGCCCACCAGGAGATTCTCCACCATTGTGGGTGAGTGGCTTTGCTACCGGGGGAGGGGAAATCTAGGAGGAAGGTCGGTGTGTGTGTGTGTGTCCCTTTGAGGGACAGCGTCATGCTGAACTCTCAGGCTGCCCACCGTTTACTTTAACTGATGACATGAGATAGGTGATGGGGGCAAACTGAAGCAAGGGCTAAGAGAACCGGGTGCTTGTTAATCACCCCTCGAATCAGTGTCGGAGTCAGGACAGAAGGTCAGTGTATCCCCGGAATCCCCCTTCCTAAGAGTCCTTGAATCAGTTTACTCTCTGTCTCCGACCCCAAGCCCCCTTTTTCATCTGAGACCTGCTGTGTTAGTCTCTCAGTTCTTCAGGTATCACTTCGCCAGCTTAGACCCAAGACTCGGGTCTTTAATGTGACCACAAGGTCTCTACATACTCCATGCTCGCTTCTTCTCTCCCCCCTCCTCCCTCCCTCTACTTCCAGAATTGTTCTCCTGTCCCTCCAAAACTCAGCCCCTGCCCCTACCCCGTGACACACTCATGATCTCCGTGCCTAATCTGTGCGGAACCCTCACGTCTAGTTATACTGAGGTTGTCATCATTTCATTTTTTTTTTAAACATCTGTCTTTCTATATGTTAAGGCCTACTACCATGAAGGCCTGTTTGGTTTACCCTGAGCCCCCAGTGGCTGCTGGGAACTAAGAGCTCCGTGAACACTGCTATCCAGGCCTGGTAGTACAAGTTTATAACCCCAGATACCTGGCAGGCTGAGATAGGAAAATCCAAGCTGAAGGCCAGCCCGGGCAGTTCGGTGAAACTTTATCTCCAAAATGCTACGAAGCGCTAGGGTTATAGCATCGCAATAAATAAGCAAATAAAACGTTGATGGGTGTATTAGTTGCTGTTCTCGTTCCCGTGACAAAACACAGAGGTAATTTAAAGACGGAGGAGTTTCGTTTTGAGGCTACAGGCCCCTCGCGGTGGGGAGGGCATGAGGCAGAAACTCGAGGCAGCCAATCATATTGTGTCTGCAGTCGGGCAGCGGGAAAGATGGATGCTGGCGCTCAGCCTGCTTTCCCCTTGTCATTCAGTCCGGGACCTTGTAATGGTGCCGCCTACACTTGGGATGTGTCTCCCCACCTCACTGGCGTGTTCAGAAACCTGTCTCCTGGGTGTGTCTAGATCCTGTCCCTTCAGCGACATCACAGTGGGTGTATGAGTGAATCGATGCCCCCACTGCCACCTCGCCTCAGGTCTGACTGGGTACCCTCTCCACAGTGGAGGAGGGCCATGAGGGCCTCACGCACTTCCTGATGAACGAGGTCATCAAGCTGCAGCAGCAGGTGAAAGCCAAGGACCTTCAGCGCTGTGAGCTGCTGGCCAAGTCCCGGCAGCTGGAGGACGAGAAGAAGCAGCTGACGCTGACCCAGGTGGAGCTGCTGACCTTCCAGGAGCGGTACTACAAGATGAAGGAGGAGCGGGACAGCTACAACGACGAGCTGGTCAAGGTCAAGGACGACAACTACAACATAGCCATGCGCTACGCCCAGCTCAGCGAGGAGAAAAACATGGCGGTGATGAGGAGCCGCGACCTCCAGCTCGAGGTGGGGACAGCTGGGGCCCGGCCGAACTGAGGGAAGGGGAGAGAACTGTCCTGGAGGGCCCAAGACCCCAGCTTTGTGTCCCAGACACGTGAGAGGAGATGGAGGGTGGGGGCCGCAGGCTCTGCAAAGGACGTATTGCAAGCAGTTGGATTCAGCCGCCTAGATCCACTCTGCGCATGTGCAGACACATGACCCGAGGGTAATTGGCCTGTAGCTACCGTGCACGTGTACAGACACGTGCACACAGACCCTGAGCCGGGAAAGAGAAGAGGAGACATTAGAG
Organism: Psammomys obesus; assembly: GCF_907164565.1. Taxonomy (NCBI): domain Eukaryota; kingdom Metazoa; phylum Chordata; class Mammalia; order Rodentia; family Muridae; genus Psammomys; species Psammomys obesus. The sequence goes on from NW_026596466.1 coordinate 3,797,115, forward strand.
AGTCAGGGCTGCAGGTGTGTGAGGGGGTGTCTCACGCACCCGAGGCCCCATAATGAGACTCTCACAAAACTTAAGAGGCAGGATGGACAGCACCTGTTGGGTAGGCTTGTATTGACAGAGCTCAGCGTGCTTGCTGGCACAGGAGATGGCCAGTGTCTTCAGCAGGGAGCAACCAGCAGCCAAATGGTTGACCTATTTACTGAATTTACTTCCTAAGTGGAAAAGAGAAAGGTTTGCTTCATTTTAGTTTTTTGGTTTATCTGTTTGGTTTGTTTTTTCTGAGAGAGGGTTTCGCCATGTCGACCAGGTTGGCCTTGAGCCCACAATCCTCCTGCCTCAGCATCGACAATTATGGCATTACAGGCCTGTGCCAGCATGTCCTCATCTTTCCTTTTGGTTTTCTGATGACCACCAAATTCCTAGCTGCGTCCCAGGTGCATGGATGGACCTTATGACTAAGGTGTGTCTGTGAAACTGCAGGATAATCCACCTGGTTATTTGAGACGTAGCAAGAGTAGAGGATAAAGCCATGCACAGAAGTTCATACCTTCAGCCCTAGTGTGAGGGAAGCTGAGGCAGGAGGGTCACAAGGTTCCATGCCAGCTCGGCCCATGCAACATAACAAAAGAGAAAGACCTTGTCTAGGAGCTAGAAAAGGATGAAGAATGAGGAGGAGGTACTGCTTATTGCTCCCCCTAAGGTAGGGAGCACCACGGGAAATGGGACAGAAAGGAGGAGAGCAGAGGAAGGAGCGGGGTGCTGGGAAATGCGGTCTGTGAGACATTACCTGGCCTCTGCACTCTTGAACTCCGAACGGCTGTGATTAAATGCACATGACTGGGCCCATCCACATCTTGCCACACACGGGGGGAGGGCCTATGTCCCCTCCAGTCCTCCCTAAGGATGTGTGAACAGTTTATGTATACACAGAGGGGAGACGTTTTCTTCAGTGGTGTAGCTGGTGGTAAGGTGTCTGTGTTCCTGTCGATAACCCTTCACCTTTGCCCCTATAAGGCAACCCGAATGAAACTGACTGGGTCCCCCCAAAAAAAGGAGAGAAACTAGTTGGAAAGAGAAAAGGGATCAGCCAGAGTGGGATGGGACAAGAAAAGTTACGGTGAATGATAAAAAATTAATAAAAGGTGTACATGCGTGAAAATGTCAGGATGAAACCCATTGTCGTGTCTAATTAATACATGCCAGTAAGCATTTTAATATGTTTAATATGATAATATTATTTTAATAATAGATAAACATTTAATAAATAAAAAGAGTGGGAAAGCAAGGCATGAAAGTCAGGGACAGAAATGTAAAACAAAACAAGCAAAAAGCAAGCAGAAGACCTCTTGTCCCTTTCTGTCTTCTTAAATAGCTGGAGAAACAGTAAGCCTGGAGCCAAATGAGCAAATGGCACAAAAGGAGGAGGGGGTGTGGGTCCAGATCATGGGGGCATGGTGAGAACTCCGGGATTTATTCTCCCAGTGATGGGAAGCCATTGACGGATTGTGAGCTGGGGAGTGACAGCTGATTTATCTCTCGGGAGTCTTGCCCCGGCTGCAGGGTGGAAAGCAGACTCTCGGGATATTTATTAAGCACCTGCCATGAGTGAGACTCGCTATGCTAAGCACTGCAGGGGGATGTGGGGATAAATAACCGGAGCTCTGCTCAGGTCACGTACAGTGTGATGAAGTGGATTGGCCAGGAAACAGGCTGTAGGAATTCGGGTGGATTGAGCCCTCATCGCAGTTAGGAGCATGAAGCCAGGCATGGTGCACGCTGATACTCCCAACAGGAGGGAGAATGAGGCAGGAGAATCCCAAGTTCAGGGCCAACATTGGCTATATAACAAATCTGAGGCCAGCCTGGGTTACATAACTAAACAGACCTTGCCTCAGAAATCAGGGAGGGCTGAAGAGATGGCTCGGTGGTTAAGGACACTTGGTGCTCTTTCAGTAGGACCCAGGTTCAGTTCCCAGCACTCACACAGCAGCTCATGGCCATCTGTAACTCCTGTTCCAGGGTATCCTGATGCCCTCTTCTGGCCTTCATGGTCACCGGCACATATGTGGTACAGACATACATGCAGACAAAATACTCACCCATAAAATAAATACATCTACTTTTGAGAAAGTTCTATTTCTCAGAGTTTAGATTTTTACTTCTGACTTTGTGGCCTTATTGGCTATGGCCTCAGGTTTTGTGGGTTGTTTATTCATTTGGCTTTTTTATTTTGTTTTGTTTTTCTCATTTGTACAAGATGATAGGGGAAAGGTATCTGTGGCCCAGGATTGCTGGGATAGCACCATAAATCCTTAGCAGAGTAAGTCTCACAAGGGTGTGGGACTGGAAGTCTGGACACACCCTGAAACTACTTTCTTGGGCTGAACTTCAAAGATGGTGAATAGTAACTGTTTTCCGAGGATCAAGAAGGGGCCTCTGAGCTGTTTACTTAGGAGCTGGAAACAGCAGCCTGTAGCAGGGACTTAGAAGTTTCTCTATTAGAGCTTTATGCTGAATTATGCTCCAATAGATGGATGGATGGACAGATGGAGGGGCATGTGAGCAGAGGGATGGATGGACGGATGGACGGATGTTTAGATGTTGGGGGTGTTACATGTGTTGGGAATATACATGCAAGTGTAGGTGTGTGGCGGTGAAGACCAAAGGACAACTCCACTATCTTTCCTCAGGCACCACTCATCTCGTATTTTGAGACAGGGCCTCTCACTGGCCTGCAGCTCACCTAATAGGACAGGCTGGCTGGCCAGTGAGCCCCAGGGATCCGCTTGTCTCTACTGTGCCAGCACTCAGATTATAGGCATGCACCACCATGCCCAGTGTTTGATGTGGGCACTGGGGACCCAAACCCAGGTCCTAACACCCAAGAGGGCAAGCACTTTGACCACCTACCCAGCTCCTCAGCCCCCTTCCCAACATTTCTTGCCAGCCGCCCTCACCCATCTGCTAATATGGGTATTTTCAGATCGACCAACTCAAGCACCGATTGAACAAGATGGAGGAGGAATGTAAGCTGGAAAGAAACCAGTCCCTGAAGCTCAAGAATGACATTGAGAACCGGCCCAAGAAGGAGCAGGTGCTGGAGCTGGAGCGGGAGAATGAGATGCTAAAGACCAAGATCCAGGAGCTGCAGTCCATCATCCAGGTGAAAAGCACCATCATTAAGTGGTGGGGGCTGGGCAGAGCGGGTGTACCTGCTGGCAGACGAGCACCAGCATAGTGGCCACAGGGCCACGGATAATGCGCATCAGCTTTAGCCCTGCACAACCTCCCACTGTAAAGTAGACATGACTACAGACCCTCTTGGCAGAGGCTGACATATGAAAGAGTCTTTTTTTTTTTTTTTTCCCCAGCCAGGCCTAGTCATCCCAGCTACTTGGAAGGCTGAGGCTAGAAGATTGCAAGATTGAGGCTTCCCTAGGATGACAGAGTGTGTTCAGAGGCAACTAGGGCAAATCAATGAGATAGTCTCTAAAATCTTGAAAGTTTAAAGAGGGGTGATGATATAGCTCAGTGGTAGAGCACCTGCTTAGAATCTCCCAGTGAGGGGCTGGGGTGTGGCTCAGTGGTAGAGCCCCTGCCTAGAATCCCCCAGTGAGG
>NW_026596466.1:3800742-3813270 GCF_907164565.1 Psammomys obesus
CCTAGAATCCCCCAGTGAGGGGCTGGGGTGTGGCTCAGTGGTAGAGCACCTGACTCAGATGTCCAGTGCCCAGAGTTGAACCCCCAGTACTTACAACAGTGCCTTGAACATTCTAGGCAAAGTCTCTGTCACTGAACTCCATCCTCAGCCCTTATGATAGGTGCTAAGAAAAATGACAAATAGGAATCACTATCCACATGGAAACCAATGCCCCTTACCTGGGAGAAGAGAGCATTCAGGAAACCTTATCACTCCTGAGAGACTCCACTGAACATGATTCCCTATGCTACAATCTCAAGTGTCTCCCACACTTGTCACTTCAGAAAGAGATGTAATGCTCACTGATGGCTAATGTTCTAAAATACCTCTGCAAGGGAAGAAAACACATCTCCATCCTTCTAGAATGAGCCCCATGACTGGCTGGGACTCAGTACTCTTAGAGCATAGACTGGGTTCTAGAGTAGCTGGATCTGGTTGGTTGATATTTCAGGGTGCCTGTCAGCGGGAATGCAGAGGTGTCTCCTTTTTTGTTGCCTCTGAAGTATCTTGAGGAGTCACAGATGCTTCTCTGGGCTCCAGTACGAGCTGGGACAGAACAATGGGCCTGGGGTCCCCTGTTTCTTTACAGGAAATAAACTCAAATGATAAAAAGCTACTGAAAGACCCAAGACAAATCTCTTGCATCTCCTTCTCTTCTGCTGTCTTGGGGCTAGCTCTTTGGTCTCCCTCCTTCCGTACTCACCTCTGCCCCCTACCCCACCCAGGCTGGCAAGCGCAGCCTCCCTGACTCAGACAAGGCCATCTTGGACATCCTAGAGCATGACCGGAAGGAGGCTCTAGAGGACCGGCAGGAACTGGTCAACAAAATTTACAACTTACAAGAGGAAGTCCGCCAGGCAGAGGAGCTACGGGACAAGGTGGGAGCACCATGGGCTTGGGATTGCAGCCCCTTTCCCAGGAATCTCTGACGTCACACCCTAAGTCTGAACTGCCTGTCTGCACATCCCAGCATCCAGCCCCATTGTGGTTTGCAAAAATGTCAATCCATTCCCCACCTTCCCTTTGCCAGTCCAAGCAGCCACCAAAGATGTGTCTCCAAGGTCCATTCCTCAACAATCCACTGGGGACTGGCCAGCCTCCTCCTGAAGTCCCTTTTGATCAGTAACTGGCAATCAAGACCAGCCTAACACACCAAGTCTGGGCGGGGATAAACCAGCTGTGGCCACTAAGCAAACAGCCATTGGACTGGGGAGTATAAGCATTGCTCCCCGGCACCCATTTTGAAAGCCAGGCATAGTAACACAAACCTGTTATCCTAGTGCTTGAGGAGTGGAGACTGGAGGATGCCTGGGGCTGGCTGGCCAGTGAGCTTTACCCTGTCAGTGAGCTCTTGGTTCAGTGAGAGACCCTGTCTCAAAAAAGTAAGGAGAGTGATAGAGAAAGGTACTTGATGTTGGCCTCTGGAGGACACACACACACACACACACACACACACAGCCACTATTAACCTATTGATGGCTCAGTATAGTACCTCTCTCTCTCTATCTCGCTCTCTCATTGCTCGCAGTACCTGGAGGAGAAGGAAGACCTGGAACTTAAGTGTTCAACCCTGGGGAAGGACTGTGAAATGTACAAGCACCGCATGAACACAGTTATGCTGCAGCTGGAGGAGGTGGAGCGGGAGCGAGACCAGGTACAGTTCCGCCCCAGGGCAGCAGAGGCTGCCCAGCAGATGGAGTCTATTTGCCTGTGGTCTATGTGCCCGCCACACAGAGCTTCCCCGTGCTTCTATCTTCTCTGCCCTAGCTCAGAGATGAACTCCATCCCTGGGTACATGGGTCAGAATGCACAGGCCTCAGGGGATCATGGTGGCCTGAGCTGCACCCCGGTGGCCGCCAAGTCAGAGCATCGTGCCTTAAGGGTGGTCTCTTTAGTGACGGGAAGGAAGTTGAATTCCAATCCTGTCACTCATATAGCATGTGCCCAAGACAACATGTCTGTGTGAAGGCTCAGTGTCCTCATATGTAAAATGGAAATACGTTCCACGTTAGCATGGTGCGGACCCTGGGGATAGAGGACAGGACGCAGCTCTTCACGCTGTGCCTGGCAAGAGCCGGTTACGACACTGTAGGTTGCAGGACGCAGAAAGGAGAGTTAGATGTCCAAGCTCAGGGACAAGCTGGATGTGCTAATGCAGGCTTGCTGTCTCAGCGTTTGGGAGATAGGAACAGGAAGATCATAAGCTCCAGGCCTGCTGGGGCTACAAGAGTGAGTTCAACACCAGCTGGGCAACTTAGTGAGACCTTTTCTCAAAAAATAAAGAAGATAGCTGGGGCTTAAGAGTGGAATATGTACCTAGAATCCCCCAGTGAGGGGCTGGGGTGTGGCTTAGTGGTAGAGCTCCTGCCTAGAATCCCCCAGTGAGGGGGTGGGGTGTGACTCATTGGTAGAGCCCCTGTCTAGAATCCCCCAGTGAGGGGCTGGGGTGTGGCTCAGTGGTAGAACACACACCTGGTATACACAAGGCCCTGGGTTCAATCTACAGTATTTCAGAAGGAAGAGCAATGTTCAATGGTCCCTCGGCTGAAGCCTGAACTAGAGGTGATGTGTATCTCTGACCATACTTTAGTTTGCTTTGGGTGAACAAGTCGCTCTTCCTTGGCAGGCCTTCCACTCCCGAGATGAGGCACAGACTCAGTACTCACAGTGCTTAATCGAGAAGGACAAGTACCGGAAGCAGATCCGGGAGCTGGAGGAGAAGAACGATGAGATGCGGATTGAGATGGTGCGGAGGGAGGCCTGCATCGTCAACTTGGAGAGCAAGCTCCGGCGCCTGTCCAAGGACAGCGGCAGCCTTGACCAGGTAGGCTTAGCCAGCCACGTCCCCAGACCCACAGCCACGTGGCCTCTGGACCCCTGCTGAGGGCTGGCCAGAGCATCCCCATCTCACGATGTCATCATTGCATCCCCTGAAATCCCTAGTGTGTGGGGTGTGGGGGGGGCACACACACACAGGCTTGCCATCAAGCCTGACGACCTCAGTTCCATCCCTGGGACCCACATGGCTCCCCAGGAAGGACAGAACTAGCTCCCTCAAAGTGAGGAGTCTGGGCGACATTCCGGTCTGGCCACCACCCGGCTGAGTGACTCAGCTCACTTTTCCAACTCTCTGTGCCTCTCTGTGGACGGCAGCCGGCAGGGAGCCTCCCCCAGCACTCTCTGGTAATGTGGAAGGTCAGCAGGATTAAGGTACCCTGTGCTCTCGTTAAAGTTGCTGGTGCCCAGGGGTGGACACTCGTTAGCAGACAATGAGGTGGGTACAGGCTGCGTCCCCCAGGAGCCCCTCGAATGAAGGAACGCTGCTGCCGTTCCCATGTGTGGCATGACTGCTGTAGCGGAGGGTCTCCCAGACCTGTCCTCGGTCCTGAGCACAGGCTTGCCGTCCCATAAAAACACCACGGCGTCAGCTGGGGAGACAGCTCAGTGGGTAAAATACTGACCAGACAGGCACGAGGAACTGAGCTCACTCCCCAGAATACGCATTTTTTTAAAGAGGCCAAGCTTGATGGAGTTTGCCTACAACCCCAGTGCTGGAGAGGCAGAGACACGCAGATCCCCCGGGCTCGCTGCCCAGCCAGTCTGCTCTGCTGGGTGAGGTCCAGGCTGAGTGAGAGACTCTCTCAAAAATGGAAGGTGAGGGCATCTGTGTAATGACCCCAAAGGGTATCATATGTATGCCTTCACATATGTATGCCTGCAAGCCACACACACACACACACACACACACACACACACACACACAGCATAGGAACTACCGTGACAGAAAGTGCCACGCAATTACATCCTCATTTGTAAAGAAAGGGAATACAGTCTCAGCAGCTGGGCACAGGCAAAACCCTAGTATGTGAACTGTGTTGTTTATTCCAAGTTCAAGGCCATCATGAAACCTGTAGAGGAGCCTTTCCTTCTAGGGTTCCAGAAGGACTAAGGGAGTTCTGGAGGCCAGAGGCCCCACCTGGGAGGCCCTAGCCTGACTCTGCTTAGCCACATGTGCCACTCAGTTCCCAGTCACAGCCCCTTCTCAGGGGGACCTTTTCTGGCCTAGTAATGGAACTCCGGAGCTCCTGTGCTATAGTTTCATCCTGTGAACAGGACAGTTTGTGATTTATGTGAGCCTCACGCAGGCCCCTCTACTGTCAGCACAGTGCTAGATATAGCTCTCCTCCGTGAGTAGCTGCTGGGTGTCTTCCTCGAGCTAGCGTCCCCCACCCAGACTGAGAAAGGAGCAGCACAGATGGCAATCCAACCCTGGAGGTGGCAAGAGCCAAGACCGAAAGGCAGACACAGCCAGCAGGTGGCCAGCAAATGCTGGTCCCAGCTGTCTGTTAGACCAGGAAGCAGCACAAGGGATAGACCCATGTCAAGGTGACAAGCCATGGCATCCAGGTGGATATTCAGGGAGTCAGAGAAAAACAGCCCAGGCTGAGTGTCAAACTTGGGTACCCAAGGGGGAAAAGTGGTGCCTTCAGCCAATCTGCCTTATGGCTACCACCACCCTTCCCTCACGCATGTCCCTTTGTGCCCAGAGTCTGCCTAGGCACCTTCCAGCCACCATCATCTCACAGAACTTTGGAGACACCAGCCCCAGAACCAATGGCCAAGAAGCCGATGATTCTTCAACCTCAGAAGACTCTCCCGAAGACAGCAAGTACTTTCTGCCCTACCACCCACCCCGGCGTCGGATGAACCTAAAGGGCATCCAGGTACCCAGGGGTAGGGGTAGGAGGCAGATGGTGGCTTGGGGGTCCCAACACAGGCTGAAGGGGAGAGCACTGCTTGGGTGTGACTTGAGCTGTTACAGCCCTGGACAGAAATCATGCCTCCTTGTGGGTGTCCATCAGTGTGTGAGAGAATCCTCTTTAGATTCCCTTCCTGGGTTGAGAGCTGAACACCACAGCAGGGACCCTGTAACTTTGGTTGGTGCCCAGGGAGATCCATGGCATGTGGCTGGTTCTGGGGAGTTCTCGAGTCAGTGGGTGGTTAAATGGGATGGATGGATGGGTGAGTACTTTATGCATAAATGTATGCATGCATGAAGGTTGGAGAGGTAGATAGAAGGACGAAGGGATGGGTGAACGGATGGATAAGTGCTAATTGGTTACATGGATGGACACAGGATGGTGGATGATGGAGGGTTGGGTAGATGGATGGATGGTTTCAAGAAGGTATGGTGGACTCATAGATGACTGAGTGGGTGGATAGATGGATTGATGAATGAGTACATGGATAGGTGGGATGATGGCTGGATGGATAGATGGAAGAATGGGTGGTAGACTGATGGATAGGTGGCTGGGTTGTTGGATGGGTAGATGGATAAAATGAGTAGATATGTGAATGGATGGATCATTACATGGGTGGACAATGGAAGAATAGATAGGTGGGGGATGGATGATGGATGCATGTGTGGGTGGATGGATGGATGGATGTGTGGATGAATGTACAGACTTTCATAGATGAAGGATGGATTGATGGGTGAGTAGCTAGATTAATGGATTGTGGATGATAGACGGCTACATGGATGAATGGATGCTTACATGGGTAGATAACGGATTAATTGATGGGTGAATGGATGGATGCATTGTTTCATGTGTGTTTTCATGGATTGGTAATGCATCAATAGATGGGTGGATGGTAGATAAATAGTTACATGGGATGGTGGATGAATGAATGGATGGATGGGTAGATGGATAGTGAGTGTCTGTGAATAAATGGGTAGTTACATGGATGGGTGGATGGATGATGGATGGGTGGATGGATAGATGGATGGATGATGGATGGGTGGGTGGATGGATGGATGGATGGATGGATGGATGGATAGATGGATGGATGGATAAGTGGATGGATGGGAGGTGAATAACTGGATAATGGATGGGTGGGTTGATGGATAGTTGACATATGGGTGGATTGATGATAGATGTGTGGATGGGTTATGGATGGATGTGTGGGTAGGTAGATGGATGGATGAGTGGATGGATGGATGGATGAATATATGGACTGATGAGTGGATGCATAGATGAATAGGTGGGTGGGTAGGTGGATGGATAGATGGGGTGGATGGATGGGTGGATGATGGATGGATGGATGGATGGATAGGTGGATATATGGATGGATGGATGGATGGATGGATGGATAGAGAATAAGTAAAAGAATGAGTAGATGAGTATGTGGGGTTGGCTCCATGGGTAAGTTGTATTATTGAACTATACACAGTGTTGAGCCATAGCACCTGCACTATTTTGTCCAATGACACTCACAGCTGATAAGCCAGAGCACAAGTGTCCACTAAGTTCCTGATGCATAGTCTAGCATAAAGAGCATAAACCATAACCTTGACCCTACCCTCAGGGAGCTTCTCTATCTGGTAGAGAATATGAGGTTCCATTTAACCATAGTGGGAATGGACCATATGAGTATCAAATTCTGTGGCACCCAGGAGGGAACAGGTATGACCCCCACCCAAATAGCATTTGCCACACTGGGCACTAACTCCCCTCTCTGCAGATATTGTCACAAGAGACGAGTTCCTCCGAAAGCAGAAGACAGAGACCATCATCTACTCCCGGGAAAAGAACCCCAACACCTTTGAATGCATCGTCCCTGCCAACATCGAGGCTGTAGCAGCCAAGGTGAGGGACACTGGGTACCGGCTAGCCTCTGTGAAGCCCTGGGCCATGGTCAAGGGTGAGTGGCCACAGCTATGTCCATCCTCTCTCTCTACTCAGGACCCAGATCACTCTCTTCCTCCACTCTTTGTCCTTGGATCTCTGATATGGGCTTGTTTTCTGGGACCCATGTCAACTAAATATGTGTGTAAAAAAGAGAGAAGAGAGAGAGAATGAGCATGTACTTGGGTGAGACAAGAGCACATCCTAATTTGCTTTCTGTTGCTGTGATAAAAACTGTGAAACAAAAACAACTTGGGGAGGGAGAAAAGGGTTTATTTCATTTTGCAGCTCTCAGGCCACATTCCATCACTGAAGGAGGTCAGGGCAGGAACTCCAGGCAGGAACCTAACGGCAGGAAACGAAGCAGAAGCCATGGAGGAACACTGCTTACTGGCTTGCGCTTCTTGGGCCTGCTCATCCTGCTTCCTTACACAACCCAGGACCACCTGCCTAGGAGGTGGCACCACCCACAGTGGGTTGGGCTCTTCCACATCAATCATTAATCAAGACAACGCCCACAGAAGACAGTATGATGAAGGCAGTTCCTTAATTGAGGTTCCTTTGTCCCAGATTAGTGGGTGGGTATCATTCCCCAGCTGCTGAGTTGATGGCTGAGTTAGTTGATTGCAAACTATGCAAGAATGGGGAGCTAAATTTAATCCTCAGAACCCACATGAAGATCCAGACATGGTGGCAATGATGTAATCCCATCATTGGAGATGGAGAGACAAGATGTGGGCCAGCTATTTTATGTCATCTTGACACAAGCTAGAGTTATCTCAAAGGAAGGAACCTCAAATGAGAAATTGCCTTCCTTAGATCGAGCTGTAAGGCATTTTCTTAATTAATGACTGATGGGGGAGGGCCAAGCTCACTGCTCATGGTGCCATCCCTGGGCTGGTGGTCCTGGGTTCTATAAGAAAGAAGGCTGAACAAGCCATGGGGAGCAAGCCAGTCAGCAGCACCCTCCATGGCCTCTGCATCAGCTCCTGCCTCTAGGTTCCTGCCCTGCTTGAGTTCCTGTCCTGCCTTCCTTCAGTGATGGACAGTGATATGGAAGCACCAGGGAAACAAACATTTTCCTCCCAAGATCCTTAGGTCATGATGTTTCGTAGCAGCAATAGTAACCCTAAGATAGGAAGGTTCCTTAGTTTCACCGACCAGAACCATCTGGCTTAGCAAACCATTGAGCCTCAGGCCAAGAGAGAAGCCCTGTGATTGACACTCCGGTTGATTTCTCTTGCCTTGCCTCCACATTCCCACACAAAACATCAGAGCCATGTACGTAGGCAGCCAGGCTGGGCTACCTGAGATCCTGTTTCACAAAAGGAAAGTCAGTTCCTATCGGGAGGCCTGGCCAGTGAGAGAAAGAGAATGGGTCTGGTCAGGCACCAGATGGCTTGTTCTGGAAAGGTGGTGCCCCCCAGCCTGGGTTAACAGGAGGCAGGGAGCAAACAGTGAGGGGAAGAAAGCCCCCCACCCCCAGGGGTGTTCTGGGTCTACCTGCAGCCTGGGTGCTGGTCCACGCTGTCTGTCTCTGTCTCTCTCCCTTCCTGTCTCCCTCCATCCCTCCATCCCTCTCTCCCCCCTTTCCTTTCCCTCTAATCCTCCTTTCCTCCCTCTCCTTCCCACCCCTCCCCCTCTCCTCTTCTCTCTTCCCTCTTCCTCCTTTTCCCCACCCTCTTCTCCCTCCTCCTCTTCCCCCTTCCTCCTCCTCCAGTTTTCCAAGACGCTCACATTGTGTAGATCAAAATGGCCTGAGAACTAACTAGAGTCTTCTCCCTCCCCCCTCTTAAGTGACAGGAATCACGTACTGCCACACTTGACTTTTGGCTTTTTTATTTTTTAAGATATTTCTTGTGTGTGTGTGTGTGTGTGTGTGTGTGTGTGTGTGTGTGTGTGTGTGTGTGTATTTACTTGAGCACAGTGCAAACAGAGGTCAGGAGAGGGCATCATAACCCCTGGAGCTACAGTTCCAAGTGGCTGTGAGCTGCCACATGTGTGTTCGGAACTGAACCTCGGTCCTCTGCAAGAGCAGCAAGCACCCTTAACCACTGAGCCATCTCTCCAGCTTTAGTTTCCTTGTTTTTTACATAGGCTCTCACTGTGTAGCCCAGGCTGGCCCAGAACTGGCTGACTGTGCAGCTGCCCTCTAGTCCCTGTCTTCCTGCCTCTGCCTCCTGAGTGCTGGGATCACAGGTGTGCGCCACTTGCTTTTTTATATGCTCCTTTCTTTGCTTCCTTCTTTCTTTTTAGTTTTGACACTAAGCCTTCCTGCATAGTCCAGGCTGACCTGAAACTCATGATGCTCCTGCCTCAGCCTCCCACATGCTGGAATTACAGACACACACACACCCAGCTTTCTATGCTCTCTTTCTTGTTTGGTTTGGCTTGGTTTTTTAGAAAGGGTTTCACCATGTAGCCCAGGCAGACCTGAAATGTTCAATCTTTCCACCCCAGCCTCCCCTAGGGCCAGGATGGCAGTTCCATTTTTGTCTTTGATGTAAATTTTGAGGGTTTTTTTTTTTAAGTGATTTTGCCTTCAGCCAAATCGGAGTTTTCCTTTTTTGAAAATAGCAAGCCCCTGGGTAAGCAGGTAGTCCCAAGGACCCTTCAGCCACCTCCCTTGCTGGCATTTCCTGTTCTTACCAGGAACAGCCCAGAAGGCTGGACAGCAGGTGTCCACTGCCGGCCCGAATGTCACTGTGCTCAGCGGGGCTGAGCAGTGTTCGGGGGCGTCGGCCTTCGGCCTCACCAAGGCCAGCTTTTGAAGTTCCCTAGCACAGCCTGGCGCCCAGCCCACTGGGGCGGGGCGTGTGGGGCCACTGCTGACGCGGCTGCTCTGCTTGCAGAACAAGCACTGCCTGCTGGAGGCCGGGATCGGCTGCGTCCGTGACCTGATCAGATGTAAGGTGTACCCCATCGTGCTGCTCATCCGAGTGAGCGAGAAGAACATCAAACGGTTCAGGTCAGGACACCCGGCCCCACACCTGCCTCGCATACCGTGCTCTGCTCAGCCCTTAAAAAACCCTTAAAGCCTCTAACCCTGAGCCCAGCCGCAGATGCTGGTGCACATTTGTAAGAGACAATGGGATGAATGGGCTGAGGTTTCCCACGTGCACATGGTTGGGAGAGGCCCAACTTCCTGTCCCTGAAAAAACCAAGTTCAAAGAGGGAAGTGGCCAGACGTGGTGGCCCGGGGCTATCACTCGGCCACTCAGGAGGATTGCGGGTTTGAGGTCGGCCTGGTAGCATAGGATGCAGCCTTGAAAAGGGGGAGTATTCTAAAACCTGCCACAATACGGGTGACACTCCAGGACCGGACGCTGTGAGAGCAGCCGGGAGGGCACAGCATGTGCTTCCCCTCACAGGAACTCCCGGAAGTATCAGACTCCTAGAGACAGAGAGCAGAATGGTGGGAGCCAGGTACTGAGGAGGTGGGGGTCGAGTGTGTGTTTAATGGGGACAGAGTTTCCATTTGGGATGATGACCTGATTCTGGAATGAAATGGGTACTCACCATGTAGCCCAGGCTAGCCTTCAGCTCACGTTAGCCCAGGCTGGTCCCAAGCTCTCAGTACTGTTACGTATACTCACTGCTATAACCCCAGCACATGGGAGGTGAGGCAGCGGGTACCAGGCATGTGTGGCCCAGTGTGGCCGGCAGCTGCGCAGTCCAGGCTTCCGTCTCACACTGTGGGCATCACATGGCCTCCCCTTGTCTTCCCTTGCTGACTCCCCCCCACCCCCCGCCACAGGAAGCTGCTGCCACGGCCGGAGACGGAGGAGGAATTCCTGCGAGTGTGCAGGCTCAAGGAGAAGGAGCTGGAGGCGCTGCCCTGCCTCTACGCCACCGTGGAGGCTGAGATGTGGGGTAGCGTGGAGGAACTGCTGCGTGTCCTCAAGGACAAGATCCTGGAGGAGCAGCGCAAGACCATCTGGGTGGACGTGGACCAGCTGTGAGCCCATCTGGGCGTGAGCAGTGGACGCAGAGACGGGGGCCCTGCTGGGGTGGGCAGAGCCCTCGGCAGGGCCGGCAGAGCCTCCGAGGCCAGAGCGGCGGCTGGAAGTAAACTTGGGCAGGGACAGGCGACTACCTGCGAGGGGCAAGCCTCGGAAAGCCAGAGGGGCCGCCGGCCCTAGAGGAGGCACAAAGCATGCCTCCACACAGGCTGGGTCCGGGAGCCGGGACTCCCCCCTCCCCCCCCCCCCCCCCCCCCGTGCCCTTCTTTTTCTGGCAATAAATTTTCTCAGTTCCTTGTTGGGGACGGAATCCTTTGCAGAGCTCCTGACCCCACACCGGCTCACTAGCTGGGGCTCCTTCTGGCAAACTCAGGGAAGGTGGGACCAGGCTCAGGTTTCCCACGTGCTGGGGGGGGAGGGGAGGGGCGTGAAAAGAGGTTCTTCCTACCCACCTCGGTTGCTGACTGTATAGTTTCTCACGAGCCACTCCCACCCCTGCAAGCCCCCCTCCCCAGAGTGTTTACAGGTTGGTCCTGGACAGATAAGCACAGCTGTTGTGAGCTCATGGGCGCAATGTCGTGTCCTGTCCAGACGACAGCATTTCACGGCTCTCCTCCCCATCCTCGGACTTTGGCGTCTCTCTCCACACGCTTGGGGTGGGAGGGTCGATACGGATGTCCCATCTCCAGCCGCTCACAGTCACTTACTCCCAGCATTCTGCCCGTCACACCGCTGCAGCAAGCACTGCCGGACGCCTCTCTGACCTTGAGAGCAGCACACTTCTGTGGGTATGTTACGTGGAAAACGTCGCACATAATCAAGACGCCGTGTGTCCCCTTTGTTCTCATCCTAAAGAAAAATAAATAACGCGGTGCAGCCTGTAGCCGTTTCCGCCACTTTCTAAAGCTACCAAAGGGCAATGCTAGGGAGCTAGGCGTGGATAGCCAGGGGACCCAAAGGGTATTAGTTCTCTCTTCCCTGCATGGCCCATCCCTACTCTGCCAAGGAGCCAGGCACCTTTCAAATCGGCAGTCCTGGCGAGGCCAGCAAGCATGGAGCCCTGTTCTTCCAGAGCAGCCCCTGGAAACAAGCTAACTGCTCTGGGTCTGCTGAGGTCCAGCTGCAGCCATTTAAGCCGAGATAAAGCGCCTGGTGAGAAGCCGAGGGGCGGCAGGGCTGACGCTCCCACCTCGATAAAGCCTGAAGTGATGGTAAATTTCCTCCAAGCACAGGCCGTCCTACTTCCACTTACAAGTCTCGCCGAGGGGACAGACGTGACCAGAAAGGAGTCTCGGATAAAAGGTCTACTGATTTATTTCTATTTATTTATTTAAGTACGGAAGCCTCAGGCTGGCTGAGCTGAAAAACCAAACACACTTGCATAGAGTTTGTGGGGAGAGGTGCAGAGGGAAGATCTGGCTCCCCCACCCCAGACATAGCCAAGCTGATGGGGAGAGGGTGGAGAGGGCAGGGAGGATGGAAGGAGGTTCCCTCCAGTACCCCACATTCTCCACACTGACCTTAAGTCAACACAGCCTCAAGCTCAGTCCAGGCTCCTGGGCCTTGTCCCCCACAGGGGGCCACCACAGGCCAGCCAGTCCTCCCCCACACGGGGCCACCACAGGCTAGCCAATCCTCCCACACACACAGGGCCACCACAGGCTAGCCAATCCTCCCACACACACAGGGCCACCACAGGCTAGCCAGTCCTCCCACACACGGGGCCACCACAGGCTAGCCAATCCTCCCACACGGGGCCACCACAGGCCAGCCAGTCCTCCACACACACGGGGCCACCACAGGCCAGCCAGTCCTCCCCCACACACGGGGCCACCACAGGC
>NW_026596466.1:3813670-3830578 GCF_907164565.1 Psammomys obesus
GAGGCCACCACAGGCTAGCCAGTCCTCCACACGGGGCCACCACAGGCTAGCCAGTCCTCCCTGACACAGGGCCACCACAGGCTAGCCAGTCCTCCCACATGGGGCCACCACAGGCTAGCCAGTCCTCCCACACGGGGCCACCACAGGCGAGCCAGTCCTCCCCCACACGGGGCCACCACAGGCCAGCCAGTCCTCCCCCACATGGGGCCACCACAGGCTAGCCAGTCCTCCCCCACACGGGGCCACCACAGGCCAGCCAGTCCTCCCCCACACGGGGCCCCCACAGGCCAGCCTGGGCCTCTCTGTAAGGAACACTCTCATGTGGGCAGAGCCCAAAGCCATGTAGGAAAGGGGTATAGGAGGCAGGAGGAGAGAGAAGGGGTGATTTCTGTGTTGTTTGGGCACGGAAGCTGTAAGTACAAGAATAAGTGTGAATGCCCCCAACCCTAGGCTGCTTTAAAGCCGTTGGGTACCTGGTTCAAAACTATGAAAGTTTCCACGCTGCCTGGGTGGCTGGAAGTGACCCCGTGCAGAAATTTGTTTTTCTTACTCTGTGTCAAGCTCATGTTGTTTATTTTAACACTTAGTGTATGTATGTGTGGGGACCAGGGGACAGATTGCTGGGGCCACTTCTCTCCTTCCACCATGTGGCTTTCGGAGACCAAACTCAGGTCATCAGGCTTGATGGCCAGCAACTTCTCCTGCTGGGCCATCTCAGGGAGCCTTCATCCTTAGGATGTCACTGTTGACACTGCCCGTGGCTTGTCTGCTCTGTGGCGGGGGGCTTCAGCCAGGGATGACTCCGCTATCCCCACTCTAGGAGAGACTCCCTTCCCCAAACACAACATAGCCCGGAGTGTGTGGGAGGCATCGTGTGGCCAAATGCTGCAAGGCCAGGGTGCAGGGTCCGCACACACCAGGTCAGCCCAATCATGCCTCCGCCACTCAGAGCAGAAGGCCAACGTCCGGCTTGGGGAGCATCCCAAGCAGCATCCTAGAGCCTGTTGCTGGCTCCGTGTGGCTCAAGAAGGCTGGCAAAGGCTTGCGAGGCCCAGGGTCCAGGATCCTTTCTGACATTCTACAAAAGTGGCCCTGGCCCTGGGTGTGGCTGGGAGTGGGCTGTTTAACAACCTAAGTGGTTAGGAATGCTGATCCCACAATCAAAACTGGGGCCCATGGAGTTGGGGGTATGGCTCTGTTGGTAGAGTGCTTGCCGAGCCTGAAATCCCAACACTCAGGGGATGGATGCGGGAGGATCAGAAGTTTAAGGATCTGTCTAGTAAATAAGTAAGTAAGAATGTTAAAAGGACCTTGAACTAGGGAGTGTTGCAGTGGGTAGTTGCTTTATGTGCCTGAATCTCTGGTTTGATCCCCAGCATCATACACAAGCACAAATCTGGAGCCTTGGATACCTGGCCCAGAACTTGACTCTGAAAGCCCATGTCACCCTGTCCCTGGCTGCTCCTAATGAGCAAAGGCACAGGCCGTGCAGCAACCACAGATGGAGGTGAGGGGCGCTGTGGTGTAACTGGCTAGGCTTGGCTCCGAGGCTGCCAGATCCCTTGGCTGCCGCTGTTGTCCTTCCTGGACTGAGGAGGACACCCAAAGGGAGGGGACTCCAGCCCTCGTGAGGCCAGAGTCAGCCCTGGCAGTGCACCCCAGCCCAGCAGCGGTGGGCCTGGAGCCACTTCATCCACCAGGCACTGAACTTTTCAGAACTTGGCTCTGCTGCATTTGGGCCTAGGGTGAAGGAACAGACCCTGTCAGCTCAAGGGAAGGTGTTTGGGAGACCCGTCCCTGGCAGCTCCTGCCACTGCGGATGGAAAGCAAGAGACGGGGGCTGAGTCCAGGCCAGGGAAAAGCCTCCGTGGCTGATTGATGTATGAAACACTCACTTCCTGGGTCTGTCAGTCTGGCCTCAGTCCTTCAGGCTTTATTATCATCACCAACCTACAAGATTGACAGCTGTCTTTACTGGAATTACCATCCATGCCGCATCTTCCAAGGGCCCTCTTTCCTTTTGCTTTCTTTTTGGTGGTGGGGGGGGGAGAGAGAGAGAGAGAGAGAGAGAGAGAGAGTTAACTGAGAAGACTTCTAGCACCCTCTAGTGGTGATAATGGCTTCACCGTGCCCTCTGTGTACCTAGATAGGTATATATGTTTATTTAGGTTTGCGAGGATGCTAAGGTGAACGTGTTTACATGTGTGTTCCAACACATGCATGTGTATGCACATACATGGATGTGTGTATTTGTATGCATATGTGTGTTCTAGTGTGTATGTGGCTGTGAGTACTCAGACGTCCATTCATGTTAAGTGCTGGGGGTCAGATCTGTGGGGGCCATGTGGGCACGGTCCTAACTCTCTTCTTGGCCTCAACACCTCCATGCTCTGGGGCCCAGCTATCGCTCAAGCTGAGCAGACCCAGCCTTCAAAGACTGTCCACCTGCCTTGGACTCGCTGACCTGCCTTCAGCCGGAGAGGTGGAAGTCAGAAAGTGGGGACACAGGGGAACCTTGATTCCCTAACCCAGAATTCTGCAATCCTAGACGCCCTAATCCACAGAGGCATGGCATGACCTTGTCACCCCTTTGTGAGTAGCTTGCTTGAGCAAAGCGAACAATACAAGCAGTAGGATAGCCCTGCCAGGCACCTGACCCTTCCCCTCCCCACCATGCCCCAAATTCCGAGACCCTTAAAGCCATTCCTCAAAATCCCCCTGTGGTGGTTTGGATGAAAATGTGCCCCCACAGGCTCATAGGGAGTGGCATTATTTAAAAGGGTTAGGAGGGGTGGCCTTGTTTGAGTAGGCGTGGCCTCAATTGAGTGGCCTTGTGTCACTGCAGGAAGTATGTCACTGGGGGTGGGTCTCTCTCCCTTCCTGCTGCCTGTGGATCCAGATGTAGAACTCTCAGCTCCTTCCCCAGCACGATGTCTACCTGCATTCCGCCATGCTTCCCATCATGACGATAATGGACTAAACCTCTCAACCTGTAAGGCAGCACCTATTAACTGTTTTCCTTTATAAGAGTTGCTGTGGTCACAGTGTCTCTTCACAGCAATAGAAACCCTAAGATACTTACCATCCTCATCTCCAGGGTGGGCTGTGTGGAGGAGAAACTACCAATAGGCCTGGAGTGATCCCACGAGGTGGACTCTGGAGTCCCTGGCTGCTCCTGACTGACTGCAGCCCACGCAGAGTCCAGTGGGCCTCTAGGTTTGCAGCTGTGGAATGGGCTCCACATGATGGAACCGGAGGACAGCCCTGTGCTCGATGCCTGTAGTGTGCACAGGGCAGCAAGTGCTTCTCTTCCTGGGATGGGGGACACTCCAATCAGATGAGGGTTTCTCGGTCAGCGAGGACAGGTGGGAAGGGCACGTCCATAACATTTGTCACCATCTATTTCTTTATAAAGCACCAGGGAAAGGGGCGGGGACTGTGCCGTAGATGAGGCACCTGCCACTCAAGCATGAGGAGCAGCGTTTGGATCCCCAGGACCTACATGAAAGCCGGGCACACGTGATGTAATCCCAGCTCTCCAGACGTGAGACAGGGGAAGCCCCTGAGCTGGCTAGCAAGTCTGGGGTCAGCTGAGAGACCTGCCTCAGTAAAAAAGGCTCTTACAGATCTGTGTCAACCTCAGGCCTCTGCAAGCGCATGCACACACATGCGAGCACAAACTTACAATTTATATATGCACGTATACGTATACATGCCACAGGAGAACCTGCACAGACAGAGTAGAATTCCGTGGAGCTGGAAGCCAGGGGCCCAGCAGGTTCATTCTGTAGCTCTGCAGGTTTCCGTGGGTTCGGACTGATTCTCACGGAGACAGGACAGCCAGGTGGGGCCGTGCACTATTATCCCAGCACTGTGTGGGCTGAGGCAAGAATATCAGGGGTTCCTGAGCTTATCTACCAAGACCATGCCAAAAAGAGACACAGATAAGTCCACAGATAGATAGATGGGTAGATGAAAGAGGTGATTGAGAAATGGTAGGTAGATAGATGATAAAATAGGGATGAAAAATAATAGATGATAGTGGTGATTGATAAATGATAGATAGATGGTTAAATAGAGATGAGATAGATAGATAGATAGATAGATAGATAGATAGATAGATAGATAGATAGATAGAAGAGATGACAGGTGATAGATAGATGACAGAGATAAGAAATTGGTAGAAAGATGATAGATACATAGACAGACAGGTGTGACCTTAACCTGCAGAGGAGACTCGGCCTTCAGGGCTGCTGGAAGAGTGGATGTTGGAAGCTTATTCCTCCTGTCCCTGCACCTGCTGCATGATGCTTTGCCTCACGGGCCCTGCCCATCCTGACCCCTGTCTCCATCAGGCCTTGCGGATGCTCTGCCCTTTCTCTCATCTGGTGGGTGACTCACTCGAGGGCTCTCACTAGAGAGGTGCACCCTGTAACCACAGCTTCCAACCTCGACGCCATCACAGGCAGGGTCCAGGGGGCTCCCGAAACATAAATGCATAAGGTGGTTTAGGGGTAAAGACAGCAGTATAAATCCTAGAGATGACGAGTCTGTAATGTATAGTGTGAGACTGTGAAATACGTTAATGAGCCTGATTTTCTGTTCTCTAGCATTGGCAAGACCTGCAGGCTTCCCATAGGTTCATTAGTCATGGTGTGCATACCCCCTCTCTCTCCGCCCCCCTCCGCTCCCCTCCGCTCCTTTCTCTTAGGAGAAACAGGCTCTCCGCATGTAACCCAGGCATCGTACATCTTCCCGCTTCCACCTCCCGGGTGCCAGACTCACAGGTGTGGGCCGCCACTCTTGGCTTACAGAGTTTCCTTTTATAAACCCAGTTATTGGAATTAACAGAGAAAGTGAGGTGACAACTGGGCAGAAAGTTTCTTCCACAAAGCGCTTGCTGCACGAGAATGGGGACCTGAGCCCCCTACAGTCCATGGGAAAAGTTGGGCATGGTGGCTCACAGCCATCTGTAACTCCAATTCCAGAGGCTCTGACACCCTCTTCTGGCCTCTGTGGGTACTGCAACAAGAAGTACACAGACGCACATGCAGGCAGAACATCACCCTTACACGTAAACAATAAAAATACAGAGATCCTGTGGGGAAGGTGGCTCAGCAGATAAAGGCCCTTGACACACAAGTCTGATGATCTCGGTCTGAGCCCCTGCTCCCGCATAAAGGAGGAAAGAGAGGGCTGATTTCACAAAGTTCTCCTCTGACCTCCGTATGCACCTGCCATGTGTGGCCACACGCGTATACATGCATATAAAATAAACAAATAAAGACCTGAAAGAGTAGATATTTCTAAAAACGTCAGCTCTTAAAGAATAGCACCAAAACTTGGGCTCTGCTCTACACACACACACACACACACACACACACACACACACACACACACACATATGCTACATACAAAAGAAAGTGACTATGCTTAAAGATGAAGTGTGACGGAGAATAGCATATGGCTGCTGAAGGGATCTATCTGCCCTGGTCAGGTGTGACTCTGAAACCTACACGTGCTGCCCTTGGCACACACTCCAGTGCTGACTGGGCCACAGAGGACATGGGACATCTTTTCCTATATACCAAGGGACCAGATGCACACTAACTATCATTCAGATGGAACTGGAAGTTAGGGACATATGGATAACAGGACCACTGACCTATCTGTAGTGCTAGCTCTATCTCTTTATCGCTCTATAACCTCTATCTCTATCTCTGAAATCCCAGGGGCAACATCCCTCCTTCCCTTTCCTTCCTCCCCGTCATTCCAAAGTAACCACAGATCTACTCAAGCTCAGGTCTTGCACTAGCGCCATTTCCCATTAGCCAGCTGTGTAACCTCAGACAAATGACTCTTTCTACCTGGGCTTGAGCCTCTCCATCTGTCGAATCAAAAGGTGACTTGGTGGTAGAGCAAGAATCCCCCAGTGAGGGGCTGGGGTGTGGCTCAGTGGTAGAGCACCTGCCTAGCATCCCCCCAGTGAGGGGCTGGGGTGTGGCTCAGTGGTAGAGCACCTGCCTAGAATCCCCCAGTGAGGGGCTGGGGTGTGGCTCAGTGGTGGAGCACCTGCCTAGAATGACCCGGTGAGGATCCTAGTGTTTTCTAAAGATGTTTTCAGCACAGTCTGGGGTTGTTTGTCCATGAACAGACCCTACATCTAACCCCTGCTTGCATCTGACAGATCCACCAGCAGAAAACAGTTTATACCTGGAGCATATGGCTTTACCCCTTGTTTATCAGCCATGGCCTAGCCCAGTGGTTTTAACCTTCCTAATGCTGTGACTCTTTAATTCAGTTCCTTGACCCCAACCATAAATTTATTTTCATTGCTACTTCTTAACTGTAATTTTGCTACTCTTGTGCATCAGAATATAAATATCTGTGTTTTCCAATGGTCTTGGGCAACCCCTGTGAAAGGCTCATTCAACCTCCAAAGGGGTCACGACCCACAGGTTGAGAACCACAGGCTTAACCAGCCCATCTGGCAGGTGGAGGCAGCTGCTGCCCACATAGCACTCTGCACAGAACTAACTAGCCTGCTGCCCCAGAGCTGCACTAGACCCAGTAACTCAGGGAGCACAGTGGCCATGGGAAGGCGCTCACAGGCCCCCAGGCTTTTCTCCTACTGGTTGAGGCCACTTGTGGAGGGTGGTGCTTGATGAGTCTACAGGCACTCCTGTAGGTCGGCCAGGAGGGAACAACAAAACAAGAGCTAGCAGGGCTCCCAGGGCCTTTCACTCCCCTCCCTGCCTCGCCCTCACAGGAAGCCATGCCCCTTTCTGTCCTGTCTCCCACCCCCACCTCTGCCTTTGTCCCTCTCAGCCCCTCTCCTCACCAGGCTCTAGAGAAACAATTGTCTGCTGGGGAGCTGTGGTGCACACCTTTAATCCCAGCGCCGGGGAGGCGGAGGCAGGTGCATCTCTGTGAGTTCAAGGCCAGCCTGATCTACGAGCGAGTTCCAGGCCAGCCAGGGGCTGCAGAGGAAAAGAAACCTTATCTTCCCTTGGCAGTGGAATATGGTTCACATGGAATGAAAAGTCCCCAGGCGCTGTCATTTTTTCTTCCCTGGGGGCCTTCTAACAAACCAAAGAGAAAACTGAGGGCCAGAGATCAGATGTGAGTCCCTGAGCCAAGCACTGCTTTAGGACCAAGTCGCTGGGACCCAGGCAGACTGAGCCCGAGTGGTCACTCACAGCACGTGCTGAGAAGAGGTGCCGCTGTGCAGACGCCCACAGCAAACAGTGCCCAACGCCAAGCACGACCTGGGAAAGACTATACTGAACATCACAGGGAGTAGCAAGGGGAGGGGTTGGTGTGCCACGATATGGTTTGGTTTGGTTATGACAAGTCCCTCTACATCCCCAGGATAGCCTGGAACTGGCTATGTAGCCCAGGCTGGTCTTGAACCAACAGAGACTCTCCACTTGGCTGCACAGGGGCTCCAGTGTGTTACCTTTGGAGACATTCGGGAGAGGTGAGGAAGTCAGGGCCCCAGTGAGCCCCAAGAACCGTTACTGTTTACATATTGGACCAGCATCTCCCCCTTGTGCCTGGAAAACATAGTTCCCACAACGAGAAGGATGGGGACCATTCAGCTGAGCTTCTAGAGAGCCACAGCTGGGGGAACAGGAATGACCTGAGGAGGGTGCACCGTGGGACCTTGAAGTTTGGGGGTGAATCTGGACGTGGTAGTATACGCCTGTCATCCCAGCACCTGGGCAGCTGAGGCATAAGGATTGCAAGGTTGAGGTCAGCCTGTGCTGCATAGCAAGTGCTAGACCATCCAAGGCTATGTACTGAGAGCATCTCAAAGACACGAAAGAGGGAGTGGGGACTGAGCTCACTTGATAGCATACTTGCCCTGTAACCAGAAGGACGTGAGTTAGAATCCCCATCACCTACTGAGGAGCCCACTGTGGCAGCATATGCCTCTTATCCTGGCAGTGCGGAGGCAGAGATCCCTGAGAACTCCATGGTCGAAAGGCCAAGCCAAAGCTCAGCTCCTGGTGAGAGACTGTCCAAAAAAATAATGTGGGGATGGCCTGAGGAGCTGGCTCAGTGAGAAAGGTGCTTGCCGCACAAACATGAGGACCCGAGTTCGAATCCCAGAGTCTCAGATAAAAACTGTACATCTTAGTGTATAGATCTATAATCCCAGTGCTCCTGTGCTGAGACGGACAGTGGGGATAAGAGAATCCCCAGATGCTTGTGGGCCAGCTAGCTTGGCATACTCAGTAGCGGCAAGGCACCGTCTCAAACAAGCGGGAAGGCCAGGACCAATACTTCAGGACTTCCTCTGACCTCCATACACTCACTGTGGGACTGATTTGCACACCACACTTACACACACACACACACACACAGAGATTTTTAAAATAGTCAAATGAAGATCCGTTGAGGAAGGCATCCAACATTGACCTCTGACCTCTACATGCATGTGCGTGTGAATAAACACACACACACACACACACAAGAACTTAAGCGTGCTGTGCCCCCGGGATGACCACTCCTCTCTCCTGGAGGACTCAACTACAAGTTCTCCTGGCAGAAGAGCACCCCTCCAGGGGCGAAGCCCACCTTTCCCCGGCCCCCACTGTGAGCTGGGATATAAATTAAAATTCAATTTCATTAGAGCCGGTGAGCAATCAGTCCCCGGCTGGGCTAACAATGCGGGGCAGGGGGCCTCCCCACCTCCCAGAGCTGTAATTCACTCGGCCTCCCCCGCTCTTGTTCCCGAACTGCTAGAGCTGCACTTTCCAACCAAATTTATGGTCCTGGCAGCGTCTGGGGCCTGAGTTACAGCTGCTGGTTTGATCGGGGACTGCATTATTCTGCATCAAATCCTTCTGTGTGACAGCCAGGGAAAGGCCTAGTGTTGTCCCAAGCTAGGCATTGTCCTCTGGCCAGCCAGGTTCAGGTGGAGGCCTCGGGGTCCCATGCCTGGGCTCCCAGCCACACACCCCCACACACCCCCACACATGGGGCAGCTGCGATTCCAAGGCTTAGCCCACATCTGTGCCAACGTCTGCCAGGCACTGCTGGCTGCATGGAGTTCTGAAAAGGAAAGGGGGAATGGAACCCCACATCACAGAGCCGTAAAGTGAGGCATGGAGAGGTCACTTGAAGGTCCAGCAAGGAGACTCTGAGCCTGTACTCACAGAAATACTTCTGAAGAATGCACAGACCGTGTCCTCAGGTTCCAATACATTACTGCCAGCAGGGGCCCAAAAACAACTTCCCACACTTAACAGATCAAGGAAATGAAGAAATCTCAGCGCTCTCCCTCCCTCTCTCTCTCTCTCTCTCACACACACACAGACGCAAAGAAAGAGAAAGTGTGTGTGTGTGTGTGTGTGTGTGTGTGTGTGTGCACATACGTGTACACAGATGAGCATACAGAAGCTACAGGAGAACATCGGTACACTCCTTCATCACTCTCCGCCTTTATTCCTCTGAGGAAGGGCCTCTCCGTGTACTTCAAACTAGCCTGGATTCCATGCCTCTCCTGCTTCCTTAGCCCTACAAATGCCAGGGTTATAGGGGTGAGCCGTCATTTCCAGAAAGCATGCTTTTATTTATTTATTTTTATTTTTTATTTATTCATTTTTATTTTATGTGCACAGGTGTTTTGCCTGTGTGGTGAGGGAGTCAGAGGCCCTAGAGCTGCAATTACAATTGTGAGCTACCATGTGGGTCCTAGGAATTGATCCCAGACCTCTGGAAAAGCAGCCAATGTTCCTAACTACTGAGCCATCTCTCCAGCCCCTTATTTTTATTTTTTTATGACAAAGACCTAAACAAAACCCAAGGCTTAGCACATGCTAGGAAGATGTTGTACCACTGGAGCATTCTGGGCAGGGGCTCTACCACTAAGCCACACCCCTGCCCCTCACTGGGGGATTCTAGGCAGGGGCTCTACCACTGAGTCACACCCCAGCCCCTCACTGGGGGATTCTAGGCAGGGGCTCTACCACTAAGCCACACCCCAGCCCCTCACTGGGGGATTCTAGGCAGGTGACCACTGAGCCACACCCCAGCCCCTCACTGGGGGATTCTAGGCAGGGGCTCTACCACTGAGCCACACCCCAGCCCCTCACTGGGGGATTCTAGGCAGGAGCTCTACCACTGAGCTACACCCCAGCCCCTCACTGGGGGATTCTAGGCAGGGGCTCTACCACTGAGCCACCCCAACACTTTACCATGGAGCTATTTCCTTAGCTAAATATTTTTTTTTAGATGCATGTTGTCCCTCAGGGCATCTGGCTACATCTAGAAAGTTTCCACTTCCCCATCAGGAGGTCAGATGTTGAATACCGGTCCAGAGAGTAGGAATCTGTGGTCTCTGATCCTGCATTTACTCACAAAGGGGATGGCCTGCAGGGACCCTGAGGTTCTTTCATTAGAACTGGGTCACTGGTCCAGACTCCTTAACCTCTGATCTTTTTGGCTAGCCTTGGGGATTAGTAGCACATAGAGATTAGACAAAAGGAATAAGATAAGCTGATCTAAGCCAGTCCTCTGGTGGCAGCATGCCCCAGCCCCAAGCCTCTTACAGAGGTTTGTTGGGGAGCAGAAGGGACAACCTGAGTCAGTTTCAGGTCTTGCTGCCTGGGATGGATGCTCAGATCAACTCACAGTCTCCCTGCAATGAGGAGTGAGCACACGTGCCATCATGAAGGTGTTCGGGGATCCTAGCGGAGGATCTGCCCCATCCCCTGCCCTTATAAAGTCCCAGCAAAGGCAGCTTCCTGCTAGCTTTGCAGGGTTCTCCTTGGAGAAATGAGTGGTAAAGTCTCGTAATCCTGAGAGTTACCTGCGGCTCTCAGAAGGCATCTCTGCCTCCCAGGGAGGCTTAGAGCTCTGCAGAGAAGCAATGCCCATGGGAGACTTTTGGACAAGACTCACCACACCATTGCCATCTTTAGGAGTTCCGCTGGGCCTGCTTACAAAAGGGTATCATAACTGGGCTTGCTGACCCTTGACATTCCCTCACAGGAGAGCCGTACTACCCTCGCCTGCTATACAGCCACCTTTCCCAAGCAATTGAATGTGCTTCTGGCCCTAACTGAGCTTGGCCTTGGAGTCTGGGAAAGGCTGGAGGTTAGGTGGGGAACGATGAGGAGAAGGGACTCCATTTACACAGCCATGGGAGTTGTCATCTATGCTGGTTAAAGAGCTCACAATGTGCCATGCTCTTTCCCACAATTCCTCACTCCACTGCTCTGCACATAAGCATAATTAACTGATTCCAAGGTAAACTCTGGTGGTATTGTACCTTGGTCTGTCACTGGGACCTTAAGAGAAGAAGTGATGTTTATGTCTCTCCTGGGGAAAAAAATTCAGCAGCAGAGATGCAAACATAGCAAAGAGAGCCAAGACAGCCTGGGCAGCCATCCAGCCAAACCCGTCACCTCTTCATCACAGCTGTCACTCTCCAGGCCAAGCCACTGTCACCTCCCATGGGCACAGCGAAGTCCCCTCCCATCTATGGGGCTCTTTTCGGTCTACCTTCCCTGTAACAAGAAGGTCAGCGTGCTTGTGTGTGTGAGAGAGAGACATGTGGCGGTCACCACCATGTAAGTCCTGGGACTCAAACCCAGATCATCAGGCTTGACAAGTGTCTTTACCCACTCACTGAGCCATCTCCTTCCCACCACCTCCACTCCCCTGCTGTCTTTTTAACTTCTGTTTTGAAACAGGTTCTCTCTAAGTTGCCTGTGCTGTCCCTGAACGTCTATCCTCCCGCCTCAGCCTCCCAGACAGCTAAGATGACAGATCTGTCCCACCATGCCCAGCTAACATTATTGATTGAATGTTGAAAATCTAGCTGGGTTTGCAAGAATGCCAGGGTGGTCAGCTAAGAGAAGTGAAGAGGCATTCCAGGGCGGGGCCTCTGAGGTAGAAAGGAGCCTTGGAGGGGGAGGAGCCTACCTGGTTGGGAAGCAGAAAGAGAGAAGCCTGGGAGACTCAAGGCAATCTCCTCCCTGGTGCGGTACAGAGCCAAAGCTGAGCACGCCCCACAGTCCCTTCCCTCTGCCATGACAATCCAGACACCCGGCTCCCAGCCTGCAAATTGGTACTGGCAGGGCACAGGCAAGCCCTGACTCAGCTCCGTGGGCAGCAGGCAGGCGGCCTCTGCATCTTCAGCCGGGGCACAGGGTCGTCCTCCCCACCCATGCACGCCTTCCGATGGGAAGAGCAAGGATCCCATTCCTCCTCTGCATGCTCACCCAGCCTCTTTGTAACTCAAAATGTATTTTTTTCCCTTTTCCTAATTAACTCCCTGCCACCATGCTTGCAGTAAAGGCTGATTTATTTCTGCCTTTTTGCATTCAGGCAACGGGCTATTTAATCTCCACTGTGTGGACTCCAACACACCGTCTCAATGAAACACAGATCCCTCACCCATGAGCATCTTGCCAACGCTCCTCCATCTTCCTGCTGTCCACAGCTCTGCTGTCCAGGCTGTGGCTGTAAATCACGCAGGCTCTCTTTTATCACAATACCCTTCGACCTTTGGCCACACCTGTCAGCAAGCTTGGGGCTCTGTTTGCTGAGCCAACATCAGTGCCTTACTCAAGCAGGCAAACCCGGCCTTCGAAGGTCCTGGCATTCAGTCCATAGGGAAGCAGGAGTTTGAAACGGTCCGCCTGCCTGGCCCCATGGAGTGGGCGTTCTGCCTGTGACCCTCAGCCACACACACATGCAGGCAATAGGTATATGTTTCTAGGGAGTGTCTGCTGGGCACACCTGCCCACTCACCAGGCAGCCCAGCTACCAAGAGAAGCAGGAGCCTTTGGAGATGCTAAATGAAGGTGGGGGATGCTATGGCTTGGAAAAGGAGCCCCAGACTTCCATGTGTTGCAGGCCAGGCTATCACTCCATACTGATATCGGAAAATGATGGAACTTTTCAAAGGTTAGGCCTGACAGAAGGATGCTCTATCAAGGAGAGAATGCCCTGGAAGGGATCCTAGCAGCCTGACCTTTTCTCTTCTCTCTCTACTTCGTGGCCACTATTAGGTGACCAACTTGTTCTACGATGTATTCCCATCGCAATGTGCTACTGCTACCACAGACCCGGAATAACAGGACCTCAGTGGCCATAAACCAAAGCATCCAAGACCATGATCCAAACCTTTTTCTTCTTTTTAGGTTGATTAGCTCAGGTATTTTGTGACAGTAGCAGAAAACTCACACATACAGAGGCAAGGGGATCAAAAAGCCTGATGGATAACATTCTCCAATTTCTCTGCTGTAAATAGTCCCACCGTGGAAAAATTTTGACAAGTAACACGATGCCGTTACATTCAAAGCTGGAAGAAACACCCAGATAAATATCTCGCCAGCTAATCTGAGATGGCTCCAGCGCATCACCAAGCCACAGTGGGAGGGATCAAAGCCCCTCCTGATACAATCACTAACAAGTCAAGTCCTCCACTGCCAGTAGCTGTAGCCCCTTGGGTTGTCAATTCAAACACTGTCTTTCAAAGAGAGACAGTTGAGTCCTACTCGCTAGTACCTGTGATTACAATAGTCACAGCACATCGAAGGTGGAAGGTTAGGTGAGCCTGTGCAGCCTTGGAAGAACAAAACCAGCTTGAAAACAAAGGTCTTTTGTATTGGTACCAGACACTTGAAGATGGTGTGAGGAAGTTAGTGAGCATAAATGGGAAAAGGGGGACATTTGGACTAAGTTTCAAAGGATGAGGAGGAGCAGCTCGGGCTGGGTATCAAAGGGTGAAGAGGAGCCACTTGGGCTGGGTATCAAAGGGTGAGCAGGAGCTTGATCGGCAGAAGAGGAAGGGGAAAGAAGGGCACATTCAAAAAGCACAGGAACAAGATCTAAACATGGATAATTTAGAGAGTGATTTTAGTTGTTCGATTTGAATGTAAAGTATCCTCCTTCCTCAGACTCGTGTGTGTGAACACTATGGAACTGACTGGGCGTAATGTGTAAGCTTTAGGAAAGCTTTCCTCCTAGCCAGAGGAAACTTATCACAAGTTGGAAGGTCTTGAGGGTTATACCCTGGCTCCACTTCCAGCCCCAGGTTTCCTGCTTCCTAGTCCACCAAAATGTGAGGAACCCCAGCCAATACTCCAAATATCAAAAGTTCCACCGTGCCTCCCCCAACCATGATAGACTAGACCCACATAACCTATAAGCTGCTTTGTTAGGCGTTTGACACCGCAGTGAGAAAAGTTAACTGCCCAGCATGTTTTGGAGAATGCTTGCAGGTAAGACCATGTTAATTATAGTTCATTGTCTCCATGGCGCCCAGCACTGCCTCTCAGCGGCTGCAACAGCCTCCTCTGGCCACAACAGATGGTTATATTTCTTTTCCAGAAGAATGAGCCCTCATTCATGATGATGATGGTTGCCTAGGTGGTTTTGACACACCCTAAATTAAGCCCTCAGATTCCTTCTGTACTAAAGGCTCTGCCACGTGCTCTGGAGCCGGAAGGCCTAGCGAGATAATGTCTCTGTGTTTTTCAGGCTTCTTTATCAACGTAATCATGATAGATAGATAGATAGATAGATAGATAGATAGATAGATAGATAGATAGATAGATAGATAGATAATATGTCTATGTTTATGTGCGTATGTGCCCAATGAGTGCAGGTGTCTCCCGAGACTGGAAGAGAGTGTCAGTTCCCCTGAAGCTAGGATAGCAGGCAGTCATGAGCCACCCAAAGTGGGTGCCCAGTACTGAACTTGGGTTCTCTGGAGAGCAGAAAATCCTCTTCTGGGCCGTCTCTCCAGCCACTGCTCAGGAGTTTCTAGAGGAACAGAGCCAAAAGGATGAATATATGTTCCGGAGGGGAAATTACTACATTGGCTTTCACAGCAGGGGATGGAGAGCTCAGCAGTGGCTGTCTGCACATTGATGAGGTTGAGAACCTGGAGCTCCTCAATAAACGTGATTGGGTGCCTCAGTATTCCCAGCCTGGTGCTGAAGGCCGACCTGCAGGATTCCTGTTGGGCTGCGGGTCTCCAGACCATGTTGGAAGGCTGAAGAGGCTAGATGCTGGTGTTAGCATAAGATGACAGCAGCAGCAGCAGAGTAGATGTGCTCACAAGCAAGGAGAAAAGGCAGGCAGGCAAAGCGCTGCTTTCCCCTCGGACCACCATTGAGTTCTGCCCACTCTGGGAAGGGTCTCCTCCTATCTGTTAATCCATCGTGGATTAACCCTCAGAGACCCACTCAGAGGCGAGTCTCTCAGTTGGTTCCCTCCAGGTGGTAAAATTAGCTTTCTTTGTTCTACTTCCACGCCTAACAGACCTTGGCTGGAGTCTTACACGTGCTGCGTGAGCAGATCACACGAGGCTGATGCCGTTGCTCAGGCTTGATCGGGCATGAAGTCAGAGGGTAAGCTTGGAACCTGCGTAGTCTCGGACCATCCCCCCCACCCAGCTGTTCTGAGTCTGAAGGTGCCGGTGACCCTGAGGCCCTTATCTGTAAATATGGACATGGGTGGGATGTGAGGGTGTGGACATGTCATGCAGACATGTGGAGATCACAGACAATATTGGCTGTCATTTCTTAGGTGCTATGCACCTTTCTTTATGGAGACAGGGTCTCTCACTGTGCCTGGAACTTGCCAATTCAGCTAAGATGTCTGTCTGTCTTGTCTCTACCTCCCCAGAGCTGGGATTATAAACTCCCATGATGCTTTGCCTTTTTTCTATTCTGTTTTTGTTTTTGTTTTTTGAGACAGGGTTTCTCTGTGTAGCCCTAGCTGTCCTAGACTCACTTCATGGACCAGGCTGGCCTTATACTCACAGATATCCACCTGCCTCTGCCTCCCGAGTGCTGGGATTAAAGGTGTGCCCCACCATGCCTGGCACAGATGACATGCTTTTTATTCGAGGTCTAGAAATCAGACTCAGATCCTCATGCCTGTGAGGCAAGTGCTCTAGTCACTGAGCTATCACCGCAGCCCCAGAATCCAGGTCTCCACCAGCCTTCCAGGAGGAGCTGCCCACTAATGGAGCTCTGACTGTAAGCCTGGCCTAGAACACGAAGCCAGAGACCCTAAGCAGAAGGGTCAGCGGGCCAGAAAAGGCTTGGACACCATTCTCAACGCTGGCGTGGGCCTGGGCCTGCCTACCTGAGCCAGGACCAGACGTGAACATTAGCAGTCTGTCTGTTGAGCTGGAGAGGTTGCTCAGTGGTTAAGAACATTGCCTGCTCTTCCTGGAGTCCTGAGCCAATTTCCAGCAACCACACGATGCACAGGTGTAACGGGATCCGATGCCCTCTTCCAGCACGCGGTCAAGCATGCAGACAGAGCATTCATGTAAAAATACATAAACATATTACCAAAAAAACAACAAAGCCAAAAAATCCCATATGCAATAGAGTCGGTGGAAAGGCCTACAGGCCACAGAGTGCCCAGAATCCAGGCTAGTAACATTGGGTATGGTGACGATGGGTGGTGTCCTCGCTCCTCAGGCTCCCAATCCTCAGTTTCCCTGGCTGCACAGTGAGAGGATTGAGCGGAACTAACTTGAGGGTGTAAATTCTGCCAGCTTCACACACCATTACACGCCTTACCCAAATTTCCCTCCAAGCCCTCCCAGGCCTCCGAGCCCTACCTGTTGGTCCATGGTAGATGATGTCCTGAAAGCTAAAGACCATTTTACAGATGAGCAAGCTGAGGCAGACACTTGCAGAAGCCAAAGTCACAACCAGTTAGCTGCACAGAACGAGGATGAAAAGCTAGGCTGTGTCATTGCCTGGCCTACAATGGGCACAGCCAGGCCTGGCCATAGAGCTCTGTGAAGGGTGGGGAGACAAAGGGTTCAGGACACCCCAAAGAAGGGTGGTCAGAAGGATGAGCTATAATAAATGATAGATAGATAGATAGATAGATAGATAGATAGATAGATAGATAGAT
>NW_026596466.1:3830588-3836521 GCF_907164565.1 Psammomys obesus
AGATAGATAGATAGATAGATAGATAGATAGATAGATAGATAGATAGACAGACAGACAGACAGACAGGTAGATAGATAGACAGATAGATACAGACAGACAGACAGACCTGCTTCGCCAAGGAGTGGGGCAAGAAACACCGGCCAGGGGCCAAGTAACTGACCAAGCTCTGGACTCTCCCTGGTTGTTGTAATAGATTCCAGAATTCAGTTTTATAGGCTTCAGGCTGGATAGGACAACTTAGCCTGAGTAAGGCCTGGAGGGGACATCAAGGCCACACACACACACACACACACACACACACACACACACACACACACGGGGGGGGGGGGGGGGCGGGGAGCAACCGCCTGCAGTCTCATCCACATCTACCCAGGCCTGTGCTTACGGTGCTGGTCACACCTGTCGGGTTCTGGGGGAGCAAACCCACGTAGGTGCTAAGAAGAACAAACAGCAGGCTGCATGCAGAACTCAAGAGATTTCTCCTGGTGTCCAGGACCACAGAGCTTAGCAGTTTCCGTATGTGCCGTGAGCGACCCCTGCTGGTCATAAGCAGAATTTCAACCAGCCGCTCCCCAGCTGCAGCCCTAGCATTCTCTAGGGAAAGGTGAGAGTAGCAGCAGCTCCGCTGGTGCCTGAGGACCTGGCCAGGATGCCCAGGCACGCAGCCACACCCTCTCCCATCCATAAGGTCATTCGTTAGCTCATCCATCCGCTCGTTCATTCATTCACTCAGTCCTCCGTCGTCTACTGAGTATTGGGGCATGAGAAATGACTGCATGAAATTTGCTCCCAAGAGAAAGGTAGAAAATGAGCGTGTACG
The DNA here is from genome assembly GCF_907164565.1 of Psammomys obesus. Taxonomy (NCBI): domain Eukaryota; kingdom Metazoa; phylum Chordata; class Mammalia; order Rodentia; family Muridae; genus Psammomys; species Psammomys obesus. The sequence continues at coordinate 3,831,409 of NW_026596466.1, forward strand.
TATGAAGATAGTTTCAGGCTGGCAGGATGGTTGGGTAAAGCATCCTCCCGGCAAGCCTGGGGAACTGAGCTCAATCACTGAGCCGCACATAACCGAAGAAGAGAACCCACTCCCAAGAGTTGTCCTCTGAGCTCCACGTGAGCCCCGGGGCACGTGCACAGGAACATACATATTCGTGTGATTTTTTTTTTTAAATAAAGACAATAATCTCAAGCCTCGCATGGTGGCAGACACCTGTAACCTCAGCACTCTAGGGGCTGAGGCGGGAGGATCAAGAATTGAGACCAGCCTGGGCTACACAGCCAGGGTTTAAGGGCTGTGCACTTTCACAAAACACAGGGACACGATCCGAAAATCTTTCTCATCCGCTTCAGTACGCCTGACCCAGCCTCTTCTCCGAGGGCTCAGGGCCTAGAGCTGTTCAGTGAGCCAAAAGGCACCATATATGACCGAGAAAACAGCACTGCAAAACCTTCCGCTTTGTGTAACGCACATTGTCTGGATCAGCTACTTGTGTTACAGTGACAAAGTACCGACTAGAGCTTACGGTTTGATGGTGCAGTCGATCTCAGGTAGAGAAGGCCTGGTAGCCGGAGCGTGCCGTGGACGGCTATGTGACAGCGCAGGCTGGAAGCGGAAAGCAATGGATGCTGGTGCTCGGCTCGCTCTCCGTTCTTTATTCAGTCCAGGACCCCAGCCCCTAAGATGGTGCAGCCCGCATTCAAGGCAGCTCTTGCCATTGTAACTCAGTCTAGAAACTCCCTCGTGGGCATGTCCAGAAGCCTGTCTCCTGTAAAGTTGACAGTGACTAGTAACCATCATGGATAGGAATGGGGAAGCGAGCCAAAGCTCTGAAAACCTCACCACAGACCTCTTAGATGCTAGACCCAAAATGGCTGCCTTGGATTATGGTGGTTTGCCACTATCATCTCCCCCTTCTCCCTCTTTCCCCACTCCTTGCCCCTCTCTTTCCTCCTCTTCTGCCTCCTTTTCACCACTTGTTCTCCTCATCCTTCCCTTCCCTATTGTTGTTCCCATCTCCATCTTCTCCTCTCCCTCCTCCCCAACCTTCTCCATATTGTCCTCCCACTCCTTCTTGCCTCTCTTTCCTTTCTTTCTTCCTTGATATCCTCCCTCCCACTACTTTCTTCTCCATCTTGTTGTCCTCCATTCCCCCAGCTCTTTCTTTCCCTCTTTTCCCCCCTCTCTCCTCAAAGCCTGAACTCCAAGCTAAGCCCCAGAAAAGGGAGCTGGGTCTGTCCCCTGGAACTGTTTATTCTCCCCTGCTCTTTTCTAATCCTCTACCTCCTGATTCTCTTTCTCCTCTTCCTCCCCCTCCTCTCAGCCATCCCTTTTTCTTAGTTAGTTGCCTCTTTTTCCCCTCCCTATCATGGGTTGAATAAGAACAACCTTCCCAGGCTCATAAATTTGAATGCTTAGTCACTGGGGAATGGCACTATTTGATAGGATTACAAGGATTAGGAGGTGTGGCCTTGTTGGAAAAAGTATGTCACTGAGGTTTCAAAAGCCAGTGCCAAGCCTTTCTCTCTGCCCATGGATCAGGCATTCAGCTGCTGCTCCAGCACCTGTCTGCTATTGTGCTCCCCACCATGATGACAATAGACTAAACTGCTAAAACTGTTAGCAAACCCCCAGCTAAGTATGAGTTGCCTAGGTCATGGTGTCTCTTCACAGCAATAGAACCCTGACTAGGACACTCCTCCCTCTTCTTCCTATTCCTCTTTTTCTCTCCTCTTCTCCCTCCCTATCCCCTTCTCTTGGGACTTTTTCTCTTATCCTTGCCCTCTTGTCCTCTCCCTCCTCCTGTGACTCCTCCCCTTTTCCTCCTTCTCCTTTCTCCCTCCTCCTCCTTTCTCTCCCCTTCCTTCTCTTCCCATCTTCCCCCTCCTCTTCTCACTCTTCCCTTCTCTTCTCCCTTTTCTTCTCCCCTATTTCTCTTCCCTCCCCTTCTCATCGTCCTGGTAAGCCCCTCTCTTCTGTTTCCTCCCCCTCCTTTCCTCCTCCCCAGCCCTAGTTGGTTCTATAGGAAGTAACAAGAAAACCATGTTATTAGATCTGAGGTGAAAGTTCTTGATTCAACCAAACCAACCTTTTTATTGCCCCAAAATTCAATAAAGGGACAGGAAGCCAGGATTGGAAAGGACAAGGCTAAAAGACAAGTGAGTCACCACTGGGAAAGGAAAACCATTTGCAATGTGTCCCACAGAAGTCAAAGGCAAACACGTACCACATTCACCCCTGGGCTCTGAGAGCCTCAGGACGCCAGCATTGCCAGGAGCGGGCTGTTCCCTCTGCCCAGGGCACTCGCAGCCCCAACATGGGTAGGGTGGGCTGGCCTCCACTCCCAGCTCTGCCCAGGGGCCTGATTCTTGGAAGACTTCACAGGTTCTTGAAAAGGCCCCAAAGTTCAGCAGTTCTGGACACTCCTGAACACAAGGACCTGGATTTTCACAGCCTCCCGGCATTGCATGACATGCTTCCAGGTGTCGGCTCAAGCGGGTGTCATGTTCCTAACATTTGTAGGAACAGTTGTAGCCACCTCACAGGCCTGGGGATGAGCTCAGAGTACGACCTGTCCACACAAAACTGGTAGGTGGCAGGGACTGGGGAGACCAGGGTACAGTTGATTCCCTGGTGATGTCACCGTGTGTGTGATGTGGCCTTAACCTGAAGGCAGTGATTCATACTGAACAAATATTCCACACACCAGCAAGTTCAAGATGAGCACTGTTGGCATAGTCTGGATCCCAAGGGAGACAGCCCATACGGGAGGCCTCAGGCAGGGAAAAAGAAAAAGTGAAACACAGCTTTGTTGTTAAAAGCCGAACAGACGCTAAACCTGGAGCTACTGGGCTTCCGAGGCAGGAGGATTGCAAACATCTTCCTGGGCTGCAAAGTGACTTGAGAGCCAGCTGGACAATTTAGTGAGACCCTGTCTCAAAGTTTTAAAGGGAAGGGCCGGCAAGACGGCTTAGTATGTAAAGGCATGTGTCACCAAGCTAAGTTAGATCCCAGAACCCACATGGTGAATGAGAGGACCAACTCTTGAAAGCTGTCTGCACATGCGCACACACACACACTAAGTAAACATTTAAAAATAAAAATAATGGCTAGTGAGATGCCCGACACGGAAAGATGCTTGCTGCCAAGCCTGATGGGATGAGTTGGATTCCTGGATCCCAAATGGTAGGAGAGAATCAACTCACACAAGTTATCCTCTGACTTCCACACATACGCCCTCTCTCTATGAGTGCGGGCATGCGCGTGCGCGTGCGCGCGCACACGCACGCACACACACACACACACACACACACACTCACATACACTAAAAGAAAATTAAATAAAACTAAAAAATCAAAAGAAGACTGGGAATGTAGATCAGAGGTGGAGCCCCTGCCTAGAATCCCCCAGTGAGGGACTGGGGTTTGGTTCAGTGGTAGTCCTTAGCTAGTGTGTACAGGGCTCTGGATTCTAACCAGATTCACAAAAAAATAGACAGACAAACAAAAGATTTCTTTCTTTTTTTTTTTTCTTTCTTTCTTTCCTTTTTTTAATTTTAATTTTTTTTCTTCACTGTATCCTAACCTGTCCTCACTGGAGCAATTCCCTGGAGACGATGTCTAAGGGGTTGGCCTTGAGGACCTGGCTCTACCAGCTATTAGCACACATGACCAAACATTGCTGTTTCTTCGTGCTCCTCATCTCAAAAGTGGGAACAAAATGAACAAAATACAAGAACAATAGTGAGAACAATAAACATGACATACAGGGCTGGCGAGGTGGCTCAGTGGGTAAAAGGCCTCACTACACAAGAAAGAGGGCCTGAATCTGGTCCTTAGAACCCACAATAGAGGAAGAATACTCCTCACAGTTGTACTCTGACCTCCATACACACACACACACACACACACACACACACACACTCATGTACACAAACACACACAAACATTAAAGCAAGAAAATAGTATCTTCCTGTTGTGTAAGATAAAACCAATGCTCAACAATGTCACCTCTCCCTCAAAATAAAACACTGTCCACAGGAGAAGAGGATATGAGACATCTTCTGGTCCCAACGTCACATTGAAATCCCCTTCCAACATAACATTCCTCCACAGCACAGCCTCTTCATCATCCTTTCCTCCTGCCTCAACACGAGCCCAGCCTCTCCCAACAGAGGGACGTTGTTCTCACCTCTGGAGTTTGGCTTGTGTAGTTTTCTAGGCCAGAGAACCATCTGTGATGGTTAATCTCAATTGTCAACTTGACACAACCTACAATGGGTTGGCCTATAGTTCTGACTGTAGGGACTGATTTAATTGATGTGGGAAGACACATCCACCACGGGCAATGACATTCCCTAGGCAGGGGTTCCTGTGTAAAAGAGTGGAAACCAAGCTAGCAGAAACATGCAAGCAAGTGAGCACGCCTGCATTCGTTTCTTTGTGCTCTCATCTCTGAATGTCTTGATGTTCCTGCCTTGACTTCCCCACAATGATGGACTATGGCCTGGTAAATCTAAAATAAACCTTTTCTCCCCTAAGTTGCTTTTTGTCAATACTTATCATAGAAACATAAGTGCAATTAAGACACCATCTCCCTCCAATTCTCCCCTTTCAAACTCGGCTTCTGCAGAGAAGCACTACTCAGCCCCAAACTCTACCATACAAACTCAAACTGGGCCCAACTACCATCATCTTCCTCCAGGTAGATGGGTGAGTGAGCGAGTGAGTGAGTGAGTGAATAGGTGGATGGGTGGGTTAGTAGCATTCCAGAATTCTTATTTTTGATCCTTAACAAGTGTGAGATTATACATATAAACATAGTTTGTCTGTGTCCTGAGTTCATCCATGAGGAAGGGGCTGTGTCCATCAAGGTGATGGCTGGTGTCCCTGAATTCCAGAACCCAATGGAAGATACCTGAAGGATGGAAGCTAGAGGAATGAGTGGGTTGGTGGACGAATTAGTGAGTGGGTGTGTATGTGAATATGATACATGGGATGATGAAGAGATGAATACGTGGGAGGATGGACAGAGGGAGAGAAATCTGGATGGATGGATGGATGGATGGATGGATGGATGGATGGATGGATGG
>NW_026596466.1:3836531-3839597 GCF_907164565.1 Psammomys obesus
TGGATGGATGGATGGATGGATGGATGGATGGATGGATGGATGGATGGACGGACAGTGGAGGGAAGAGTGGATAAATGGGAGGATGGATGGATGGATGGATGGTGTTATGTGACTTTTATTGGGAAGACATGAACTAATGTCCGTTCACCCCAGATCAAGAACTGATGACAGACTAAAGAAACTGGCCCACCCAGCTCTACCTTGGTAAACCAATGAGTTTATTTGGGGTTACCTGCAGGAATAAGGTGAGGGATTACGTGCAGAAGTGTGGGCGATGCAGGCAGCTGCATCACTTGGAAGATGCCTCAGCACAAAGGCAGAGACTCACAAAAGCTGCGTCCCTAGAGTTCCCTCTCACAAAACCTGAGTCCCTGCGTGATTTGGAGGCAGCCAGGCGTGTTGGGCCTCCTCTCCAGCAGTTACTACCGTTTGTATAACACTGGGGAGAGGTTGTTAGGAATCTTATACATTTCAGGAGCTTCCTGAGAGTAGTAAATTCTGAGTCTTACAAACATCCTGCTTTTCTCCAAAGGGATTATTTCAATTAGAAGAAAATAGATACACACGGGTGGATGAATACATAGATGGATGGATAGGCAGATGAGTGAGTGAGTGAGTGACTGGGTGGACTGAGTTGGTGGATGGATAATGGATGATGAATGGATGGATGGGTGAGTGGGAAAATGAATGGATAACTGAGCTGGTAGGGAGGGTGAATCAGTAGATGGCTAAGTGAGTAGGTGTATAGCGGGGTGGATGGATGGATGGATGGATGGATGGATGGATGGATGGATGGATGGATGGTTGAGTTGGTAAACGGGTAAGTGGATGAGTGGATGGATGGGTAGAAAGCTTAGTACCTCAGGGCCTTTATAGCGTTGGTAGAGGCCCCCTCTCAGGAATGGGTCTGCGTTTCTAGAATTGAACATGGGGGCTCTCTGGGGTGCTTTCAGAACATTTGAGGAAGGGACACTGCCTCACTGGTCTAAAGTCAGCACATTTTTTAAAGAAGAGTTGGTCATGCAGCCTGGGCCTCACACTCAGGAGCACCTCCCTGTCTGCTTTTGTTCCATTGCTTGGGTACCGAGGCTTCCCACACACTGAGTGTGTGCTCTGGGTGACCTCCACCCTTAGCCAGCTTCCCTATTTGAATCTAGATTCGAGTTATTGTCCCCAACCTCAGGAAGAGAGTATTTATAGAAACTAGGGGAAGTTTTGAGAAGCAATTCAGCAGATTTGGACAAGTGTGTGACTTTATCTCAGGCTCTGAGCAAGCATCATGTCCTACTCTCTTACTACCTCGTGTTTGGCAGCAGTGGGTAGAGCTTTCCACAGAGCAGTGTGTAAGAGCGGGCTGCAGTTGCATTCTTTGGTGTCCTTTGGGAATGCTGAAGAAATCTTGTGTCAACTGTCTCTCTCTTTCTCTTGTCTCTATCTCTGTGTGTGTATCTTTCCCTGTCTGTCTGTCTCTGTGTGTATCTCCGTCTGCCTGTCTCTCCCTCTCTGCATCTCTGTCTCTGTGTGTGTGTCTGTCTCTCTCTTTTCCTCTCTCCCTCTCCCCGTCTCCTTCTCCCATTCTCTCTCTCTCTCTCTCTCTCTGTGTGTGTGTGTGTGTGTGTGTGTGTGTGCACGAACACATGCCTTGATGCAGGAAAGCATGCATGCATAGCCTGTGTGTAGAGGTCAGAGGACAACTTCAGGTGCTATTCCTCCGGAGCCTCCCACCTTTCATTTGAGTCTGGGGCTCTCACTGGCCAAGAACTTGGCAGCACAAGCAAGCTGGCTGGCCAGGGAACATCAGGGACCCATCAGCCTGTCTGCCTCTCCCATCTTGCCAAAGGAAGAATCCCAGGCACGTGCCACCACACCAGGCTGTTTTGGGAGGTAAGCACTTTGCTGGCTGAGCCGTCTCCCCAACCCAACAAGTGTTCTAATACGAACTGGTATGTCCCATTTTATGTGTTGGTTTAGCTGGGTCGTGGCCCCCGGCTAACATCACCCTGCGTCCAGCCATCTGACATCACCCTGACGCTTCTGCGAGGGTGTATCTGGATGAGACATGCGTTTAAAATCGATGGACCTAGAATAAGGCACAGTGCCGCAGCCTTGGCTGGGCCACATCCTGGCAGCTGAAAGCCTAAACAGAGCAATCAGACCCCCTGAGAAAGTACAGTTCCTCCAACAGATGCTTTGGGTCTTGACCTACAACATCTGCGCTTCCGGATCTCCACCCTGCTGGCCCACACTGCAGATGTTGGACCTCACAGCCTCCACAACTGTATAAACCAATGCCTCAGAATAAATCCCTTCGTGCGTGTACACACTCTCCGCCTCTCATACATTCCCTTAGAGAACTCCGACTGAGGCAGGAGTTCATTCCAGACCCCAGGGATTTCTAGCTGGCCCTACATAGGCTGTGTGTTGGCTATTTTGTGTCTCTGTGATTAAAGGATCTGGGGGAACAGGTTAAGAGGAGAAATGTTTATTCCGGCTCATGGATTCAGAGGTTTTGGTGCATGGGTTTGGTTGCTTTTGAACTGTTTGCTTCATGACTAGCAGAGAAAAGAACACACAGGAAGGGGCCAGGAAGCTGGATAAACAGAGGATAGGTGTGTGAGCATTTAGTGGGTGGGTGGGCAGATGAGCAGATAGAGAAGTGAGTGGATGGATGGGTGGTTAGAAGAATGCATGCATGCATTGGTGGATAAATGGACAGCTGGGTAGGTGAGTGGATGAATGCATGCATGCATTGGTGGATAAATGGACAGGTGGGTGGGTGGGTGGATGGTTAGATGAGTGATGGGTGGGTAAACAGGTAATTGTATTGGTGGGTAGGTAGGTACATGGTAGATGAGTATATAGATGGGTATATGGTGGGATTGGAAAGATGGACACGAAAACAAATGGATAGATGAAAGAATGATGGATGGATGGATGGATGGATGGATGGATGGATGGATGGATGATTAGATGGGTAATTGGATGAACTGGGTAGGTTGTGGAAGGATGGAGGAAAGGAAGGAAGGAAGGAAGGAAGGAAGGAAGGAAGGAAGGAAGGAAGGAAGG
>NW_026596466.1:3839607-3839799 GCF_907164565.1 Psammomys obesus
AGGAAGGAAGGAAGGAAGGAAGGAAGGAAGGAAGGAAGGAAGGAAGGGACTGGGTGGGTGGTGGCTACATGAGTGAGTGAGCAGATAGGTCTATATCATGATTGGATGGATGAGCAAGTAGGTAGATGGGTGGATGAGTGGAGAGGTGGTTAGATGTTCAGGTGGATGGATGAGTGGATAGGTGGTTAGATG
>NW_026596466.1:3839809-3915959 GCF_907164565.1 Psammomys obesus
TGGTTAGATGTTCAGGTGGATGGATGAGTGGATAGGTGGTTAGATGGTTAAATGGATGGATGAGTGGAGAGATGGTTAGATGGTTAGATGGATGGATGAGTGGATAGGTGGATGGACAGACAAAAGAATTGGTGAATATGGCTGAGTGGATGGGCAGGTAGATGTGTACTAAATGAGATCAGAAGAGGACATTGAACCTCTTGGAGATGGACTTGCAGGTGGTTTGTTAGCTACCTAATATGGATGCTGGAAAACAAACTCGGGTTCTCTGGAAAAGCAACAAGTGCTCTTCAAGGACGAGCCATCACCTCTCCAGCCCCATCGTTGTAATATTTTTTATTCATTGAGAGTTTAATACAGTTATACCATATATGTTAACTGTGTCCACCCCTCCTGGGCAAACATGCCTTAGCTGCAGGGAAGTGAGGTGGGGTCTCAGGGCCTGGTATCCTGCCAAGCTCAGGGTACTATTTCCTTGCCTTGACTCACCGTCGGTGAAACTGTAAAATGGGGTAGTCACTGTGAAAATCAATATGGTTGTTCCTTAAAAGGTAGACTGCTGTGTGACTCGGCTGTGCCATATCTCAGACGGCCACAGAAGTACTTGCACATCTGTGCTTCTTGCTGCGCGATTCACGGTGGGCAAGACATGGATATAGACCCAGTCTAGATGTCCATCAGTGGACGGGTGAAGAAAGACTACGAGGCACGCGTGCATAGTGGAATTTTACGCATCCGTAAAGGAAAATAAGATTATGATATTTACAGGGAAGTGGATGGAACTGGAGATCATTTATGTTAAGCAAGATAAGCCAGACTCAGAAAAACAAATGTCATATTTTCTTCTTGTATGTGGCATCAGGATTTAAAATTGGGGGGGAGGAGTAAAAGAGGGGAGCTTTTCAGAAGGAAGCGGATGAGCAGGAGGTAGGAGAAAGAGGACAAGTTGATTCTGTGTGCAGCTGTCACAGGGATGCTCCCTGCCTCGTGTGATGAACATAAGTTGTTTCTTTTTGAGACAGGGTCTCACTGTGTAGCTCAGGCTGGACTGGGACTCACTGTGTAGCTCAAATTATCCTCAAACTCAGAGTCCCACCTGCCTCTGTCTCCCAAGTGCTAAGATTACAGGTGTGTGCTAACACACCCAGCCTGAACATAAACTAATTTTTAAAAATCTGAAAGAAAAACAGACTCTTTCAAGCCTCTTTCCAATAACAGGGGCAGGGGACCATCCCAAAGGAGTCCTTGCCTTGCTCCACACCAAGCCCGATGGGCTGCTGCCAATGCCCGCATCTTTGTTTCTTGTCCATTGCTGTGATGAAATACCGTGCCAAACAACAACTTGAGGGAGAAAGGGCTTTGGCTTGTGGTTCCAGATGGAGACCATGATGGCAAGGAAGACATGTTATCAGGAGCAGGCAGCTGGTTGATGCATCCACACACAGGAAGCAGAGAGGGAAGTGGAGGCAGGCCCTAAAACCTCAGCGTGGGTCTCCACAAGGATGCACCTGCTAAAGCTTCCATAACCTCTCCCCAAACGGCCCCACCGGCGGGGAACCAAGTGTTCAAACACGTGAGCTTACGGGGGAGCACTGTGTTCAGACACATCAGCCTGTGCCGTCAAAGAAATGCTGAGTGAGCTCCAAGGGGCTTGGATCTCACAGATAAGAACATCGAGTGTCTTTGTCACTTGGGGCTTTAAGGGGCCAACAGGGCACAGAACTCACTCTTCAGGCTTCTCTCTGCTCCTTGCTTTTAGATCTGGCTCTGAGGTGAGCCTCACAGGCAGCTGCCAGGACGGTGGAGCCAAAGCAGCTGACACACCGACACAGCCACTGACCGTGGTAAAGGGTCCCACGGATCTTGTGGGGGTTTGAATAAAATGGCCCCCGTAGGCCGGCCCATAGGAAGTGGCGGTTAGGTGGCGTGGCCTTGTTGGAGAAAATGCATCCCTAGGGGCTGGACTGTGAGGTCTCAGAAGCTCGCCATCATTCCATCCACGGCAGCCATCATCATCACCACCGTCACCACCTGCTAATCCTCTTGCCTCCACCTTGGAGCTGCTAAGGTTACAGGTTTGTACTGCCAATTCTGGCTTTTTGACATGGGCCCTAAGATCCAAACTCAGATCTCCATGTTCATACAACAAGCAGTTTATCTACTGGCCCACATCCCCAACACCCAGCAAAGCCTTTCTGTTGGTAAACTTGTTTGAAACTTATCAAACATTTTTTAGATTATTTCTAGATTATTTTTATTTAGTGCATTTGTGTTTGTGTGTGTGTGTGTGTGATGTGTATATATGTATGTGTATGCCCACAGAAGCCTGAAGAGGGTGTTGGGTCCTTCAGATCTGGAGTTACAGGCCCTTTTGTGCTATCCAGTGTGAGTGCTGGGAAACTGAATTGAGATTCTCTGCAGTAGCAGCACATAGTCTTTTTTATTATTTTACTTTTATGTGTACAGGTGTTTTGCCTATGTGTATGTCTGTGAACCATGTGGCTGCCCGGGGCCTGCTGAGGCCAGAATAGGGCATCAGACTGCAGAGAACTGGAGTTACAGACAGTTGTGAGCAACCACGCGGATGCCGAAAATGGAACCTTGGTCCGCTGGAAGAGCAGTGCTCTTAACCACTGAGCCATCTCTCCAGCCCCAGGGCTCTATTCACCCCCCCCCCGATTTACAGATAATAAAAGTGAGTTTCAAAGATGTTAAGTGACTCATTCCAAGTCACACATCCCTAAATGGAAAAGCAAAGCTTCCAAATTCCCATGCGTGCCCTGAGCCCACGGCGTATGGGAAGCAGGCACTAGGTCAGGCTTCCTGTCCAGGTTCTGCTCTTCACTAACCACACCTACACCTAATAGTCGCCGGTGGTGCTGGGAACTCAGCATTCTTTGTGGTGGGGGAGGCTATGGTGTGTGTGTGTGTGTGTGTGTGTGTGTGTGTGTGTGTGCACATATATTTTCAGTGTGTGTGCATGCAACATGAGAATGAGGTCTCACATCTATTTTTTTTTTACTTGCTCATTTATTTATTCATTTATTTATGAAATGGGGTCTGTTATAGCTAGCCTCAGTTATCATTTGACACCTTTGGGAAGAAGGAATCAGATTGGCCTGTGGCCATCATTGATTACTAATTCCTGGAGGAGGGCCCGGCCCACTGCTGGCCGTGTCATCCCTGGGCAGATGATCCTGGGCTGTAGAAGAAAGCTAGCTGAGCATGAGCCAGGGAAAGCAAGCCAATAAGCAGCATTTTTCCATTGCCTCTGCCTCAAGATCTTGCCTTGAGTTCCCTTGGTTTCCAGTGGGGGTAGACTATAACAGATAAGCTAAAAGGAACCCTTTCCTTTCCAGGTTGTTTGTGCTGATGGTGTTTATCGTGGCTACAGAAAAGCAAATTAGACACCCAAGGGCCTGAAACTCATCGAGTCAGCTAGGCTGGCTGACCAGTAAGCTTCAGGGACTCAGCTGTCTCTGCCTTCCCCTGCCCAGCACTGGGGGTTAGAGCCACACACTGACGTTTTACATAGGTTCTAGGGATCTGAACTCAGTGCCTTGCTCTGCAGGCCCTTTACTGTCTCTCCAGCCCTTGGATTCTTTTATTACAGCTGCCCCATGCTTGCTTCTCCCCCAGCGTTGTGAGGAGAATAGATGGCACGAGATAATGTCTGTAGGAGCACTTTAGAAATTATGGCATGCTGGGTGAATGCCAGGGGTAATTAAGAGACTACTACGGAGTCCATGGATATACCTGTTCATTTCAAGCACTTTAGCCTTTTAGCAAACGTGAAGGATGTGCCCAGAGCCCTTGTCGAAGTCCAAATTAGATACTATCAACAGTATATAATTTCTCCCATAAAACACCACAATGTGTCACTTAAAAAAAATCTAAGTGGTCCTTTAAAATGGTTAATGATTCTCTAAACACTGGCATTAAGCTATTTATAACGTTATACAGTTATTTGTAAATGTCTGGAACATTTGCTGAAAACTGTGAATTGAGTTTTACTTTTTTTTAAAACTGAATAAGGACTGAACTCTAGTCCATGGGTCCAGGTTTCCCTATTTTTTATCTTAGAAGCATACCCTTAGGTGTGGTGATGCACACCTGTGAGCCTAGCATTCAGGATGCAAAGGCAGGAGCAGCAGGAGTTCAAAGTCATCCTCGGCTACATTTGAGACCGGCCTGAGATACAAGGGACCCAAAAAATAAAACGTGGGCGGGAGAGTTGGCTCCGTGGGTAAGACGTTTGCCTCAAAGGAGTGAGGACCTAGAGGACTCACAGCCCTAGAGTCCACACAGAGCCAGAGGTAGAAGCAAGCGTCTGTGAGCCAAGCATTCCCATGGCAAGATGGGAAGCGGCGGCAGGAGCGTCTTCGGTGTGTGAGCAGCTAGCGAGGCACACGCAAGCACAAACAGTAAGAAGCCCTGCCTCAAACCAGGTGAAAGGCGCGGCCAACACCAAAGGCTGTCTTTCTGTAAAAGAGTGGGATCTGGGACAGGTGTATTTATTGAATTTGTTTTGTTTTGTTTGAGACAGAGTCAGCTATGGATGGCCCAGGCTGGCCCCAGATTCCCTATTTCCTGTCTCATTCTCTCCCAGTACTGGGATCCTAGCACACAAGCCTGCCCGACCGCCTGGCCTCTCCCTGAGACAAACTCTCTGTTGCCAACCAAGGTGTGACCGGAAAGTCACTGTGTAGCCCCGGCTGGCGTTAGCCACATCTCTATCTTTCTGCGTCTGCCTGTCTGCCTCTCGAGGTCTCTGATACCTACACGCGCCACCAACGCCCTTTAGATCACTAAGCCATATCAAACTGCCTTTGAGTATGACAAACACACGCGTGTGTGCGTGTGTGTGTGTGTGTGCGCGTGTGTGTCCAATGTATACCAGTGCACAACCATGCAGAGGCCAAGAGGTGGCCCGACGTCTTGCTCCACCTTCATTTTGGAAACAGGTTCTCCCGTTGAGGCTTAAGCTAGGCTAGCTTCCTCTCAAGTTCCCGGGATTGGTCTGTCTTGGCTCTCCAGTGCTGGGGTTACCGGCACAACTGGGAATTTGAACTCACGTCTTCACAGTGATGGCTTTTACAGCCATCCCACCGAACCATCTCCCCTTAATCACTTGTTAAGAAGGAGCCTAGGAAAGCCCATGCAACTCTGCTTTTTATGTTTTGGTTTTTTTCTTATTGGGGCGCATGCCCCAACACTCAAAGCAGCACTTGTTTGAAAATCCTGGCCCACCCTGCTCCAGTGTTTTTGGAAGGAAAACGGCTGAGCCTTCTTCCTTCATTTAAGAGCAGGCGGACCTCGTCGGTATTTCCCAGCTTTGCGGCCACGTCTTAGGCGGCCCCAGAAGATTCGGGTCTCACAGCCAGACCAACCTGGGAATCAAGGCAGAAAGTCACTCTGTACACCTGGCACTTTTGGCCACGCCCCGTTTTCCCCAACTTCCAATCCCAAGCTTAGTCACTGTGATTGACAGATTCCTAGAGCACTTATAATTGGCCGCGGAGGGGCTGCAGCTCCTCCTCCCAGATGGCCCCGCCTCCCTTTCATTCTGAAAGAAAGAAGCTCGCTCGTCTGTCCAATGAGAAGCTCCTTCACGGCAAAGATCCCGCCTCTTTCTGTGCAGGCTCCGCCCCAAGAGCCACAAGAGCGTCCGCCTCCTCCGAAGCACGCTTGTCCAATAAAAAGGGGCGCTCTGCAAGATAGACAGCTTACCAACCAATAGGCGGCCTCCTGAGCGGCGCCGTCCCGCCCTCCGCTCCTTCTCCTCCGCCCCTCAGCCGGCCCGGCGAGTGAGGGCCTCGGGGCGGCGGCGGCGGACGCGGCCTGAGGGAGCGGCGGGCGGGGCGGCGCCTGGCCCGGCAGGGCCGCGCCGGCTGAGGGGCGTCCATGGCACGCGGGCCCCGGCGGGGCGCGGCCGCGGCCTGAGGGCGGCCATGTCCGGGGTGGTGCGGACCCTCAGCCGCTGCCTGCTGCCGGCCGAGGCCGGAGCCCGCGAGCGCAGGGCGGGCGCGGCGCGCGACGCGGAGCGCGAGGCCCGACGGCGCAGCCGCGACATCGACGCGCTGCTGGCCCGCGAGCGGCGCGCGGTGCGGCGGCTGGTCAAGATCCTGCTGCTGGGCGCCGGCGAGAGCGGCAAGTCCACCTTCCTCAAGCAGATGCGCATCATCCACGGCCGCGAGTTCGACCAGAAGGCGCTGCTGGAGTTCCGCGACACCATCTTCGACAACATCCTCAAGGTGACGCGCGGCCCCGCCCACACACACCTGGCCCAGGTGGGGCGCGGGGCCCGCCCCCTCTGTCCCCCACGGACCGGCTGCCCCGCCACCGGCGCCCCTCCGCTCCCATGGAGACCTCAGGTTATGCCGGCCGGGCTTACGCCGGTGACCCCCGTGCACCGATAGCTTTGCCGAGCCTCGGATGCTTGGGGACCGTGGGGAGTACAAGCTGGACCATTCTTGGGGACTTGGGTTCCGTATAGGGTGGATTGAGAGTCGCCAACTCTCCCTGTCCCTCCAGCAAGCGAAGTTTACAGCGTAGGTTGAAGGACATCAGCCCCGGTTTTTGTTTGTAAATGAGAATTGACCATTTTATTCGTTATTTTTTGGGTACTGCTTCGAGTATCCCGGGCTGGCCTTGAACTCACTGTGTAGCTGAGGATGACCTTGAACTCCTGATCCTTTTCCCCACTCCGCTTCCCAAATACTGGCATTACAGGGGGGTGGGGGCGCGGTGTCACCATACTTGGAGTGCTGGGGATTGAACCCAGGGCTTCATGCACACTGGGCTGGACTTTACTAACTAAACTATACGTTGCCACTGTTTGTTTGTTTTGTATTTTTGAGACAGGGTGTCATGAAGCCCAGGCTGGCCCTGCTATGTAGCCAAGGATAACCTTGAGCTCCTCCGGTGGTAGGATTCCAGGCATGTGCCACCCACACTTCATTCTTTAAACTTTTGAGTGTAGAGATTTAACATATCCACCAAGTTAGAAGAGCTGTTACAAGGAGCTGTGACACCCCCACCTCCCAGCTTTAAAAGAAGGTCAGTCTGGTGCCAGTCTCCTCTGCTCCTGACCCCCTGGTCTCCAGGCTAATTCTAGACGTGTAATTGCGTGAGGAAACGTCTTGGTGGGTGCCACTGAAGACCTTGCTTTAAAAGCATGTGCACAGGGCCACTGTGGAACAGCGGGTGGGACTGGGGATGTGGTTCGGTGGCAAAGCACTTGTCTAGCGTGCACAAGCTCATGGGATTCAACCCAGCACAGAAAAGTAGAGAGCCTCCCGAAGGTCTGCTGCTCACTCAGTGGCCACGTTTCCTTCATTGGTGGGTAGCTGTTTTGTGCATTTGAATCAGCTGCAATGATCCTCATGCGGTTATGAACGCAGGGTCCTACTCCTTGTGCCCTTTCTAGTCTGTGCCAGGTATGTGAAAGAAACAGGTGTGTTGACGGAGTCGTGTCAGGACTGTGAGTCTCTGCAGAAGGGTCTGAAGGAAAGGGCTGGAGAGTTGGGCCTGTGGCTGGGTTGCTAGAGTGCTCGTGCTGCATGCACAAGGCCCGTGCATTCAGAGTGGCATAGTCCTGTAATTCCAGCACTGTGGAGGTAGGGGCAAGAGGGCATGAAGTTCAAGGCTTAGCTACACAGAAGGTTTGAGGCTAGCCTGGGCTATGTGAGACATCGCAGACCAGAGAGAAATGTAGGAAAGTCCAGAGGAGGGCACGGGGCCTCTGTTCTGCACCTAAATTAGTTTCTTCTTGATTCTTCCCAAGCTCCCCCTGCCCAACTTTTTGCAGGGAGGGGGTTCTGAGGAAAGCTGTCCCAAGCAGGTAGAGGGATTTGTCATAACAGAAAAGCTACCAAGAGAACTAGATTTTACTGGGCCTGATGGGTTTTTAAGTTAGCGAGGGGACACAGAAGCCCATCTGGGACATGTCTTTCACTTCGGCCTTGAGGAACCTTGGTGTAGGATGGTTGGGCTGGGATCCTGGGAGCCAGACTTCCGGGCCAGCACTCCCACACTCAACATGTTTGTTCCTAAATGTTTCGTTCCAATACAAGTAGCGCCTTTGGGCTCAGGATAGGAAGAAAATCATTTGAAGGGATAATTCACACCCTTTTCACCTTTCAGAGCCTCAGGGCGGCACAGGGCTCTCATCAAGACAGGCACCTTAAGGGGATGGGAAACGCCTGTTTCAAGGCCTGTTTTCCAGTCTCCTTCAAGGAGCCTGGTTTTATTTTTGCTGCTTTTCTGAACCCATAACCAGGTGGGCTTGGAGGGCTCAGTTTCTTTCAGCTTGGGAGGCAGAAAAAATATTTAGAAACATGGATATCAAGCCTGCCTCAGTCTGTTAAGTGAGTTTTAAGAGAAGTCAGTCTCTTTTTCCCGTACTCGTTGGCATTAACTTTTCCTGGTTTCCTTAACAACAGAACCAAGACTTGTTAACGAGGATTGTTTGCTTGGTTTTATACAATGCCTTTTTTAAAACTAGGTTGTTGTTTTTTTTTGGTTTTTGTTTTTTGTTTTTTTTAGTTAGTGAGTTTTAAATTTTAATCCTTTACAATTTTATATACATATAAAATGTCTTTGGGTCATTTTTAGACCGCATCACTCTCTTCCATTCCCCTTCAAGTCCCATTGAGCCCCTTCTTCCAACAAGTCCCCCTTCGACTGCCATGCCATGTCTTTCTTCCTGACTTTTCTACTGATTACTCTTTATTGCACGTATGTTATCTGCTGTAACCTATGAGAAATTCATTTTTCAACTTTAAATCTTTTCCACTCCCTGGCCTTCTCTCTTGATCCTGGCAGTGTCAGTCAGCAATCCTAACTCCATCATTTTGTCATTCCAAGAATATTGCGTAGTTGCTGAGGAGATGGTTCAGCGGTTGAGAGCACTTGTTCTCCTGCAAGCAGGGGTCCTGAGTTCAAATCCCCAACACCCATGCAGAAAGCTGGGCAGTCTGCAAACCGCAGTTGGCAGGAATGACCTTCCAGTTCATGAGAGACCCTTTATTAAGGCAGAGAGTGATAGAGGACACCTGATGTACTGTTCTGGCCACTGTGTGCACACGCACATACTCACGTGAGTGCACTACACAGCCCTACCCATAATATCCTATAAATGGAATTCATGCGGAGTGTGACCTTTCTGTGGACATCCCCATGAAAGCAACTGCATGTGGCAGTAACTCCAGCCTTATTGCTGAGCACTGGGCCGCCTCCCTGTTACCTGGCGTGGTGTCTGGGTTCTTTCCACCTGCTGATCACTACAGATAGGTCTGCAAGCACTGTGTACGTTCTCTTAGGTTGATTGGTAAGTCCTGACATGATCTCGTGTGTTCCAGGCTGTCCTAAAACTTAACAAGTTGCTGAGACTGGCAGTGAGCTGCTCCCTCTGATTCTCCCTTCCAGGTACTGGGATGACAGGCCTGGGCAGCCGTGCTCCATCTGTATTCCGTGTCCCCATCTGTGCTTTCACATGTCTAGATAAATAGCCGACAGTGTAGTAATTGGTCATACTGTAGTGATTGCTCTTCATAAGAAGCTGCCTAACCAGCTGTGTCCCAAAGGCTCTTTTGTATATCTCTGTACAGCATTAGGTGTTATCACTGCCTTCCTTCAGCTGTTCTTACAAGTGTGTGTCATGTCTTCTTGAGTTTTCCCTACTGCTAATGATGCTGAAAATCTTATCATTTGCCTCTCACCCTCTTTGGAAAAAAAGTTTCTTTCTTTCTTCTTTTTTTCCCCCATCCCTCTTCTAATTAGGTTTCTTATGCTTTATTGTTGGGTTTGAGGAGCTCTTTATATATGCTAGATACTGGTCCTTTGTCCCATATCAGGACTACCCATATGACCTGTCCTTCTACTCTCTACACTGGATCTTTTGCAAAGTAAATATTTTAATTTCAGTAAAGTCCAGTTTGTGCGTTTTTTTTCCTTTTATTAATGACTCTTTTGCTGTCCTATCTTAAGAACTTTCTGCTTGACCACAGATCCTAAAGATTTGTCTTTTAAGTTTTACATCTTACATTTAAGTGTGTGCTATAAATTGAAGTCATTTTTTATGCCTGTGAATATCCAGTTGATTCAGAACTATTTGTTATTTTCCCATTGAACTGCTTTTATGCCTTCATAAGAACGATAATCAAGTTGGCTTGGGGCGCACACCTGTGATCCCAACACTCATAGGGTGAGGCAGAGGCAGGCAGATCTCTGTGAGTTCAAGGCCAGCCTGGCCTACAAAGTGAGTCCAGGACAACAGCTATGGCTACAAAGAGAAACCCTGTCACAAAAAAACAAAAACAAAAACGGAATGATAATCAGTTGGGCTATTTATGTGTATCTGAGTTTTCTAATCTGTTCCAGTGGTCTGTATGTCTTTCCTTGTGCTAGCATGTCATGGTGTTGGTTACTGTAACTGTGTAGTGTCAGTATTTCTCCCACTGTATCTTTTTCAAGATTTTAGTTATTCTACGGCCTGTGTCTCTTTTTTTCCCTTATAACTTAAAAAAAAAAAAAAATCATGTATCCCCATGCCTGAGCCCTCCGAAGCCAGAAGAGAGAGTTGGGTCCCTTGGAGCTGAAGTTACTGTGGTTGGGAGCCTTCTGATGTGGGTTCTGGGAGCCTGAGGGTCCGCTCAGGAGCAGCCCACGCCCTTGTTCCCTCAATCATCCCTCCAGCCCCCATGTAACTTTTATAAATGACCTATGTCTATAAACACCTTGTGCGGAAGTTGATGCAGTTGCTTTAAACCAAAGACCAACTTGGAAAGAACTGACCTGGTGCCTGTGTTGATCCCCAAACAAGGCTACCTTCATTTAAGTCTGATTTTTTTCCACCAGCCAGTTCCATTTCCCATAGATCCTAAACATGTTTTATGAAGTTTCTGCCCAGAGTGGAGTTTTCCCTAAGGCAGTTGTAAATGACCCTGTGCTTTTGCTTTCAGCCACATTTACTGTGATAACAGTGGACTTGGTGTCTGTGCTTGGGTCTTGTGCCTGTGGCTTTGCTGAGCACAGTGGTGGCAGGAGCTTTCAGGTGGATCACTTGCAGCTTTCTACACAGACTTGTGTTATCTGCAAGTAGAGATGGTTTTACCCCCCTTCCTGTGAGTGCGCCTGTGCACATATGGCAGCTCAGCCGAGTTTTTAAAGAGAAGATGAGAAGTAGGGGAGGGTGGGAGCATGGAGTGGGGATGGGGTGGCTGGGTTCATTGTACACGTGTACGGAATTCTCAAGGAATAGATTTAAAAGACTTAAGGGGAGTTGGTCTGAAGGAAAAGAGAATGTCTTCTTTCTTTTTCTTTGCCTACTCTTTCTATGCTGTGTCAAGTGAGAGCACTGAGAATCTGGGGGCCTTTGTTTCTTTACTGCTGCTACGGTGTCTTCTATTTGGTGACTGATTTAGTTTGTGACTTTGTGTGACTGCATCTGTGTTCCTGTGGAGGTCAGAGGTCAACTTTGGGAGTCATCCCTTGCTTTTTGAAACAGACTCTCGCACTGGCTTTCAGCTTACTGACTAAGCTAGGTTGGCTGGCTAGTGAGCCCCAGATTCACCTGTCTCTTCCTCCCCACTGCTGGGTTACAAGTATACCACCAGCCAGTCCAACTGTGTTACGCCAGTTCTGGGAACTGAACTCATGTCTCAGTATTTTCATGTAAGCACTCTACCAACTGAACCATCTCAGCTGGACTGAGTGATTGATTTTTAATACCACACTTACACACACTTTTTTTTAGTGGTTTAGGAGATGGAGCCCAGCGGTGTTTTACATTCTAGACAAGTGCTCTACTGATGTGCTTCACATCCAGCTCTCCTCCTCCTTTTCTTCTTCTTCCTCCTCCTCCTCTTCTTTTTCATCTGCTTCTTCTAACTCTTCCTATATTAGTTTTATTACTAATTTTTCCCTAACCAAAACTGATAATTTTTTATATCATTGCTGTTCCAGTTTTTACATTTTATTTATTTCTGTTTATTTGCTTGTTTTTGAGAAGGGAAGGGAATCCTCTTTGTGTAGCCCAGGCTGGCCTTGAACTAACTTGTGGCAATCCTCATGCCTCAGCTTCCTGAGTACTGAGATAGATGTGAGCCAACACCCCAGGGTTTATTTTGGATTTGATTTGTTCTCGCTTGCTCCTGGTTAAGGGGGTCCCTCCCCAGACCATGGTGACTAAAGGAGTCACCATGCTTGGCTCCTTTCCTTTTTGAATTTTCGGATAGCCTCGAACCAGACTGGCATCAAACCAGTAAGTGAGGCTGTCCTGGAGCTTGCAGTCCTCCTGCATCCACCTCCCAAGTGCTCCCACCTTGTTGAAGCAGAGTCTTTGTTTCTGCCATGCTGTGAACTCCATGCTTGCAGGTGCCACCTCCTACTGTCAGTGGCTTCATCTCACCCTTAGACAGCTGGGGTTCTGGGTGAGTCTGCACCTGGCCTTTTAGATAGGTTCTGAAGCTTGAACTTGGCTTTTCGGGTTGTCAGGCTTCTGAGCCAGGCGCTTCACCACTTGTCCCAGCATCTTTTTCTTATATTTTTGGCTGTGAGCCTAGCCTTTAGCGGCTGAGCCGTCCCTCCAGCCCAAGCATCTCTTTTTCTAATGCAGACATTTTAAGTGCCTTGAATCTCCCTCATGCTGGATCTCACTGTAGATGAGAACAGACTCCTACAAATTGTCCTCTGACCACCACCAGTGAGATCCAGGAATTGAACTCAAGTCGTCAGTACTTGCCACTGAGCCATGTCGCCTGTTTTGTTTTGTGTTTGTTTTAAGGGCCTCCCTATGTAGTCTGGGGCAGTTGCTAGGTTGTGATCTCTTCTTTCCTCAGTTTCCCAAGCACTGGGGTTTCAGGCTTTTACTACCACAGCCAGTTTATGTAATGCTGAGGCTCCAGCCCAGGGCTTTCTGCATTCTAGGCAAACACTACCAACTGAGCCCTGTTGCCCTTCATTCTTAAAGGCTGTCCCCTCCCCACCATTAGAATTCATATTTAGCTCTTGTTTACTTTGAGACAATATCTCAGATACCCTGGTCTGGCCTCCAGCTTGTTATGTAACAAAGGCTAACCTTGAATTATGATCCTCCTGCCTTCATCTCCCTGGTGCTGGGATTACAGGCATGCACCAACACGTCCACTTTATATCGTCCTGGTGACGAAAGCCAGGGAGGTCGTCTATCAAGTGAGCTCCGTCCCCAATGGACACTTTTAGTACTTAGAAAATGTGCTGTAATCTGCCTCCCCCACCCTTGACTTTGGAGAAGTTCCTGTCATGTGGATTGGTGTTCCTCTTTAGTGCTTTATTTTTCTCCAGCCACTTTTATGGCTTTTTTTCCCCTTTGTCTTTAGTATCCAGAAGTCTAATTGTGATATCCTATTAGGGGTTTGCTCATCTTTGTATGTCTGAATGTTTATGTCTTTTGCCAGGTTTGGGGAGGTTCCAGCATTGCTGTGTCAAATCTTGTCAGTCCTGTGCACTTTTTCTTCTTAATGTGAAACTGTTGATAGAG
Organism: Psammomys obesus; assembly: GCF_907164565.1. Lineage (NCBI taxonomy): Eukaryota > Metazoa > Chordata > Mammalia > Rodentia > Muridae > Psammomys > Psammomys obesus. Next base: position 3,853,332 of record NW_026596466.1, read on the forward strand.
CTGCCCGCTTCTTTCTGTTGTCTTGTTTTTTTGTTTCTTGTTTTCCTGGGCTTGGGATTGAGCTGAATGCCAGCCTCTGGCCAAGTAGCCACTGCACACTCAGCTGTTGCTCGAGCTGTACTTTTGTTCTTGACCTGAGTCTGTTTCCTTGTCAGATGAGTGCCCAGCCCCCACCTCTTGCATCCTTGGGCCTGTATGAGAGTCCTGACACTGTCCAGGGGACTAATGGAACCATCCTTGCCAAGCAGAGGGCAGGAGACTAGATCCCGTGGCCCTGCCACCTCTCTCTGCTGGGCCACTTGGAATATGCCTGTCTCCTGGTTCCTCGGGGCAGGAATATAGGTAACTAATAATATAACTAATATATAACTAAATATTTGGGCCTATTTGTTGCTTTGACTTACCATAAATAATTCCCATAAGATTGGCTGGTGCGTTTTTCCTCTGATCTTAAAGATGGTGCTTTTATCTACGTGGGCCCCCTTGGAGCTCATGTATTTGGTGTTTTAGAAATCATGTACAACTGTCTTTGGTAATATAATGGCCTCCACGCTGAAGCCCAGCTTGGAGTCATCTGACAGTGTTTCTGTGCTTTGATCTGTGTGTAATGTGTTCAATGTTAAGACCATTGTTAATTACTGAACTTCACATATAGTTAGAAGCCAGTAATGTCTTTGGAGCGTTTTTGTTATATCTTGTGATTCCATCTACATAACTGTATCAATGTCTCATTTAACTGCTTCAGCTGAAACCTGCCTGCATGTGTATGCAGTACTTTGGCAATTTCTGGGAAAATCGGATAATTTGAGTGCGTGGTCCCATGTTGACACTGAAGTAAAATAATTAAACTCAGAATGTTCAGGGCTGAAGAGATGGCTCAGCAGTTAAGAATACTTCCCACTCCTCCAAGGGACAGGAATTGAATTCCCAGCACCCACGTCAGGTGGCTCAAGGCCATCTCTAACTCCAGCTCCAGTGATCCACTTCTTCTGGTGTCCTTGGGCAACGACAGACACATAGTATACATTCTAATTAAATAAAATTAATTTTTTAAAAAGTTGCCTAAGTTCGGGAATGTGCAAAGCACTGCTGGGTGCTTGTGGGGGCGGGGCGCTTCATGAATAGCAATTATTCCCAGCCTTGGGCATCTGTTGTGCTGCAAGGATATTACACAAGCAACAGAGTACAATTGTATGCCACGCTAAACGCCACTGTGGAGGCAGAGAGGTAGCTCAGTGGGAGAAGGCATCCAACAGGCCTTGTCCAGGAAGGTGAATGCACCAGCCTTTGAAGACTCTGGAAGATCCCAGAAAGGAGAGGACCAGGCTACACAGGCAGGAGCCACTTGAGCGCGTGCAACAGGCTGCGGAGACAGTCAGCACAGGTGCACGCTGAGCTCTGTGTTCTGAAGGAATGGTTAAACGCTAAATGCTAGGGAGACTACAGTCATAATGAAAGCCCACACCACAAGCGTGTAGTTTTAAGGGTATCTATGAGCTGCAAATTACAAGCTTTTGTTGTAGGCGGGAAAGATGATGTTAAAATTGGGGGTTTGAAATTGAAGCCTAGTTCAGGTTTAAGGTGATTGATGCAAGCGTGCAGACCTGAGTGCAGATCCCTCAGCTCCCACAGAGGAAGTGGGCACAGCAGTACGTGCCTGCCACCCCAGCCCTGCTGCAGGTTCCAGGGACATTCTGCTCAGCCTGGGTTGCTGACACGGTGAGCTCCACGTTGAGTGAGGAGACCTTGTCTCCAGGACATAGGTGGAGAACCACAGAAGACAGCCAGTCTCTGCCTTTGGCCTGTGCATGGCAAGTGCACACGCGCACACGTGTGCAACACACACACACAACAACAACAACAACAACAACAACCCAAAAGAATTGATTGGGTTTAGTTATTTAACTTGAAGCTAAGGAGCCTGGGACTGTGAAGATCGGCCACCGCCCGTTTGTGTTCCTAGCCTCTGCCTCTGATAGTCAGGTAGCACCTCCCACGGTGGGTGGGCTGGCAAGGGCACTGAGGCGGAAGGCAGCTTCCTGGGTCTGGAGCACAGTTGGGTTTTCCCTGCCTTGTTGGCAAATTGCACTTGAGTAAGCAGATTTTCTCTTGCACTTGGACACATGTGGCTTGTTCTTTTGAAACGCCCAAAAACAAAAGCATCTTCTCCATCAGTTTGCGGGGAAAAAAGCCAGTAAGATCTCTGTGGCTACCAGTTGGGATTCAGAGCTCCAAATGACAGGTCTTTCCCTCCCAGGTTCCCATTTACTTGTGTGAGAGGAGCAGCATTTGACCTTCCTCATAATTCAGGGGCCATTTGGAACAGGGCTGTACCTGGTGCTGGCAGGTGTTCAGGATTAACTCATAGAGCAATTTTGACATGGCAGAGCCACGAGTGAGCCATGGAGCCTATCACTCATAGATGACGATGGAAAGTTTATCTTGAGCTGTAATCACAGGGTGACTGTCAAAGGAGCTCACGTCATAAGCCTGGTGCTTCTCTTACACCATTCCTAAAGATAAGCTGCTTGCACCTAGATAGAAGATGCAGAGTGTTCGAGGCTCAGCTGATGACCATCTGTGAGCTCACCTCTGGGAGGCAGAGGCAGGAGGGTCACTGCAAGCTTGTAGCCAGCTTGGTCTGTGTACTAAGGACAGTATAGGGAGACCCTCTCCAAGGAAGCCAGGAGAACCTGTGTGAAGGCTGAAAGCTTGTCCAGCTCGGTCTGTGTACTAAGGACAGTATAGGGAGACCCTCTCCAAGGAGACCAAGAAAACCCATGTAAAGGCTGAAAGAGAAAGCCAGCTTCAAGAGTTGTCCTCCGACCTCCACATGTGAGTACCATGGCACTCATGTGCCTGCATACACATATGGAGTGTATGTCAAAGCTGTCATTTAGTGTGGCTGATTCAACTGTAGGGTAAACAGAGCAGGAATAATTGTTGGGGGCCGTAGCAGTGACTGGGTGGTTAAGAGCACTTGCTGCTCTTGCAGAGGACCCATGTTCAATTCCCAGCATGCACATGGTAATAACTGCCTGGAACTCTGGTTCTAGGGCATCTGCTACCCTTTTCTGGCCTCTGGAAACACGTAGTGTACATGGTGTACGTTCATACACAGAAGCACACATACATAGAAGTGAGTGAGTCATGTTTGGAGGCAGAGAGTGTGCTTCAGTAGAAGATATGGGCTCAGCATGCTCTAGGCCCTGGGCTTTGTCTCCAGCACCATTCACAGGGAATGTCTGTATCCAGGTGAGCGTTTGACTCTGTCCTGCTGCGCTGACGTGTTTTTCACTCTGCATTAGTGTATCAGAGCAGCTGCTTCTGCATGGGTTCCTTGAGCCAGTCGGAAACTTGAACTTAGGATATACACCTTCTATAGGGCAATGGGCATAGTCCTTCCTCTGGGAGCAGTCAGGAGTTAGAAATATCCAGGGACCCCTGCTTTATACAGCTCCAGAGGCCTATGGTTGGCCTCTGGAAGCTGGTGTCTACCTTACGATCTCACCTGGGTACCATTGGGCCCTATCAAGTCAGACTGCTGCAGTCAAGGCAATAGTAATGGCCATCACTGCTGCTAGCCCATGCTCTTGCAGGTGACAGAACATGCCAAGCAGCTACTGAAACCCAGTTAAGCATGGGAGGAGTATGCAGGTGCGGAGAGTGGATTAGCGGGAAGGGTCATGACTGTGTCTGCTAGAAATGAACCAGTCGTCAGGGTCTGTTTGGGGCAGTAGAGGGTCCACTGGCTTCCCAGTCTGCAGGCTCCATCCCTCAGAGCCAGCCAGAGCCAAGCCCTGTGCCTGGCCATTGGGCTTATCTTTTAGATGGCTTATCTCTGGGGACTAGGAAGACAAGGGGAGGACAGAGCAGGAGACAGGATATCACTGGTCAGCAGGCTGGGAAGATGAAAGCCAGGAGACCTTGCCTTGCTATAGGCCACTCCATCCTTCTAATGGGTGTCTAATGAGATTAGGTGACAGATCCTGCACTGTGGTAGGGCCAGTGGTTCAGACGGATGGGAAATTTCCATCAGGGCCACCAGGGTTATGGTGGGCACACCTCCACAGCCATTGACAGCACCAAAAAACACAAATTATATGAATTGTTAAGGTGAAGTTCTGCCCATCTTTGTAGACAAGACATACAGAGCTCTGAGAGAAAGATCCATTTACCCAGACAGGATGTTCCTCCCTCCCAGCTCCTATCCCCTGAGAGAAGTGCTTTTCACCCATCTGGGTGGTGCACTCAAGAGCCTGAGGCCGGAGATTCGCAAATTCAAAGTCATAGGGTATCACAGTGATACCCTGTGTCAAAGAAAGAAAGAAACCACACAGAACAGCGCTGGAGAGACAGCTCAGTCAGGAAAATTCTGGAAGACCATAGTTTGATCCCCAGAACCTGTGTTAAAAAAGCCTTGTGTAGAAGTGCATATCTGTGATCCCAGCATGGGGAAACAAAAACGGGATTTCGAGAGCTCTCTGGCTATCTTGTTGACCTTACTTGGTAAGACCCTGTCTCAGAAAGAAGGGGATAGCAGCTGTGGAGCAACACCTGAGGATGTGCTCTGACCTCCGCATGTTTGCATGCCCTCCCCTCAGTACACACGGACAGATTTCAAAGACGAGCTTTTGAAAGCTTTTCTATCGCTATTAAAATAGGCTCTCAGTTTGCACTCAGAGACAGTGGGAAGTGCATGACTGTGTCTGCTAGGGATGAGCAATTCTTGCCTCATACGAGGTAGCCAGTGACTATATTTTTCAGGGCCACATCAATGTTTTTTCAAGGAAAAATGTGATTTTCCTTGGAGAAAAATCTAGGACACAGAAAGATTGTCAAAGGATCCCAATGACTTAATGAGGTAGCCACAGGTGAGAAACTCTGTTAATGTTAAGTCCTGGGTGTTAGCAGCCATTTGTAATTCTAGCACTTGTGGAGAAAGGAGAATCGGAAGTTCAAGGTTATCTTCAGCTAGATACAGAATTTGAAGCCAAGCCTGGGCTACTTGAGACCCTTAATCCTAGCACTGGGAGACAGAGGCTGGTGGAGCCCTGGGAGTTCAAGTCCAGGACCACATAGTGAATCTGTCTCAAAACCAAACAAAAACAGAGGGAGGGCCAGAGGAAGACAGTCAAATGAGATGTGGTGTGCCTCAGAAGAGAAACTCCCTGGGAGCTTGGTCAGAATGGAGAGTGGAGAGCTGGTCACCCACCTCCTTAGCAGTACATTTTTAGTGGGACTGTAAAGTACTCCGGCGTTTTTAAGCAAGCATACCAGGACTGTCAGGGGCTAGTTAGAGCAGGTGTCTCATTAAAAGTAATCATCTGGGGAAGCTGAGTCGGCAAGTCCCTTAATGTCTAACTGTGAGCCAGACAGACACTGCCACACTGCGAATGGCCAAGGCAGCGTGCCTAAAAGGGCAGCCTCTGTGCCAGTGTGGCCTGTGTTCTCTCAGCACCTTCATTGTCTGTCACCATTAGGGCCTCTGTCTGGGTAGACTGGCATTTCGGAAGGACAAGATCGTCATCATCATAGGCCAGCCACGATGATCCTTCTCCCACTGCCTCTCCCACTGCCTCTCATCCCATACGCCAAGGAGTGGGGATGGCTAGCTAGGCTGGGGAGTTTGGGAGAACAGGTGGGCAGACTGGGCTCAGTAGTTTTGCTATCAGAGCACACATTCCCTTTTCTTAATTCTGTGGGCAGTGAGGTACTCGCCTGTGTCTGTTGGCCTGCTCTAGTGAGTAAGCCTCCCTGCCCTCAAGCCAAGCTTTTAGGAACACAGTCAACATTCTCATCTCCATTTGCCTGATCCTACTGTTTTCTTTTCCTTTAAAAAAAAAAAAATGTGGTTGTTTTGTATTGCTGTTTGAGACAGAGTCTCACTGTGTAGCTCAGGCTGACCTTGAACTCATGGTCCTCCTGTCTCAGCCTCCCAAGTGCTGGAATTACAGGTGTGTGCCAACCACATGCAGTCCAGAATCCAATGGTGAGGACTGATGTGAGTATGAATGCTGTAACTAGGGCAGAGGCAAGGTTCTAGCACTGGAGTTGCAAGAAAGAAGCAATAAGAGGGGAAGACAAAACAGTGACAACATGGGGCTGCTTCTCAAACAGGGGTTGTCTTCCAAGCTAATGAGCTCCAGTGTGGGCAGAAGCAGACCAGGAGACCGGATACACAGGGACCTTGGCAGGGCCAGAAAGAGAATGCTGTCTACGGATCCCTGGCTGCCCAGTGGGGGCAAGCCTGACTTTACCTGAGCCTAGAACCCTAAGCAGGATGGAGAACAGAGTTCTGCCCAGACTTTCCTCCTTCCTCACCTCCTTCCTCAGCCATGGGCTTGCAAACTATGCCCATCCAGCCATCAACCCCAGCTCTGAGTCTGGAAGCAAGAAAGAAGAGTGCACGGTGACCTAGAGCACTTCTGAGAAGTGTGTCATTGGAGAGCTGTGAATGGGAAAATTAAAGGGAATGGCCAGATATGGTCGCACATGCCTGAGATCCACAGGGGGTGGAGAGCTTGTGGGCAGCAAGGGCTACAAAGTGAGGTCAAGGGCAGTCTGGGCAGCTTAGACTGCCCCAAAATAGAAAATCAAGGGCGGGGAAAGATGGCTCAGAGGTTAAGAGCACTTGCTGCTCTTCCAGAGGACTGAGTTCTGATCACAGCACCACACTGGGTAGCTGACCTATAGCTCTACTGCCAGGGGACCCAACACCCGCTTCAGGCCTCCATGGGCACACATGTGGCAGATATACACAGATACAGATGAACTGAATCTAACAGTTTATCTGAATCTTAGATTAGATTCAGATAAACTGAATCTAAAACAAAAACAGTTTGAAATGGAGGTCAGCGGTAGAGTGCATTCCTAGCATATATAATGCCCTAGGTTCAATCCAAGGGAAGGAGGGGTGTACGGACAGACAGAGACTTTTCAGGTGCCAAAACCAAAAGGAAAAAGAGAAGGCAAAAGACCAAAAACTGAAGGGGCGGGGGGGGGGGGGGGGCAAACTGAAAATAGTAGATTGCCCAGGGCATTCCTTATTGTATGAGAACACAAAGCATATGGGGCAAAGATAGGATGAAACAGTAGCACAAGATAAAGGGGGATTGCAGCACTAACGAGAAGAGTTAACGTGCTGGTGATGGGCGGGAGAGCTAACAGGTGAGAGATGGGAAGCAGCAAGTAGACACAACTGAAGGATAGATCAACGGGGCGATGCCTGTGTTCCCTGGCTTGAGGGGGTGGGAGTTGCAGTGCATCTGGACTCCTGCAGGTGCTTCCTGTGGAACAAACCTGGTATCAGTGCCAGGAGAAAACTTGGGACTTTCCTTTTCCCAGAGGGAGTGAGGGCTGGTGTGGTCTAGGACCGCCTCTTCCTCCCGCCAGCTCTCTGCTAGGCTCTCACATAGCCTTCTGTTTTCATGCTGTCTTCCCCTTGCACCTCATCATGGTGGACAGGCCATCTCAGCATGGGCATGCCTACAAAAGAAGTGCCTAATTGAGCAGAGAGAATTGTATTCCTTTGACTACTTGCTGAGCTGAGGTCCCAAAGAGCAGGTCTTTTATTCTTTAATCTCTCTCTCTTTCTGTGTGTGTGTGTACACTTTCATATACAAGTATGAGCAATTTGTACATGCATATGGTGGCCAGATAGCAGCCTCATATGCTGCTCCCCGATTTCCACCTTGTTTGCTGCCGAGAACCCCAGGCTTTCTGGCCCAGGAGCTTCCTAGTAGCAGAGTTCTGGGATTCCTACACAGGCCCAGTATGTGGCTTCTGTAGATTTTAACTCCGGTCTTCATACTTGAACAGCAAGAACTTTTACCCACTGAGCCTTCCCTCCAGCCCCAGGAATCATTTTATCAATTACTGTTTCGTGTGTTTGTTTAATGTATATTTGTGTGTGTGAGTAGATGTGTATGCATGTGGGTGCCTGCAGAGGAGCCCCTGGGGCTAGAGTTGCAGGTAGTCTTGAGTTGCTGGCTGTGGATGCTAGAAACCTGAAGTACAGCAGGCGCTCTAAATTGCAGAGCCACCTGCACCAGGTGCAGCAGACCACGATGGCCTTGGTGCTAAGAAGGTGTTTGGCTGCACAGTTCTCAACCCCTCCTTCCATGTAGGTCCCTTCTCAGTGGTGGCAGCCCATGATCACTGGAGAGAGGCAAGGCAGTGTTTCAGATAGGAAAACAGCCACTAGCCCTTCGTGGAACGTGACTGCCTGGTGGGGTGTTAGAAAGGAGGTTATATACCAAGAGCTTATCCAGCAGAAGCAGGAACACTGGCAGTGTGGAATGGCTACCCAGGAAGATAGCACCCCAGGCCTGGTGTGGGAGGGTAAATGCTCACACCTCTGTCAAGCTCACCTTCTCACACTACTGCATTGCTCACATTCACCTCACTGGCAAATCAGTTCACACCTCATGCCGGCACACCCTCCATCTTGCTTAGTGCTCACCTGTAACTCATGCTAGCATACGTGTACTCACAGCAGCTACTTCATACTGACACATGCTCACCTTGTCATGCACACTCTCACACTAACACTCACATAAAAGCACAGTCGTATCAGTACTAGGATATTGTTTTGAAAACACATGTATGTTTATTTCTATGATAATAATTACGGATGTGTTAGCTCTGAAATACATTTTCCATAGTAAATGCTGCTTTAGAAACTGCTGTGTAGCTCTTTACTGTGTGAATCCTTAGGAAGATAGACTTCCCCTAGTGACTGAAGCCTTTGCTCCCGTTGGCTCCTCGCAGTTGCCCAGAAACTTTGATTTTTGAACTGTAGGTGTTTTAACTTAATTTCTGGTTAGAATCCTGCGTTAGAATTTTTGTCATCTCGACTATTTTCAGAATGTGTAAATATTTGCCAAGCAGACCACAGCATCTTCAGCATTTTCTTTTTAATTGGAAACTTGTTTTAATTCTTGGTGACTTGCCTGAGCCCCGTCCTCCCCTAGTCTCTCCTGTGACCCGGGTGTTTGTTATACTTGATGGGTCAGCACTGAAGTACCCTTAGGAACTAAAGTCCACGGTTTACATTAGGGTCCACTCTCTGTGTCATGTGGTTCTGTGAGTTTTGGCAGATGCATCATACAGCAGTTTCACTGGCCAGAGTCCCCTTGTCCTACTTCCTCCCTCCCCCAGTGCTGTCCCTGCTTTCATTGTCTCCATCTTTCACCTTCTCTAGAATGTCTTAGAGTGAGTCACAGCCTCTGTAGATTTAGCTTATCACACTTGGCAGTGAGGAACAGAGGTTCTCTTTAGATTTTTTAGATGGCCTTGCTTGTTAGAAAAACAAAAACAAAAAACAAAAAAACTTGATTTTCCTCAAGTCTGGACAGTTATGACCCATACTGCTACAACACTTGAGTGTGGGTTTTTATAGTACACAGCAGCATTGAGTCCATTTTGTTTAGGAACAGTCTTGGGTTTCCCAGCAACAGGGACTGGAGAGTGCCTGTTGGTCCACATTTGTGCCAACATTTGTCGTGGTGGGTGCTTTGGTTTTAGGCATGTTAATGATGTGTAGCACTAGCTCATTTATCGGGGGTTTGGAGTTTTGTTTGTTTGTTTGTTTGGGGCAGTTGTTTTCTTCATGCTGGGAGTACTGGAAGCACACAGTACTTCACTCACCTCATGGTCAAATAATACCCCATTGTGAGGTATGCTCAATGTATCTTGTCAGTTGATAGGCTAACGTGGTTCTTCCCGCTTTCTATTAGTACAGACAAGGCTTCATGTGTGACATACGACTTGTGTAAACAGATCTTCATTTACTGGATGTATATGATGTTAGCTTTCATACTATAAAAACATCTTACCTAAATACACTTGCAAAAAAAATGGTTAAGTTTGGCCCACAGCTTTGTAAGTGTCTGGTCATAGCTGGTTGGCCACACTGCCTGTAGGCCTGCTGAGTCAACCTGTCAGGCAATGAGGGGAGGTAGGAGAGCCCACATCTCACCTGGGGGTACAATGCCAGTGTCCTAAAGGTTCGGCCACCTCCCACCAGCACTTCTGTGTGGGTCTTGGCTTTGGGGGCTCATACCTAAGACTGGGATCATCAGGAGGTGATGATCAGAAGGTGACCCTGTGGCTGACAATCTGAGGGGCTGCCAGGGTGCTTCCCTAAGCAGAGTGAAGTACCTTCTTGCTTTGTGTGTGCCCCAGCCCCAGGACCCACTTTTCCTCCAGGCCCTGGCCAACACTTGCTATTGCCTGTGGGGGGGGGGGGGGGGGGCGTTGTTTTGTTTCTTTTGTTTTTAGCGTAGCCTTTGTGGGTTTGATTTACATTTCCCTTGTGGTGTTGGGGTCTTTCCATATGTTTATTTGCTGTGTTCTGCCTTTAAGAACATTTTATTCTTTGGTTGGTTATTTTTTGCTGGGAATGGAGGGTCATCAACCTAGGCCCTCCCCACATGCTAGTCAAGCACACTACCACGGAGCTAAGTCCATCCCAAGACTTGTTTTTGACTTCTTATCATTTGCTTCTCTTATTTCCTAATAGCTGGGTGGTGACTCATCCTGTTTTCCTAATGACCCTCATGTATATGTGGAAGGATGGAGGAAGGGACCTATAGCAATTTGGAGCAGTCACATGTCAAAGAATTGGAAGTATGCAATGATTTTAAAGTGTTACATTGTCATTATTTTGGAGAAAATGTTGGGAATGCACAACTGGAATCAGAATTCGCTACAGACTTACCATTTTCAGCTGTGTACATTACCTTCTCCACAGCCACCATTCTGAGGGTGACCCTGGGATTTCCTGCCTGTCCTCAGAAGTCTTCTCGGACTTCTTCGTGAGGCTGTTTCCTGCTGTTGATGATGATGGTGCTGGATCGCATACTGTAACTCGTGCTCCCCTGTGGCAGCCTCTGGAGTCTGGGGGCTGGGGTTGCACCCGTGCGTAGTGACTAGAGGTGTCATTAGGGGGGACCAGTCGCAGGTCTGTCCCTGCTCTAGGTGTTCACTCTGGTTAGACTGGCTAGCCAGCAAGCCCCTGGGATCCTCCTGTCACTGCCTGCCCATGCTGGGATCCCAGGCACATGTAGCACAGCCTTTCTTCATTTTTCACATGAGTTCTTGGGAATCAAATGCAGGTCCCAGCCTTTCATGGGATAAGCCAGCTTCCCAGCCCTGGCTCCAGTCATTTGGAAGGCAGAAATGACCAGTGTCCATGCTCTCGCTCTCCATCAGTACAAAGCACTCCTCCTCCTCGCTAGGCTCTTCCTGTCTATTGGCTTCTTCCTCTGCTTTCTCCACTTCTAAGCATCATCAAATCAAGTGAAAGTGCTCTTTTGGGCAAAGTAGAAAGCTTCCTGTTCTTGATACACTGTTTGAGCGGAGCTCTCACCACCTTCTGACTGCCCCTATCTTGTTCCTTCCCCCCTCTGCTGGTGCCCTCGATGCCGCCGACCTGCGCCATGAGAGAGAGCCGCAGTGTTCCTGCTCTCTGGTTGTGAGTAGCAGTAGGGAACCCTGGCAGGGGAGCAGAGGGAAAAGAGAGGGAGCCCTTTCTCCTTCCGCTGTTGTTTGTTGTGGTTCCCTCGCCTCCCTGTCTGCACTCATCAATACGCATATGTTCTTTGCTTTCTCATGGATACCACAGGGACTTAGATTGCTATAAGCTGTCTTCTAAGGGCAGCATCATGATCAGAGATGATCATGAAGATGCATGTACCACCCAGGGCAGGTTCCAGGTCTAGTCAGCCAAGGCATCTGTCCTCAGCCAGGCCAGTACCAAGGGATGGAACCTCCCTGCTGCATTTCTCAGACAGTGTGGCTTGAGGGAGCTTGTGCTGCTGTGCTGCTGTCCCAGGGCAGGAACAGACTTTGGGAGTCTGACGCTTTCAAAGTTCACAGCTGGTATTTATGCCACTTGATTCCCTTTGAACAGCGTGCTCGGCTTTAAAACCTTCAGCAAGCTAACTGAATGTCAGGGTGAAATGACAGCGTAATAGGAACCCATCTCCCTGTTTCCAAACCATTTAATCAGCAGGTATTAACTGAACACTCATTTGTGTGTAGCTCAGGACAAATTCCTGGAGCAAAAAGAAAACAAGCCACATATAGTGATGCATACCTTTAATCCTGAACTCAGGCAGGTGACTGAGGCAGGAGGATTACAAGTTCCAGGTCAGCTGTCTCAGTGGCCCACGTCTATAATCCCAGCACTTGGGGAAAGCAGACGCAGGCTGATCTCTCTGAGTTCAAGGCCAGCCTGGTCTATAGAGTGAGTCCAGGACAGCCAAGGCTACACAGAGAAACCCTGTCTCGAAAAACAAAAACAAAGTGGTCGATGACAGGCACAGTGGCACACTCCCTGTAATCAGGGAGGCATAGGCAGGTGGATCTCTGTAAGTTCAAGGCCAGCCTGCTCTCTGGAGTGAGTCCAAGACAGCCAGGGCTACATAGAGAAACCCTGTCTCCAAACACCAAAAATAAAATAAAAATAGTGGCTGATATGTTGATGCCAAAATAATCAACTAATGAGAATTGATCTTTTATTTCTCTTTCCTAGAATATACACTAGCTTCAAACACAAATTAAACTATTTTGCTTCTTGTATATGTGATTTTACCCCCATGTCTTTTATCCCATTGGGTCACCTGTTTGCATTGTATTTTATAGGTCTTCTGTTGGTTTTTTGAGACAAAGTTTCACTCGGTAGCCCAAGCTCTGTGAAACTTACTATATAGTCAGACTACCCTAAAACCCACAATCCTCCTGCATCAGATTTCCAAGTAGTGGGGTTACAAGCATGTAACCACAACGGGCACATTTAATAGATCTGAGTGTACAGTTTTACTTTATTATGACTACAACATGCCTTTTAAATTTTATTCTGTTAATTTTGTTTGTCTAACCAATTAGAATACAGAATCCTTTGACATCCAGGGTTGTGATTTGATTCTCCCTGTCCAGAAATTGACCAGTCCTTCCTCATTGCTTGTTAGGTTAATTGCTTCAAGTCTATGCATCATGCCTGTTTCAAGACAGCCTCTTTTTTCTAAGTCTACAGATGTTTATTAGCATGGCTGTGAGCATAAGGGACAGATTCTTTAGAAGGCCTATATTTAGGCCGTATGCCTTTTACCTGCCCTAAGGGCTCTTGCCCGGTGCCATCAGAAAGTTCTGAATTTGGGGCTGGAGAGATGGCTCAGCAGCTAAAAGCTGATTGCCCTTTCAGAGGATCTAAGTTCGGTTCCCAGCATGCACTCCTGGAGCTCTAGCTGCAGGGGACTCAGCATCTCTTAGGTACCCTCAAGCACAGGCACGCACATGCATATGCACTCACATGCACAGACCCGCCTACGTACACATAATCAAAAATACCATAAAGCTGGTGTGGCAGAAGCACGTTTCCCATACTGCTGCCATTCCTCCGTCCAGTCATTAGCTTTTTTTTCTAGAGATAATTCCCTCTTATCTCTGCAGTTAGGAAACTGGTCTCTTGGGCCTGTTTGTGCATTATGTGAAGAGTAGAGGAGGGTTCTGAGGGTCTGGCCAGCTCCATGCTGCACCTAAAATGTACACAAGGCCCTTCCAACAAAGGCTGCAGGATATGGCTTGCGTCCAGTGCCCCCATGAATAGTTCCTGGCCATCAGAACTACTGTCATCAAAGCCACAGAGGAGGCTGATGTCTGCTGAGCTCCTAGAGAACTTTCTGATTCTAATCTCCCAGACAGTATTGAATTTCCACAAATGTGAGGTCACTGAGCACAGCAGAGGGCCTCAATAACAAATCCACAGAGCATCGTTAGGTGGTATTCTAGGGGGTTTCACTGCCTATCTTGGGAGTTGGGGCCTAAGAATGTTGATTTTGTTCAGCCCCTTTGCAAGCTTTCTCTTCATTCCTCATAAAGTGTGAGAATGGAAAGAAGGCACACCCTGTGCCAACCAGTAGATCGTTGTGCTCTGAAGAGGCTGCCTGTACAGTGGCGCACACCTATAACCCTCACTCAGGGGGTGGGGCAGGAAGTTAGTCTGCGCTACATGTAACGCCTTATCTCAGACACACAGATACAGAGAGAGAGAGAGAGAGAGAGAGAGAGAGAGAGAGAGAGAGAGCTTGCTGACCCCCAGCAAGCAGAGCTGGGCTAAAAAACAGAAAAACCCTCTCGAAGAACTCCTCTGGCAGTAACTCCAGCATGGCCAGGTTTATTCTGAAGGTTTTGTTTTCTTTTCCCAGGGCCGTGTATATTCTAACAAAGCACTTGGCCACTGAACTGTGTATCCCAGCTGGCCAGAAGTTAGGAGCTGGAAGTTAGAAACACTGATTCTCATAATTTGGGGCTTACTTTATCAAGAATGTCAGTGTTGGTATGAACCCTACTTGCTTATGTGTGTACAATATTGCAGATAATTCCAAGGAGTGGATCCTAGAATGTCCCAGTAACTTGCAGGGACCTGGTTTAATTTCCTGTTTTCCTAGACCTGGCACACAGTAGGTACTCAAATGTTTATTGGATATGTAAATAAATAAATTTAGAGCAAAGAAAGTCTGGGGGAACTTGAGCCAGATTTCAATACTGTCAATCTTGTCAGTAGACAAGATGTTCCCATGTTGCAGGAACAAGATTGAGATCCTGTGAGCAGGAACATAGTATGGCTTCACATTTCCTGGCAGCTGGCCCTCCGCTGGCAGACCTGCTGAGGGAGGAGAAGAGAGAAGAGATCATGGTTCTAGAATATGACCGTCTTCTAAAGTGGAGGGGCAGTGAAGCAGAGAGCTCCGAATGTAGAACTACTGCTAGAGCTTCCATCGTCCTTTGGGAGCTGGCTCAGGGTGGATTGTTTTTCCGGGGGCCACCCAGGGAGACAGTGGGGATTTGAAGGCTCCTTTCCTTATTTAGAATCACTGGGAGGATTCATTAGTCCTGTGAGCAGATGGTAAAAGCAGTTCAGTGTTCATGCTCTCGAGCTAGTGATCGGAGAATATGGTTGCTCTGACATCTTCTGGGGACCCCAGTTACTACTGAAGGGAATGCAGTCTCCTTGCAAGACACCAGGCTGGGTGCCTCATAGCCGGAAGCAGTAGGTGAAGAGGGTTCCACTGCTCGGTGGTCTTCATAGAACAGCTGAAATCCACACTGTTTCAGGATTTCATAAACCTTGACGAGCTAGAAGGTTCATCAGAAAAGCCCTTGCTTGGCCTCTTTTGCTTAGCATCTTAGCAGAGTGGCCCCTATGAAATGTTGGCTGTGTAGATTAGAAGGTGGCAGCGCTCTCACTTTATGAGGTGGAAAGGCAGAGCCCACGGTTTGCTGGGCGTTGTGTACTGTACAGGGCGGGGGGTGTAGGAACAGGAAGCTTGCCCAACTGCTTCACCTCACTGGAGGACTTTCTTTCCCCTCACAGTGTTGAGAATTGAACCTAGGACTACTTCTGCCTTAAACTACATCTCCAGACATTCTTTTTCTCTTGCTACTAGAGGTCCAGTTGGCCTCGGGCTTGTAGTGTTGGTTTTGCCTTATTTTCCCAGCACTGGGATTACTGGCATGAGCTACTATAACAGACGAGGACCTCTTCTTTTTTCCACCTTAAACAGTAGCCAGGTCTGGTGGTGCCTGGGCTCTGTGGAGGCACTTTAGACTCAAGCTATAACACTCAGTGTGATGTTTCCAAGTGGAGGCCTGCTCCTCGGATTACTGAGTAGTATTCTATCTGATAGACATGTTATTGATCTATTCCTTAAGCAGTGGACATGGGTTTGCTGTTCATATATGTGTGTATGGGGGAAGGGGTATGCATGTGCCTGTGCATACACACACAGATGCCCAAAGGGGACACATACATGGACACACACACACACACAGAGTGCTGGGGTCACAGGCATGCATTACCATACCCAGCTTTCTACATAGGCCCTCGAGATTTAAACTCAGGTTCTTACGTTCACATAACAGATGCTTTTACCTACTGAGCCCTCTCCACAGTCTGATTTCATTCTTCTTTACAGCTGAAAAACCCTCTGTGTGTGTATACCACCTTGTCTTTGTCCCTGGTCTTTGATGGGTACCCCGCTATTGTAAACAGTGCTGTCCTTGCAGTATACCACCAGGACTGGCTGGGTGAGGGTTTGTTTCCATGGCGACTGCACCCCTTTCCGTACTGCCAGCAGTAGATGCGGGTCCCTCCACACCGCACTTGTTTTCTCCTAGTGGCCACCTGGCTGCATAAGACTGGGGCCTCAGTGTCCTTTTCATGTGCCTTTTCCCTGGCAGCCGAGGCTGCTCAGCATTGTCTCAGGCTTAGCTGCTCATTTACCGATTGGCTCATGTGTTTGGGGAGCATTTGTTTTGTTTTGTTTTGTTTTGTTTTTTGCATATTCCGTATATAATCCAGATATTAATCCTGTTAGTTATCTAGCCGGCAAAGATATTCTTCCATACTGTAAGGTATCCAGCTCAGTTTCCTCTGCTGTGCAGAAGGCTTGCTCTGTGTCTAATTAGTCGTCTTAATGCCAATTCTCAGAACCTTCCAAACATCATTGTCCATTCAGTAGACTAACTTTAATGGACTGTACCGAGTGTTAGTGCCATTTGAAATGTCAGCAGTAATTTCATGGTGTTCTAGTGTCCTTCAAAACAAGTGATCAGTGTGCAGTGCGCTCACAGAGACTTGAAAATAAAACTGAGGAGAGAGATTTCACAGTGGGAAAGACCTGGGAAGAGGGGAGGGAAAGGGACTGGGCGTTCCGAGTGTCTGTCACTCACAGCTGACACCCGAAGACACCGTCCTCTTACTTTAGATGTCTTCCATCCATTCGCTTTGAAATTTCCTCCTTCATGTTTTCTTCACTTCCTGGGACTGAAACCACACGCTTGGGGCTAGAGTCTTCACCAGCTCCGTCTCTGCACCCTGGGTACGTGTCTCACTCGTGCCTGCGTGGTTCAGCCCAGACACTCCTGAGTGCTAAGGGCAGAAGTCAGCATTGGGAAGACAGCAGTAGTCGGATAGGCACAGCCTTTGCAGCCATGGAATGTACATTCTTGAGCTTGGACAGCTTTGAACAAATGGTAAATTAAGAAATACGTGATCCAGGCATGTTAGCATGTACCTATAATCCTAGCATCAAGGAGTTTGGGGCAGGAGGATTGCAAGCTTCAGGAAAGACTATGCTACATACTGCGATCTTGTTTCAAAAAAAAACATAAAGGGCTGGGGAGATGGCTCTGCAACTAAGAGCACTGACTACTCCCCCATAGGACATGGGTTCAGTTCCCAGGACCCAAAAGGCAGTTCAGAACTGTCTTTAACTCCAGTTCTGGGGATCCAATGCCTTCTTCTAGCTTCTGTGGGCACCAGACACATGCCTGGTACACTAATATACAGGCAAAACACCCATACACTAAATAACTTTTTTAAGAAAAAGAAAGGTATGAATGCCAGGTGATAAGTCTAAAGATAGTAATACAGATTGATGGAAGAAACAGTTGCTGCGTGGTGCTAAGCTTCCTGGCTCAGGGATGTTGAGCAAAGACTTGCAAAAGAAACAAAATAGCATGTCTGAGGGGGGGCAGGGAATGGATGCTCAGGAGGGGTCATACCTGGGGACTGTAGACAACCAAGGCCAATGAGGATGGGCAGAGCACAGCAGCCGGTAGCCATGGGGCAGGGAGAAGGCTATGGTAAACATTCTCATTAAGGTGGAGTGTACACTTGTAATCCAGCACCCAGGAGGCTGAGTCAGGAGGACCAGGAATTTAAGGCCAGCCTGGCCTGCATAGTTTCAGGCTAGCCTGGGCTATCTAGCAAGTCTCAAATCAAGAGCAGGAGGTAAGCCCTGGCCTTCATCCCCTGTGTTACAGAAACACTTACAATGGAAAGGACTAGGGAGATGACGTAGTCAGTAAAGCACTTGCTCGTGCCAATGAAAGAACCAGAGTTCAGGTCCCAGTACTTTATAAAATCACAGGTGAGGTGCTCTCTGGCTACAGCCTCAATACCAGGAGGAAGAGACAAGAGATCCCTAGGGCTCACTGACCAGCCAGCTTGATCTAAGCAGGGAGCTCCAGGGCCCACCAAGAGACCCTGAATCAAGCACAAGCAGGCCAACAAAAACAAGAGCGATAACTGCTGAGTAGCACCTAAGGTCAGCCCCTGGCCTCCACAGACACCCAAAGACAAAAAGTGTGATGGGAAGCCATTGCTGTGATTTGAAGAGACAAATGATGCGACCTGTAATTCCAGTGCTGAGTGGGACATTGCCCTAGAGCAGGAGGTGGGCACAGGGCACATGCAGGAAGAGGAAGATGGCAGCTTGGAGGGGGAAGGGGACCATTCAGGAGGGCCAGTGTGTGTGTGCCCTCACTGAAATGCTTTTCCTGTTTTTCTCAGCTTGTGAGCCAGTTTCCTCACCTGTGAACTGGGTGTGATTGTGTCTCATGGTTGCTCTGGGTTTGCAAGGGTTCCTGCACACCTGACTTGTGTCTGGACACAGCGAGGCGCCGTTTTAACTTCATGGTATTCTTCCTTGACCTAGAGAGACCTCTATTACTGTGTCTGTGTATCTGTCTCTGTGTGTGTGTGTTAAGGATTTAAATAAATAATGCCACTTTGAACACACTGTTTGAAAAATAAAATTGTTCACTCTTCATTTGTGTCCCAGCCATTCTGGTACGTGGAGCTCTGTCTGTCTGTTCTAACCAGTGCATGGCTTGTCACAGTGGTGATGTGTTCCTCTCCTGCTGTGCCTCAGGTTGTTTACTGTTTCCCCTGTGCCCTACAGTGCCGCACTGTATGTCCTTGCCCGTGTCCCTAGCGTGCTGTGGCCAGAACTGCGCTGGAACGTACTTAGATGTGGGTCGAGGGGCGGTTGCAGGCCAGGCTGGCTCCACCAGATGCCGTCAACACTGCTTCTCAAGGGACTTACCCGAGGTCTGGAAAACCGCACAGCTTATTTTAGATTAATGAACAATGCACAGTAAATATATCATTGGATCATACTGAATTCGTGTGCTGCAAAAAGGAGAGGGTGGTGGAGGGATGTCAGGCTCTGTTTCCAGCAGGGATGGAAGACTTTCCTATATAGATGTCACTGTCCTGGGAAGGCCTTAGTGCTTATGATCTAGGAAGCCAGAGCAGGCACACTGTGCCTGGCCTCCATTGTGGTTTCTATGAAAAGTAAAAAGCAAAGTCAGATAAGAGGTTTAGGATCAGGCAGTTTAAATCATGTTGGAGGACTACAGAGTAGTCCCTGTTTGTCAAGCAGGGGAAACTCCAAAGAGGTGTCTCTGAGTGTGTGCTCTGTGTTGGCTGGTCAGACATGAAGGCTTCTCACAGAGAAATGTGTCTTGTCTTACGAAGGGCCACGTCTCTCCCGTCAGCAAAGCCTTAGATGTCACAACACCAGAGATGCAGAAAATGGATTCCTCTCTGGTTCTGGAGAGCCAAGAAATGTGAAATCACCATTGTCCTGTCCTGGCTGGGCAGGTGATAGGCTGAGGAGCCATAAGACAGGCCCTCCAAAATGCTCAGCCTGGAGTCTGGAGGTTTAAATTCCCCAGGTGATTCTGAGGCTGAGAGAGAGAGGATTCAGCCTGCTCATAGGGACATATGCAGCCACATAAGGAAGAGAAAGAAACCCGAGCCCCAGGGACAGCCAAAAAGAGCATGGCAGCCAGAAAGCAACACCTAAGGGCTCGTGAAGGGAAGCAAGCTCCACACTGTTGTTCTGGATGGCATTCACAGTCCAGTGACAAGAGTAGAATACACCTTTTTATGACAGTGGTTTACCAAAAGGAGACCTGAACCTTCTGAGGGACACTTTAGTTTAGATGCAAAGTTAGTTTCTCCCCATCCAGTCAATGATTTTACCCACCTGTCCCCAAGAGATGGCCATGCAAAAGTGTCTGTTTGTCCTGGTCTGAACTCAGGTCGCCATCGCTCACCCCGCCCACAAGCCATAGTTCTTGACTGAGGGCAGTGTGGAGAGAGACCTTAATTCTATGCTTTGGTTTTGACAGTCTGATGTCGGCCTGCTCCTAATGCTTTGAGGTTTGGGCTTCCCTGTGGATGCAGACCGAATTGCAGGCTTCTTAGCACCACCCGGCCCTGGAGAGGTGGTCTCTGATGACCTCAGAGTGAGCAGGCAAACAGCGTCTTTCAGTGGTGGCTCTCTCCTGGACCTGGTGCTGTGTGATGGGGGTGAGCAGTGTCCTCGGTTTTACTGGCATCTTGACCAGTGGTGACCAAATCTGAGAGCGGCTTTGTGGTCCACACATGGATAAACGTGTGACAGAAGGCCACGCGCCCAAATGGGAGGTCTCCGAGTCTATTTTGGCAAAGTTATAACGAATTTTCTTTTAGATGCTAGAAATGTAACCCAGGGCTTTGTGCATGTGAAATAAACACTTTACCACTAAATTATACTGCAGCCCTCATGGGTGTGTGTGTGTGTGTGTGTGTGTGTGTGTGTGTAGAGGAGTACGGCAGAGAACAACCTTTGATGTTCCTCATGTGCTGGCCACCTTATGTTTTGAGACAGGGCTGGCTGGCCAGTCAGGCCAGTAATCCCCCTGTGTCCACCTTTCCAGCATGGAGATTACAAGTGCATCACTACTTCCAATTTGGTTTTTAGTGTAGGCTCCAGGGATTGAACTCAGGCCCTGAAGCTTGCAGGCAAGCACTATACTAGCCCTCCTTAAGCAAAAATTTTTTGCATGTGTATACATGTATACACATTAAATTCCTTCAATTCTGGTTATTTTACTCACTTTCAAGTAGTAGTCAAGGAAACATCAGCTTCAGCCCAGTGTCCACACTGCTGTGATACTCGTGCTTTGAGAGGGTTGTGGACACATGGGGGGGTTACTTGTGTATGAGTTTAGAGACGAGTATCTTCCTCAGTTTCTCTACACTTTATTGATACAGGGCCTCTTACTGAACATAGAGTTTGACAACTGGTTATTCTAGCTAGCCAGCTAGCTCTAGGACCCCCTATTACTTGCCCCCAAATCCCAGGATTACAGATAGTAGCCATGCCTTCCCAGTTTTTTTTTAACTTTAATTTTATTTATATATTTATTTATTACAATTTATTCACTTTGTATCCCCACTGCAGCCCCCTCCCTCATCTCCTCCCAGTCTCACCCTCCCTCCCTCTTCTCCCCCTATGCCCTTTCCCTAGACCCCTGATTGGGGAGGTTCTCCTCCCCTTCTGTCTGACCCTAACATATCAGGTCTCATCAGGACTGGCTATATCATCTTCTTCTGTGGCCTGGCAAGGCTGTACCCTCCCAGGGGGAGGTGATCACAGAGCCAGCCACTGAATTCATGTCAGAGACAGCCTCCGTACCCCATATTAGGAATCCCACTTGGAGACTAAGCAGCCAATGGGCTTCCCTTGAACAGGACCTCTAGTCTTCCCAGTTTTTATAGAAATTCTTGGGATCCAAACTCCTATCCTCATATTTGCATGACATACAATTTATCTACTAAGCTGTCTTCAGCCCCCTTAATTTTTTTTTAAATAAAACAACCTTGAGATTAAATTTCTTCAATTCTGAAGTTATTTTACTCACTTTCAAGTAGTAGTCAAAGAAAAATCAGCTTCAGCCCAATGCCCACACTGCTGTGATAGTGTCTTTCCACATAGGCCTGGCCTATGTGGAGAGTTTTGTTTCATTTTATAAAAATGCAAAGCTGGGGGTCTTTGCCCATGAGATTCCTACCACCAGGGAAACTCTGCCACAGCTTCCTGCATGGCTGCATCTTCATCTTAAGGTCAGCTTCAGGGCTACTCACTCTCCCGAGGCCTCCTGGTAGCTTTGTTTCCACAGTCCCTTCCTACAGACAGATGGATCCCTTGGAGCAGAACACAGGTGTGGTGCTGTAGACTGCCCTGCCTTTCTGTTGAGTGTCCTTCACGGGTTGGCTTCTCAGGGACCCAGCCATGACTAGCCATGGTGCTGCCAGAGGACAGAAATAAGTCCTTTTCACTAGGAGGCTGACAAGCCCCTGCAGACTCCATGGTGTGCCATACAAAGAGAAAAGTGTGGGCGGATAGGGGGTGCTTGTGGGGCTTGCAGTGGCTCGGGTGTCAGACACGGGCAGATAAGCTCCCAGCTCTGAAATGCTGTGCCAGGAAGAACAGCCAGGTAGAAAGCAGAACAAGGAGCTGTGGGGAGTGAGCACATGTAAAGCCCCAGTGGCAGAACTTCATGGGTGCAAAAGAAGATCCCCCAGTCCTAGCGTGTGACTTTGAGTTTGTTCATGTCCCTGGGTGAAGCTGAAAGGTGGTTTATTCTGATGTCCATAATTGTCTTTAATCCACACCATTGGGGAGGGGGGTGTGCATACATATGGGTGTTTTCACCAGTGTGGGCATATGTGGCGGTCAGAGGTCAAATACTCTTCACCTTTTTCTCTGAGATCATAGCCCAGAGCTTACGTCTCCACCACACCAACTAGCCAGTAAGCTCCCCAGGGCTGGGCTCACAAGTATAGTGCTCGCACATGCAGCTTTTAAAACGTATGCTGGGAATTTTAACATGACCTGGGAACTCAGGTCTTCATACTTGCCTGCTGTGCTACCCCACCCCATTCCAGTTCACCGCCCCCATTTTGAGAGGTTGCCACTCGGTAGCCCAGGCTGCCTTCAAGCTTGCAAACTTGCTCAGCCTCTTGTGTACTCTGGTTACAGGCGTGCACCAGCATACCAGCCTGACCCAGGCTACTGAGTTCTGCAGCTAGAAACTGAAAGTGCTGCTGCTCGGAGGGCTGTTGGGTAAAGGCGCAGGCGCAGTGAGTTCAGCTCCCAGAGGCAGCATTACCTTCTGATTTCTGCCTGGCCAGGGCTCTCCAGGGAACAGGAGATGTAGCTATGTGAAAGATCTTATGTGAGGAGTTGGCTGCATGATTGTGGAGCCTGAGCAGCCAGTGATCTGCCAGCCTAGAGAGCTGGGGACACCAGGGTAAAAGCCAGGCAGAGTCCTAAAATCTGAGAACAGAGGAGCTGGCAGTGGGAGTCCCAGTCTGAGAGCAGGAGACCAGTGAGTTGCGCTGGCTCAAGCAGCAAGGCAGGGAAAGAGGCAAGGCCCCTCCCCAGACCTTTTCTTGACCGGGCTGTTGGGGACAGGAAGGTGCTCACCAGCACTGTGCTTTACTGAGCCTCAGAACCAGTGTCCTTGGAAATACCAGGAACAGTGGCTTATCTGCTCCCCCCAGGCACGTACATTCAGCCGTCACAGTCTGTGTCCTTGGCTTGTAGCCATGGAAGGCTTACGGACATGGTAAGTAGCCATGGTCAGGGATCCAGTCTGGCCAGTACAGCCTGCTCCTCCAGGAGCTAACCCATCTTACAGCCCAGCAGGGGCGCTTGCCTCATCTGTCTTTTTCCTTCTTAACACGCAATTGTGTTTGCGTTGTGTTGGAATGCCTTTGTCTTCAAGGTCAACCCCCTGAGTCCAGAGATAGCATCATTCAGTTCCCACATGTCCTTCTGACCTGGAGTCCACTCCTGACTCCTTGCCATTAGCACTGTCAGCAGACATTGCTGACAGGAAGCCTGTTTCCTCCCTGAACCAGCTGTACCTGATGACGTTTGTACCACATGCGTGCCCTAAACTTAGAAAATACAAACATTACCTTTGGCTTATAAAAGCATACAAATATACAGTTTCGAAACTTTGTTTCATTCTTGAGCTAGAAAGAGTTAGAGGTAGATCAGTCTCCTTTCTTTCCCACACAAAGGTGCCATCTGTGTGTTGGGGTTGGGATATTGCACGTGTGTGCAGGTGTGTGCCCCCATGCGCAAGTGTGTGGAGGAAGATGAGCCCTGCCTTACTCACTTGGAACAGGGCCGGGGTGAACCTGGAGCCAGGCTGGCTCTCTGCCTTGTTATTACCACAGTCAAAAGTTGGGTAGTAAATGGGGGAGATGGCACAGGGGGAAAGTGCTTGCTGTGCAGGAATGAACAGCTGAGTTCAAATACCCCCTGTGAAAGCTATGCACGAGGGTCCTGCATCTGTACTCCCGGCTCGGAGGGAGGCAGGCTGATCTGAGAGCTTTCTGGCAGCCAGTTCTAGCCAAAAGCATGAGCTCCAGGCTCAGTGAGACCCCCTCTCAAAAATCTAAGAGGAAGTGGCTGGAGAGCTGGGTAAGCCGTTCAGAGTGCAGAGGACCTGGGTTCAGTTCCCAGTACCCACATGGCAGCTTACAGTCAAGGATCCAATACCCTCTTCATGCACACAAATGGTACACATTCATACATACATACACACACACACACACACACACACACACAACACGTATACACATAAAATAAAAATAAATAAATCTTTAAGAATTAAAGTTGTAGGCCAGGCACTTGCTTGGCAAAGGTAGTCTGTAAGTTCAAGGCAATCCTGGTCTATGTATGAGTTCCACACCAGCTAGGCCTGTCTCAAAAAAGTAAACAAATAAAATGAGATGAAGAAGCCATTGAGGAAGACAACTAATGTTGACCTCTGGCCTACACACATGCATGCATGGGTCAGTGTGCCCACAGCCTTGCACACTTGCAAATACTGCAGATACCACAAGCCTAAGTGGCCCCTAAAAGACACACATGGCTGTTGGTAGTACTGTTAGGACTTCCATTACTATTTCATACATCTGTGGTGCTGTGGTCTCAAGGTGTCCCCACCCCAGATCCATGAACTGAAATTCTACCTCCAAGGTAATGGTATTGAGCCATGAGGCCTCTGGGTGGTGGTAATCAAGTCACAAGCACAAAGTCCTGAATGGATCAGTGGCCTTATAAAAAGGGGTCCCAGAGAGCTTCCACCCCGCCTCCCCTGAGGAATCAGCTAGAAGGCCTCACCTGTGAACCAGAACACATCCCTGACCACTGTGTAGCTCAGATGGTACTTGGCCTAAGACCCCTACTCCCAGAACTGAGAGGTCCATGTCTGCTCTTTGTAAAGCAGCAGCCTACTTTACAAAGAAGCAGAGAAGTCATGCAGCAAACCCCCTAAAATCCTTGTTAGGTTGATGCTTCCTCAGAGATGCCCTCCCCTCCCAAGAAGACCCTTTCTGAGCATCAGAAGGTTCTCAGTGGATGGGCCCAAGGTTCATCAGTGTCCTTAAAGGAGTGTCGGTATTTATTATCCACAAGAACAACTGTATACTTTGAAAACAAGTGAGACAGAGATGGGAAGGTTCCTCCTGCAAGCACCACCAGTCCTTTGCAGCTCTGTACTCAGGCGCCAGTAAGCCAAGCCGCTGGCCTTTTGGTTGAACTCTTCTGTCAGTTGGCTCTTTTCTTTTTTCTTTGACATATGGAAAGGATATGTTTATTTAAAAGAATGTAAAAATAATTATACACCTATTTTATTTTCAAACACAGGATGAGCCAGTATGCATTTGTTAACCTCATTGATGAGTGCTTGTGTAGCAGACCTCCCTCTGGAACACTGGCTAGTGATATTTGTGTGTGTCCTCTGCTGACCAGTGTTGGTATAATGCACATCTATTCATATTAATAATGGAGAATAGCTATAGAGTGGTGATGCACTCCTGTGATCTCATCACCAGCCTAGGCTACATGATGACCATCTCAAGAGTGACAGCTTTGGGCATTCCTCCCTATAGCCTGGGAGACAGAAGGACCGTCGCTCTTATTTTGCAAGTGATGACCCCAAGAACCTTTCATTTCTTCTCACAGGGGCATCTGCTGTGTGTGACAGGCCAAGGGACGTAGGAGGGGGCATGGCAAACAGTCCTGTCCTCCTGAGGCCAACATCCCAGTAAGGGAATAGGGGAGAGATAGCCACTAGTAAAGATGGATGAGTAAGCTAACGTGTGTTAAGCAAAGAGAAAAACAAAGCAAGGAAGGTGTGTGGAAGATGGGCAAGGGGTCTTAGCCTTCAGGAGCCACAAGCGCAAAGGCCCCTAGGAAGAAACTAGAAGGCCTTTGAGGCCAGAACAGAGCAGGCCATTGGGATGAGTAGAAGGAAGTGGGGTCAGAAGTCACGGGTTGATCACCCAAGATGTTTGTAATTACTTCAGCTTTTGCTCTGAGTCTAATGGGAACCCTTATTGGAGTTTGAACAGCGGGTTATTTGAACTGACCGGCTGCTGGTTTTGAGAGTGGGCTGGTGGGACAAGTAGATACAAGGACACCAGTCAGAAGACCTCCAGCCATCCAGCTGAGAGACTATAGAGGTAGTCAAGGGACAACATGTGCCCAGAGCTGGGTACAGGACATAGGGATGTGTCACCCACCTGTAGCCACTGCAGCGAAGTACATGTCTCGTCATCCAGCCTGCATGGGCCCTAACTTGAGTGCTAGGAGCTCTTTGTGGCCCATCGCCAGCCTGCAGGGGAGGCACAGGCTTTGGGGACTAGCAGGTCTCTTGGTAGCTGTTTTTTTTGGCAATCTACGGAGAACCCTGGAGTGATTTTTCCAAACACATTCTGATGGCAGGGACCTAGACTTTCAGGCAGGCCAGCAGAGCCTTCTATGGACTGAGGTGTGTAGGAAACTAAAAATCACTGTAAAGATGGGAGGAGGGCTGAGTGGAAAGAAAATGCATCAGCAGATTCTTGAAACAGATGTCGGAACTTCAGGGACCGACTCTGCCGTTTCATAAGTGCTAATTAGGTACAGCTTAAGATTTTTGTTTCAGCTGTCTAGGCTCCTACTATCCAGTCCATGGAAGGCAGGTGCCTAAGTTACTGCCCAAGTCCCGAAATGCAGGAAACAGCCATAGAGATACCAAAGTAGAGGAGGGAAGGTAGGTAGTATGAGACAGGGCCTGGCTCTGTAGCCCAAACTGGCCTTGAACTCCAGAGCCTGAACTCCAGATCCTGGTGTTTCAGGCTCTGGAGTTCTGGGGTAGAAGGTGGACACCAGCAGTCCTGTCCCACCTAATTATGTACAGTGGCTCCGCTGTGGCCAAAGCAGGGTTATGTTCCCCCAAGTTTCTTCCTAGGAGCCAAGCAGCCACACTCTCCCAAGTCTGTTTGTGTCTGAAACCTGCCACTTAACTTGAAATGCTCAGTGTGACAGTTCAGAAAGAGGCCACTTAGTGTTGACCCTACATTTACTGACATGCCCAAGTACATTTTTGCTGATGTTTATGTTAGCGTCAAGTTTACTTTCTCTGATAATCATTTTATCTTCTGTCAGTTTTTCTCTAGTCTGTTGGGTCTTCTCAGACTGCGTTTCACAGAACTGAGGCTGGAACATGGGGCTTCCCAGCTGCTGGCCAGTGGTGGTTCAGCCACCTTCCCCACTCTGCTAAATAGTTCTAGAATCAAGGAACAAGGACCATGAGCAAGATGGTTTCCCTTCCACTTTATTTGACTGTGTCAGGGTTTCATACAGATAGTCATTAATGTTAGCTTGCCCATCAAATTCTAGGCTCTCCTGAACTCAAGCTGAGTGTTTTAATTTTGCTTTATGCCTTAACATGGCGGTTCTGTTGGAAGTCCTGACGAGGCCTCATAACATAGGCCTTTTGATTACTAAGTAGAGACCTTCCTGCTTTATCACTTTGTTACTTAGGATTGGCTAATTATTGCCGATAGAAAGAGTGAACGTGAAGGCCTGTCTGATAGACAGAACCCAAATTATCTGTTACTTTTCTGGGTTTTCTACTTCATACTGTCAGGATAGAGTTAGTGAACCTGCTGCATTTTCAGTTCTCCATTTTATGGATTGTGTAGATATTGATGAAGGACAGTTTTAGTAAAATAGATTGGTAATAAATAATTTGGGAAAATTAAAGGACAGTGGAAAAAAGCTACAGAGTGTCAGTATAGAATTGTTACAATCTTTTTGTAGAGTAGTTTAGAACTACTTGTCAAAAGTGTCAAAGAAACGTGCATATATTTTATTTTTAAAAATATTTTTAATGGTAGCGCACGCCTGTAATCCCAGGACTCAGGGGGGCAGAGGCAGGTAGATCTCTGTGAGTTTGAGACAGCCTGGTCTACAGAGCCAGTCCAGGAGAGCCAAGACCACACAGAGAGAACCTGTATTAAAAAAACAAATATATATTTTTTAACACTTATTTATTGTGCATGTGGAGTGTGTGCATCTGCTGAGTGTCTGTGTAGAGGTCAGAGCAGTCGAGCTCAGCTCATCAGGTTGGGAGGGGGTGCTTTTACTTGCTGAGCCATCTTTCTGTACTATGCATGTATTGTAGTCGTGTGTGTGTGTGTGTGTGTGTGTGTGTGTGTGTGTTTGTGTGTGTCCGCGTGTCCGAGTGTCCGCAGGTGAGTGCGTGCCAGAAAAAGGAACTAGATTTCCTGGAACTGGAGTTATAGGTAGTATTGAACCCCTCATATGGGCGTAGAGAACTGAATTGAACTGCAATATTAGCAAGCACTATTAACCACTGGGCAGTTTTTCTAGGTCCTTGTGCATAAATTTTGACCCAAAACTCCTTAATTTAAGTAGGTAAAATTTCTCAGACAAGTCAGATATGTGCCAGAATGCCCCATCAAGGGGATTCGTGAGTGATGTTTCTTCTCTCCATCCACTAGAAGTGATCCTGGGAGTTTAATTGATTGACTGTATGTTTGTTATTTTTTGAGACAGGGTCTCCTGTATCATAGGCTAGCCGCAAACTCACGGTGCTGAAGATAAGTCTGAACTCCTGATTCTTCTGACTGTGCCTCCTCACAGCCTGCTCCTTCTTCCCAAAACCTACCCCTAAACAGACTGGGTTGGCACAGTGGGCACCTGACAGGGCCAGCACCTTGATACTTACAGAAGAACATGTCACACAGCTAGCCTGGAGAGAGAAGAGAAAGGACTCTTGTATATATTCACTCAGATTTTGTGTTCCTGATTGTGTATGGCTACTTTACCTAGAACAAAAATCCTATGAAGCATCTTTGCCCTGTACAGTTTATTCCAGTATTTACTGTTACGTGCTATTTCCTCCCTTTTAAATACCGTGGAGATTGTTTCCCAGGCTTGAATCAGAAAGCACGGAATGAGCACCTTGGGCTGCAATGCTGGGGTGTTTGTTTACTCTCGCTTGTCAGTGCTAAGCGCATTAACAGGAAAGCCTCTTTCCCCTCCAGGTTTGTCTTTAGAACATTTGGGGAAATGTTGAGAAGATTCCAGGATTTCTGGCCTGACACCTGGGAGAGCAGGCCAGGGGGGACTTGACTGCCAGTGGCTGCACGAGGTGGCTTTCCAAAGCCTCCAAACGCTGGAGCTTGAGCTCTCTTGCCCAGCTTTTCACACACCACTTTGGGAAAACTGAGGAAACCCCTGAGTGGGTGATGAATCCTTCCCTACATGCGCGTGTACACACACACACACACACACACACACACACTCTCTCTCTCTCTCTCTCTCTCTCTCTCTCTTGACTTTCAGAAATCCCTTTTCTAGGCAGTTGAAGGTGAATGCCTTCTTTCTCTACATATCCTAAACCCAGAAGGTTTGGTGTCTCTTCAGGGGGCTTGTGGATTCTCAGGGTCTCCTGTATTCCAGGCTGGCTGCCTGATCTTCCTCCACCTTCCCAATGTGGGGATCACAAGCATGTGCTGCCTCACCCAACAAAATCCAGTTTGGACCTCTGTCCATCTGTTTTCTGAAAACTTTGCGTAGAATTTCCACTGAACCACTGAGTTCTCTTAGTGGTATGCACGCCCCTCTCCTTTGTTTGGCTCCCAGTTGAGGCAATTGACCACCTTCTGTGGCTGCCCTGCCTTCTGTCCCCCCGTCTCTCAAGGCCCCACCCTCCTCAGATCTGGAGACAGAGCTAGGCCTCATGTCCCTTTTCCAAAACCTTTGTTTGTCCCCATTTCTCACCAAAGAAGTTCCAGATTTCTTAGCTGGCCCATCATCTGGCTGTAAACCACGCCCCCCACCATCAGTGATATCTCTGGCTATCGATACCTCCATTGTTCTGACCTTCCTTTGTAGTATTATCTATAGACTCCATCTGGTGGCCCTGCACTGTCCTGCTCTGAGAATGTCTGAAAGCGCCCTGGGAGCAGGAGTCTCCTTCTAGCCTCTTGGACCTTTTCCCGTTGGCTGGCACTTTTTTCTTTCTTTCTTTCTTTCTTTTTTTTTTTTTTTTTTTTTTTTTTGCCTTGGGCAGCTGGTAGAACTCGGTGGGTGGCTTTCCTTGCAGAATAATGTGCTTGTGTATCCCAGAGAGAGGCAGTGAGAGCCACCAGGAGTCCCATCACCTTCTTGTAAATAGGCGGCTGGGGTGTGTACTGGCTGCCTTTAGTTTTCCTTCTCCTCTCTCTGGCCTTTCAATGTGAACATCCCTGCTGCTGCTTCCAGAGAAAACCTGAGAGACGCTGTCTCTGCCTGCCGGATTCATCAACTTACAGAAACGCATCCTGTTTACATTTCTGGCAGCCTCTCATTGATTTGGATGGTGGCCAGCAGCTAGCCACTCAACCCTTGTGGGTCTTTAACCAGCAGTTTTTGGAGTGCACATGCGCTGTGAGAGCACAGCCAAACCCAGAATGTCCTCTGTGCACCACCATAGGTCTCCTGCCAGCCTCTGATAGGAAGACTTCAGTCAAGATTCACGACCCGAAAAAGACTGGGTGACCAGGGCCTAAACCAGCAAAATCCATGGGAAATGAGACCAGGGTTTTCAAGTTTGTGTGCTTGCCTTAAAGTAAAACCGAAACACCCCCAAATCTACATCCCCAGCAGATGGGGGCTGTGTTCTCAAATGAACATGGGTAGATTTATAAGTTGTCTTAAAGGTGCCCTTTGAACAGTTTGAAGTGCTCTGTTGTTCTGGGATGAGGTCATCAAACTGCTTACGACCTTATTTATGTTTTCACAACTGACTGAAATGTACAGTTGTCAACAGATTAAATCTGCAGAACAGTCACTGGGGTTGTTAGAGACTCTCTGTATGTCAGCTTCTGGCTTCTGGCTTTCTTCTTTGGGTGTATTCAAATTGTTAGGTTTTTCTTTTCTTCCTTATTTAGGAAATAGGTCTTTTTTTTTTTTTTTTTTTTTTTTTTTGTAGTTGTTCTGTTTTGTTTTTTGAGACAGGGTTTCTCTGTGTAGCCCTGGCTGTCCTGTAACTCACTCTGTGGACCAGGCTGGCCCTAAACTCAGAGATCCACCTGCCTCTGCCTCTAGAGTACTAAGATTAACGGTTTGTGCCGCCACTACCCAGCTGGAAATTGATCTTTTATTTAAAGAGTTGGTAGCAGATACTGTCATGGTGTTATGCTATGCGGCCCCCCACCTCCAGGCACCCGCATTGGGAATTTGGAAACCAGAGCATCTGGCTTTGTAGCCCAGGTAGGCCTTAACTCAGAATCTTCCTGCCTCTGCCGCCCAGATTCCAGGGTCACAGCGCCATTACACCAAAGCTAGCATCTTACTTCTAAGACACTGGCAACTCTCCCTGAGAGGTTTTTTTGGGTTTTTTTGTTTGGTTGGTTTTTTGTTTTTGTTTCTTTCCTAAGTTTTGTTGTTGTTGTTGTTGTTGCTGTAATTGTATGTATAAGTATAATCTCACTTGTTCAAATATTTGTACCACACCCCACACGTGGAGGTCACAAGGACAACTTGGAGGAGTCACTCCTCCCCTTCTACCATGTGGCTCCCAGGGACTGAACTGGGGTCATCAGGCTTGACGGCAGGTACTCTTAGAAGCTGGACCGTCTCACCGGCCCCTGCAAGCACAGGCTAAGCCCAACCAGTGACCCCACCAGTGCTGAGGAAGGCCCGTCTCTAGGCTGTAGGCCGAGAGTCAGCGTAGGCAGGGTCTTGGTTTCTGCTGCAGAAGAGTGCTCACTCTTGGGATTGGCCATCTCCTTTGTGTCTATGCTTTTGCTTCTTGAGATAGGATTTAACCCTAAATGGTCTAGGCTGTCCTTGAACTTGATCTTCTTGCCTCAGCCTCCCAAGAATGTAGATATAACAAGTCTGCCATTACAACCTGACCTGGGTAGTAGATTTCGTTAAATGATGTCATGCTCCCTACAAAGCTAAATTCTTTGTTATATGAACATGAATATAATACCTGAAAAAAATACATTGTAGCTGACCCTGGGAGGTAGAGGCAAGAGGATCTCTGAAAGTTCAAGTCCCACCTGGGCTATGTAACAAGATCTTGTCTCGTAAAAAAACACCGAGGCCAGATACCACAGAGTAGCACAGTAGGACAGCCCCTGTCATCTACTGGGTGGATTGGCGTCTTGATACAGGCCAGGTGGAGGCTGAAATCCTATCCTAACTGTCTTCGCCAGGCTCAGGCTGCCACTGCCTGGCAGAACAGGGTTCCTCCTTCTGGCTTCTACAGAGGGTCCTCTGTGCGTTCTCAGGCTGCTTTGTCAAACAGTGTGCAATGTAGGAATCATCTCTGTTTCATTCTCAACCTTCATGATTTGTCCTTTGGGAAAGGCAGAGAAAGACAGCGAGGTATAAGAAAGCAGGAGGCAGGGAGGGCCCAGATGCAGCAGTCAGTGGAGGGCAGTGAGGCAGGAGAGTGGATGGCTTACTCAGACAAAATGCCCCAAGTGGGGTCCCTGTGGCTGCAGTCAGTATCTGCTGGGGCCTGGAACCTCAGGAGCCTCCCCTTTCCTGCTCTTTCCTCTGCCGTCTCTAGTTCCTGTCCTCTGGCCCATCACTGGAACATGAATTGCTATGCTTGCTGGGGAACTTTCTAAAGCCTTTTCATTTAAAATAATGATAGGTTTGCAGGAAGTTGCCAAGCTAGTCTGAGCAGTGTCAGCCAGCATTCTCCACTGTTGTGACACACATAATTACAGTCTGGTAGCAGAGCCAGGAAATGAACATGGGTACAGTGGGTGCATAACCATCACAGGCAGGACACAGGGGCCTGCGCTACCCCTTGTCGTCATCATCATCATCATCATCCTTTCCTCCACAACCCCCACACATTGTCCATCCTCACGTTATCATTCCAGAGAACACCGCATAAGGGGCTGGAGAGGGAAAAGAGAATATCATATAAACTGTTGTGTAATGTGACCTTTTCGGACTAGTGCTCTTCGTGTAGAGTGGCTACTCTTCATTTAGAATGGCCAGGCTGCTATGGCCATTGGCTCCAGAGCTAAACCCATCACCTTTTTTCTCTGTGTTAGGAGGATGGAACACAGGGCCTCCTGCATGGTAAGTGAATACTCCACCCCTGAGCCACACCCCATCACTACCCATTCCTTTTTATTGCTGAGTAGTATTCTAAAGCATGAATGTTCCACCACCCATACCATACGGACCTTCTTGTGAAGGTTTTTGTAAACAGATTTTGGGTTCTCTGGGATGAATGTTTGAGAGGGAGGCCCGTGGGCTATTATAATTCGTTTAATTTTCTGAGCTGCTTCTGAATCTCCCAGCACCCTCACCCTCACTCAGTGCTGGGTCCTCCCTGTGTAAGTGGTCATGTCTTCAGTCAAGGCCTTGCTCTGCTTTCCCAGTCTGTGAGTATGTGGGCATGTGGGCCTTCCTTCACATGTGACTCACTGGCTGTGCCTGCTCCCCTGACACCCCGGGATGTCCTTTACCCAGTTCCTGTCTGGGCTAGAAACAGTTGAGTTTGAGTGCTTACATTTGTTACTGTGGTGGGTACGGAGCACAGGTACATGTGTGGCGCCCAGAAGACAGCTTGAGGGAGTTGGTTCTTTCCATCATGTGGGTCTAGCGGGTTGAACGTAGGTGGTCAGGCTGTAGTAAGCATCTTTACCTGCTGAGCCATCTCACCACTCCAGGTTGGCGTGTTCTTCATAAGTTCTAAGCATAACTCCACTGTCAGCTGTGTGCTTGGCAAATGTTTTCTACCATTGTTGAGTGCGTGATAATGTGGGTGCAATCACCCCGGCTCCAAGGGGGCAGCACCTCTGCATGCCATTCCTGTCAGTTAGACCTGCAGCAAAGACAGGTCCACCTCGGTGGACAGTAGTGGAAGCAAAGCAGCAGCCCAGGGCTACAGTTGAGCTCTGAAGAAGGCACAGTTGACGAGGGCCTGCCCTCTTAGGAAAAGAGCAGCAGAAACCATGCACTTTTCCTGGGCATTCGGCAGCACGTGCATGTATCACAGTAAGGCTGTTGTTGCTTGAGTTTAAAGGGGAAGTATGTGGAAAAGGGTGGTACAGGCCTGTCATCCCAGCACTCACCAGGTGGAGGTAGAAGGCTGCACAATTCAAGACCAGCCTGGACTGCATGAATTCCTGTGTCATAAATAAATAAATGAAATAAGTAGGGTTGGGGGCTTGGCGTGGTGGGTAAGAGCTCTTGCTGTGCATTCGTGGGATCTGAGTGTGATTCCTCTGCACCCACCTGAAAACTGGGCACACAGACCTATAACTAGCCCTGTGGGGAGGGGACTGGATTCTGGGGCTTAGTGCTACTGGCCTTCCTCCAGGTTCTTTGAGATAGATGCACAAGGTGGAGGGCCATAGGGCAGCACACGTCTGGCCTCCACGTGAGCGTACAGGCATGTGCACGCACACGCCCATACACCACACACGTAAAACAATGAAAAAGAGTAGCATGCCACATGCTCAGACAAGGCAGGCTGCGTGACCCGGGAGGGCTTTCCTACCATTGTCTTCATGGTGCCTCTGCTCCTCTCCACAGCACTGACCATGGGAGAGCCGAGTGATCCTCGGCCACTCACTGCAGACCTCACAGGCTCTGCCTGGCCAGTCCGAGAGGTGACCAGAAGCCTCCACTGACATGGAGTTCTCCCAGTCCCCCAGCACGGTTGTATTTAGGCTACTCCTCCGCCCCGTGACCTGTGTGCAAGGGAGGAAAGGGCAGGGAAGCACTCCTTTAATGGCAGTGAGGAAACAGTGGAAGAATGGAAAGAGTTTCAGCAGGCAGCACAGTGGAGCAGTCCATCTGGGGCTTCGGCTCCTGCCAGGGCGGGCTCAGCTCACGTCAGCTTAGTCTTTTCCAGGGTCGGGGTTGCTCACTGCCCTGTGTGCAGCACTTCCTGCCTGTGTTCAGTTGGGACAGCAGTTGTGTCTTATTAGGCGTTGACAGTCCTAGGACAGTGTGGCTGAGTTTGCCAGCACTCCTTCCCATGCAGCTGCTCCGTCCCAGGGCCTTCCTAGGAGGGAGGGAGGCCCTACACACTGGCCCTCTCTCGGCCTGTAGACACGGCTGCTGTTCTGCTTTCCTCTTGCTGCTGTGATAGTGTTCTGACCAAGAGCAATCTGGGGAATAGAGTTTCTTTCATCCCACACTTGAGGGTCACAGTCTGTCTTTGAGCAAGTCAGGGCAGGACTTGAAACAGAAACCAGAAAGAAACATGGCTCATTCAGTTAACTCTCTAATACAGCCCAGGACCACCTTGCCCAGCGTGCTGCTGCCCACAGTGTCCTGGGCCCCCCTGCACTGATTCATAGTCCAGACAATCCCCACAGAGCACTGAGACCTAGGCAGTGCCCCAGTTGAGGCTCTGCTCTCACGGGAAGAGGTGTGGTCTCGGAGATAGGAGGCATGCACTGGCTCAGCCTTGACACTGAGTGTCCGGCCTTGGCGGCCAGTGCTAAGGTTCTCCACTGTGGCCTCACAGCACAGTTAAAGCTTCCTTTCTCCCTCCTTCCAGGGCTCAAGAGTGCTTGTGGATGCTCGCGACAAGCTCGGTATTCCCTGGCAGCACTCTGAGAACGAGAAGCACGGGATGTTTCTGATGGCCTTCGAGAACAAGGCAGGGCTGCCTGTGGAGCCTGCCACCTTCCAGCTCTACGTGCCAGCCCTGAGTGCACTCTGGAGGGACTCCGGGATCAGGGAAGCCTTCAGCCGCAGGAGCGAGTTCCAGCTGGTGAGGGAGCCTTCATCCTCCTGATGATCCTGCCCCTGAGAATTTCCTTTAAAGCCCAGCCCTGCCATCCCCAAACTCACTCAGGAGGCTGGGGCAAGAGGGTCTCACACTCAAGGGCAGCCTGGGTTTTATAGAGAGCATATCAGACAAACAGAAAAAAAAATATTAATGGGTACAAACTATACCTTGCTACAAACCCTGATATTAAACAAAACACAGCAGAGGCCTGGCTGTCTCAGTGGTTCCAGGGAGAGCTCACTTCTTTTGGCACAAAGAGCAAAAGGTTCTTACCATAGCCCAGACTGGCGGCGCGCAGGGACTCGGGTTGTTCGGGCTACCTTGCCCACCACTAAAGCAGAGTTTCCTCCAGGGAGGCAGTGGCAGCCACAGGCCTCAGGTGTTCTCTGATCCCCTTGGCAGCCGTCCACCCTAGTCAGTCAGTCTCTGCAGTGTTGTTCTCTCCACTGAAGGGCCTGTCAGTCTCAGGAAGGCTAATCATTGCAGCCATTTCAGCTGCTAATGACATAGCTTGCAACCAGAAAATGTGGGATATTTTGCCTGCTTGTTTTTGGCGCACGGGGGAGAGGGGTTCCCAACCCTTCAACGTTGACAGTTTTCAAAGAGGGGTGATGGTCTGTCCAGTAGCCAGGAGATGTGTGTGGCTGATTGCTGTGCACATGGTGTGTCAGGACCTGGATATCCTTCTTGTATCTTTGCCCAGGGTTCACAGGATCCTGTTCCACCCCCTTCATCCCTAGCCTTTCATAATATTGCTGTAAGAGTTTCTCATCTTTAAACAGTGTGGCCTTGAGCTTTCTGACAGTTTTCTGACTTTATATCAGTGGTTTCATAGGGCATGTTTTCTTTTCTAACTTGTTTTCCCCAATTCAGATTGCTCTCCGTGGTTTCTTTTTACTGCTACCTACTGTTCCATCATGCACACATACAAAGAATCAGTCGCTCCTCGTTAGTGTCTTCCTGTATGTGTTTATATTTTGTTTCAGAGATTGCTGTGTTCTTGTCTATCTCCAGGTGTACAAGCGCAGGGTGGCTCTAGGATGTCTGCCTCAGAATGTAACAGCAGGTCACGAGGCATGTCTACCTCCAGAGAGACACAGTGACGTCACAGTCTTTCCAGAGCAGCAGTTGTACTGGTTGTGCTGCTTCTGGCGATAGAAAGGGACCCCGCTGTCCACACACAGGCTGGTGTCCACTATTGACGGGCGATCTCCTTAGGGTTCATTGGGAGTTGCCTTGATTCGTCTGTGGTTCCCTGAGTTCTCTTGTGCGAAGCAGTTCTGTCTTTTGCCATCTCTTCCTCGTTGAGTTGGCTTTCTCTCACAGTTCACTCACACTCCTTTCAGTTCGGTCCCTACAGTGACATCTCCCACGGCCACAGCACGGCGGTCAAAACAACACCTGTCTGTGCAGCCTTGGAAACCCTTGTGTGGAGCTTTCTGTCCGCTTCTGTCCGCTTCATCTTTCCCATCCGTTAGGAACTAGACCCCTGAAGACCACAGGCCAGTTACCTTATAGAATGTCCCGGTGTGTCCAGTGTCTCCTCATCACTGGAATGAGGTGATGGAGGGTGGGCATAGTAGCACAGCCCTGTCAGCCCAGCACTGGGGAGACTCGGGCAGGAGGATTGTGAAGGTAAGGGCAGCCTGGGTCCTAAAAAGAGGATGAGATAAGCAGCAGGAGGGATGGCCCCACAGCTAGGAGTCTTTGCTGAGTAACTGTGAGAACTGGAGTTCAGATTCCAGCATCCCACAGATACCTGGAAGGCCCCCTCTGAGGGATCTGCTGCCTTCTGCTGCCCTCCACACATGTGTGGGGACGCGTACCAGTACACATGTGTGCATGTGTTCATGGACGCATTCACACATACCTACGTAAATGAAATGAATCTTGTTAAAAGAAGAAGAATACATTCCTTGGCAGAAAAGCCACAGCAGTGGCCTTGTGCCCAGACACCATGTCAGGAGGCATGTGATAGCAGCTTGTTCAGTTCCTCGTTTACAGCACTGTCTGGTGGAATTTCTCTCCTCCAGAGTTATCGTTTCCTCTGAGTTCTTCCCTCATACAGCTCTTGAGAGACACTATGAGACAAAGTAACACCTCCTTTTCTTCAACCTCTTTATTTCTGTGTGTGTGTATGTGTGTGTGTTTGTGTGTGTGAGTGTCTGTGTGTGTGTATTTGTGTGTGAGAGTGTCTGTGTGTGAATGTCTGTGTGTGTGTATGTGTTCTCACACTTTTAGAGACCAGAACTCAGTATCTTCATCTTCCTTGATTGCTCTCCACCGTCTGTATTGCGGCAGAGCCTCTCACTTGAGCCATGGCTTACTGCTTTGACTAGTTAGCAAGCACCTGGTTCCTGGGACCCTGTCTGTCTTCAGGGACTTGCCATTGGGTCACCACGCCAGTGAGCCGCTTCCCAGCCCTCCCTCCTTCAGCCTTACACACTATTTCAAAGTCCATCTGGAGAGCATAAAGATGGGGCAGTCTCACTATGTAGCCGAAGGCTGGCTTCAAACTCACAAATCCTCGTGCCTCCGAGTACTGGATTCTACAGGTGTGCACACCAAGCCAGGTAAAGAGGATACTTTCTAGCCCTTTCCATCTGCACATGCTTTCTCACATTCACTTGAACTGCTGCAGAGAAAGCATCAAAAACAGATGATGCCTTTGCTAGGGAATGGGGTGGAGGGACTGTAGGAATATGAGAGAGGCCTAGGAGTTAAGTAGAAGTTACTCTTCAGCATGGAACTGAGTGTTGGACCTTTCCCTGTCAGGTCCTGTGGCTTGGGAAAGGAGGTTCACACCTGAAGTTGAGATGGAAATTACTCTAGTTGTGGAAGGTGTGCCAGGGAAGGAGGGGTAACCATCCAGAGGTTGATTTCCAGCAGCTGCTTGATAAGTTCTCATCTGGGAAGGTCGGTGTAGAGCTCTCTGATCAGGTGTTACCTGCCTCGTCCCACTAGCTACGGCACCTTAGAGCTGGGATGGATCCCTAAACAGCCAGCCTGGGGTTGTTCAGGTATGGAAATAAGCCCAGAAAGGTGGAAGGGTAGCTAAGGCTACTTCTTGATAGTCACTGAGAAACTGAGGCTTCAGATTCCTCTCTGCTTATTTTCCCTGTGCTCATTTACTCGTTCAACATTGAGTGTGTGCCTGTGGTGATCTGGACACCCAAGTCCAGTGCTGGGGATTAAGCCAGGTGCTGGGACACAGCAGGTAGAGCAAAA
Source organism: Psammomys obesus (assembly GCF_907164565.1). Classification (NCBI taxonomy): domain Eukaryota; kingdom Metazoa; phylum Chordata; class Mammalia; order Rodentia; family Muridae; genus Psammomys; species Psammomys obesus. The sequence goes on from NW_026596466.1 coordinate 3,892,332, forward strand.
ACTGTCTGTCTGTAAAACCAACAAGCCACAGCCAGGGCAAGGCTGCCCTCATGAGGGGACAGCGGTCAGCTACCTTCATCATCTTCCCGTCATCTGCTTTCAGGCCAGGGTGGCAGAGTTGATTTCCTGTTTAGGGGGCCGTAGGTATATGGTGTTTCATCCCTATACTTCGTACATTTCTTTTAGTTGTCTTTTAGGAGAGCAGCAGCTGAGCAGTGACGCTGAGCCTCTTGCAGAGACAGTGATGCAGCACTTGCAGAGTATGGCCCTCCCACCCTGTGCCCCCCTCTTCCCTGAAGCTCTCAGTCCAGCCATCTGAGTTTTAGGCTCTTTCCCCTCCTGTTGCTTCAAGAGCTGTGTCAGCCAAGTGGCAGCTTCCTTGTCCTCTGCCATCTCAGATATCTTTCCTCATAGAGGAAGAAAAAAGCCTAGATCTGGTGACAATCTTGGCATGTCTTTCTCTCTGAGGATAGGGAGTTGTGGGGTTCTCCCCTTAAGAATCAGCGTTGCTTTGTCCCAGTCCCTAGCACCACATGCTCACTGGCATCTACTGCCATGACTGTGCCTGCGTCCCAGTGACAAAGGAAGATGACCTTTCTAGGCTGTGTCTCAGTTTTGAAAGCACAGTGAAGGGGCTGCCAAGATGGCTCAGCCAAGATGGAAGCCCAAGAGCGTTCCATCCCTGGGTTCCACAGGTTGAAGGGAAAGAACCAGTTCTGAAAGTGGTTCTCTGACCACATGCAAGCCAAACATTGCCATGTACACATGGGGGGTGGGGAGGATGGCAGGGAGAGAATAATTACATCTTTAAAAAATACAGCACAGAGAAGGGAGGGAAGCATGACAGAAGGGTCTGTCATAATATAATGCCTATGGATGGGACCACACCTGTCCTCTGTGTGTGTGTGAATATACGTGTATGTGAATGCTTGTGCCCATGCAGGCTGGGGATTTAACTCATGCTTGCATGGCAAGTGATCTTGCCTACTGAGCTGTCTCCCAGGCCTGTCCACAAGATTGCATTGGCTAGGAGCTGGCAGAGCTCAAAGGCTGGAAAGTAAGCATAGGGCCATGAGCTAGATCTGTTCTGTCCCTCACTCCACAGCACTGGTTTGTTCTGGCCTGGTGTCTGTGACACCTAGTGGTGTCAGCAGGACTGTCTAACAAGTATGCACTACCAATTGCGTCTTCAGACTCAGACTGATGGGGGCCTCCTGTTGTGGCCCAGTGGTCCCCCAGTCTGCACACTATGCAGAGTGGAGCAGAGCTTTTGCTGTGACCATGGAGACCGCACTAAGCAATGTGGACTCATCTGCGGGCCAGGAGCCTTCTCTGGAGTATTGGGAGTGAAGGCAGCAAAGATGGCAGCCCCATCCAGAGACCTGGGAGAGCTGCACCGGCTGCGGCAGCATTAAAGTACGCTTGTGTCTACAGTTTGTGTCAGTGGCAGTTTTATACTCGGCTTTGGTGTGTCCTTTGCTTCCCATCTTGTTAGCTGGCATGTTCCTTACTGTGCATCCCCAAAACAGGTCCTGAGAGGGAAGATGACTAAGTTCAGCATTTGTCAGCTGTTCCTTAGAATGTGCCCTGGAAGTCATGGCAGTCAAATAAGACAAATGGCTAGGTTGTCTCTAGAAGTTAGGTGGCCCTTTCACTCTCACAGGACGGGACAGTTAGCCAAGGACTTTGTGCGTCTGTCTCCTCTGGACTTCTCCGTGACTGTTCCCAACCAGCTGTCACTGTGTCAGAGGCTGGGGAGGCCTTACCAAGGTGGACATGCTCCGTGCAGGGAGGCCAAATTTCTCTGTCTTCTCCTTGGGTACTTCCTGCTGCCTTCTTCTTGGACACTGAGAGGAATCACTCACTTCTGTCAGTTCGCCTTTCAGAGTGGCAAGGCCCCAGGCACTCTTGGAAGGTCTGTACTGTCGATGTTGGAAGGTATGAGTAGAGGACTCCATTCACAGGGATCAGCTGGGTCACAGGATGGGGCTTCCTGATTTCTGAAAATGGGGTAGAAAACGGGGTGATTGTACCAGAGCACATGTGTGCGTGCATGTGATTTTCAGTGCTAAGCCTGGAACTCCAGGGCCTTGCATACACTAGGCAAGTACCCTGCCCCTGAACCACATCCCGAGCTTTCTGTCTTCTGCTTTGTCCTCTGCCCAGGCTGGCAGAGAGCTCAGGGTCCTCCTCCCTCCGCTTCCTGAGTGCTGAGAAGCCATGCTTGCAGTGTCTCACCTAGCGCTGCGGTGAATTTCAGAGGTGGAGAAGAGGGAGGTGGTGTGGCAAATATCTGCCTTAAGACCCGGCAGTGTGAAAGTGATCCACAGCACCAGGAGCAGTGCGGAGCACCAATGGCGGCCTGCTCTGGAGAGTCGCAGGGTCCCCAGCTGAATGATGTGAGCCCGCCAAGCTGTCCTGTCCATCCCTCTCCCCGCCTTGCTCCCTCAAGGCTACCTCTGACTTGTAATGGATCTAGCCGCTCCCCAGACTGGGGTCACAGGCAGAAAACACCACACCAAGCAGGTTGGTGCTATTTTTACTGACTCTCAAAATTTTTTCTGCAGGGCTCAGGGAGGGCTGAATGGATAAAGCGTTTGCCAAGCAAGTGTGAGAACCTGAGTTTGAATCCCGAAAAGCCCCATGAAGCAGGCATGGTAATCTGTAATCCCAGCCTTCCAATGAGGTGGGAGGCAGACAGAAGGATCCCTGAGCCCAGAGGCTGCTAGAGTACACATCAGTGAAGATGAGAGTATCTCTAAACAAGTTAGAAGGTGAGACCAGACACTAGAGGTCGTCTTCTGATCTCCACACACACACCACGGCACACAAGTGCTCACACTCACACATCACACATACACTAAATAAATAAATAGCCAAAAGTGCTTTTTTCCTAAACTTTTAAAGATTTATTTACTGTTTCTCGAGTATGTGTGCATGCTTGAGTATGTGAACGATGTAGCACGTGAGAGCGTGTGCCCTCGCAGGCCAGAAGAGGACACTGGATCTCCTGGAACTGGAGTTCCAGGCGGCAGTGGACCGCCTGATGGGGTGCCAGGAGCCAGACCCAGGTCCTCTGGGAAAGCGGCCTGAGTTCTCATTAACAGCCGGGCTAAGGAGGAGGAGGACATTTGCAGCTGCAGCAGCTTTCTATAATGGTTGCTGAGGCCACGGGAAGAAAGGGTCTTCGCTGCTCACTGCTGCGTGTGCTTAGGAAAGGGCTGTGATTGCTCATCCCTCATGGACTGCATGCAGCTGGGGCACTAGTGAGGCCTACAGTAACAGTATGTCCGTGACAAATGACGAGCTCCCTGTGGGCTCTGTGAGTCTAGTGTTTTGACCATCCGCTGATCACCACTGTCCTCTTGCAGGTGGGTCCTGTGCGTTTTCTTCTGCTATGGAGGTAGCCTGCAGACTTGAGTTTCTTTATACTGTAGTTCAGGGTCTGAACGAGAGGAAGAGCTGGAGAGCTGAGCATAGACTGGGCCTTGCTGTTTCTTGTATTGTAACAGTCAAACAGCTCAGGGACCATTGCTGTGCAGAATCCACGTGGCCCTGCTCCCTGTGATGACCGAGTCTTCCTGAGGTCATTCAAACTGGTTGCTGTCCCGAAAAGGAGTGAGACTCAAGCTTGGCTATCTTCTTCCTGTTATGGCAAATCTGAGAGCCCTGCTTTCAGGCATAACTGTGCACTATGCTCCAGACAGACAGGAGGACACAAGGACAGGCATCCACCCCTCTGTCTTGTCCAACAAGACCCCTTGAAAGTCACATTGCCAGGACATAGTTCCTCAGCTGGCAAATTGTGACCAGGGCAGACTGCAGTGGAGGAGGTGCCTGACAGTGTCAGACAGCCACCCTTTGGGGCCTTTCCTATCTAATCTGAAGCCTGGGCAGTCCGTGTGACCTATGGCGTGCACACTACAGAGGTCACAGTTGGCCTGTGCCGAGTCGTTCCACTCTCCTTGTGTAATGTAGCCTGTGAAGTGGTATAGGCTGATGGAGGTCAGGACAGGTGGACTGGAAATCTTGTTCATCTCTTCCAGTCGTCTTACTCCTCAAATACGTGTAGGTGACCCCCTGTGGATCTCGTGTTCTTATGAGGGTTAGGAAATGTGGCAGCCAGACCCTGCTCTTGGGGAAGGTGACTGCCGTGTGTGAGGAGAGGCAGTGAACACGCCGGCCTGCTCAGGTTGGGAGCAGCCGGGGGACTGAGTGCTTGTCCTCCTCATGAGTGCCCACTGACTGCCCCAGGTCAGGGGTCTGACGGCAGGGGCCTAGCGCCAACTAGAGCAGCTTCCCAGAGAGGTCATGGTGAAGGCCAGGGTCACAGGTTTTCAGAGTGCAGCAGGGAGGCAGATAAGATGGAGCCTCAGGTGGTGTAGTGAAAGGTGTCAAGGCCAGGCAGGCAGGCTGCTGTTTTCAAGCACACAGTAGGGCTGTTGGTGGTCACTGATAATAAAAGCAAGGGTCACCTGGATGAGAGGGGGTGAAGGTGATGAGGAGGCCCAGCCCACCTGTGGCAGCTGTTCCTGAGTGGAGGTTTACAGGTGCATCCCCACACCCAGCTCAGAAGCTCGGCTTCCTAAAATGTATGTTTCCCATGGGGTCTTAAGAGTCTCACTGACTAAATCCTGCATCTGGAGACTATCTCAGTCTGGAAGGACAAAGTCAGTGCATATCCTGTCCCAAAGCATAGGAATGGGCAGCATTGGTGGCTTCACTGGTTTGGGCCCCCCAGCCTACACTGGAGGGATCAGACTTGCAGCTCTGCTCTGAGGTGTCTCTTCCTGAGGACAAGACTGCAGAAAGCTGGATTATGAGCTCTTCCTGGGCCTCAAGCTGCTGAGAAGCCTCGGATCCTGCATTTCCTTGACCACAGATAACACAATGTGTGGAAACTTCTAGAAACCCAGCACTGTGGGAAGGATACAGTGTTACATGTTGTGCACAGGTCCTCTACCTCTGAGGGCTTGTCAGCCTGAGAGACACCGTAGGTGTAGAGAGTGGTTACTCTCCACAGGGCGGCCGGAGGTCTCAGAGATTGATGGGGTGGGTGAGAATATGCTCTCAGCTTTTATATGGCATAAGTTAGCATGAAGAAAACTGCCAAGTGCTGAACTGGGGGAGAGTACCACATACAAAATGGGAGAGATGGCTTAGTGAATACAAGCGTTCACTCTGTAAGCATGAAGTCCTGGTACTTTCATGAAAGCCGGGCATGGCCATGAATGCCTGTAACCCCAGTTATCAGGGAGCAGAGACAAGTGGATGCTAAGAGCCAGTCAGCCAGCAAGTTTCCAGTTTGGTGGTGAGAGGCACTGTCTCAAGGCAGTAAGGAAAAAAACCATGAAGAGGGTGTCCAGCCTTCTGCTCTGGCTTCTGAGTGGGCCCACACAGGTATGGGCATCCTAGTACATACCCGCATGCACTAATAGAACAACAAAAGGTGCTTTGGGACCTGGCGTTGTGGTACACTCACATGTCTGTCACCCAGCCCTTGGGAGACACAGGCAGCAGAATCCAGACTTTAGGGACCAGCCTGAAGTACAAAAGAAGACTCTCTCAAATAACAAAAATGTTATTTGTTGTTTCACCTGTTAAGAAATAAAGAAAGCAACTGCAAGCTACGTGAACAAGCTCTTCTGAGTCAATAATGAAGGGCTCCCATTTCCCCATATGAAATAGACTCAAAGAAGAAATAAAGTCCTCAACCTTATTGCCTATCATCGAAATAGGAAATAAAGCAATAGTGTGATAAAACTGACTTACTGGAGAGCCAGCAAGATGGCTCAACAGGTAAGGGTACTTTCTGCCAAGCTCGACAGCTCGAGTTTGATCCCCGGGGATCCATATGGAAGAAGGAGAGCACCAAATCTCGGAAGTCATCCCCTGACCTCCACATACTTGCCATGGAATGCACATGCCCACGTGCATAAACAAAATAAATGTGGTTGGTTTTTTTTTTTTTTTTTTTTTTAACAAAAAACTGATAGTTAATTAAATTGGTAGTGACTTTATTCACTCCTAACTCTTTATTGCAGTGCTGGGTAAGGCGTGCCAGGCTCTGCCACTGACTGCCATCCCCAGCCCTGTAGCAGTCTTACACGATAGAACCGAGGGCTGGTAGGTTTTGCAGGAGATAGCTACTGTCCTATGTGAGTGAGGGGCACACAGAACGCTGCCATTGCGCTGCTCACAGTGAGACAACATGGTCTCCCCCAAGTCGGGAACTCATCACCCAAGGGATTGCTCCTAAACAGTAATTGTAAGGTTCCTGGCTGCTGGTTAAAATGCGATGGTGATCCAAAGAGCTGAAAGTAATTTTATATGCTAGACAAAAGGTTGAAGCTAGTTTTATGAGGGCCAGCAAGATGGCTCAGTAGGTAAAGGCACCTGCTACCATGCCTGAGGCCCCAAGTTTGATCCTCTGGGAACATGTGGTAGAAGGAAGGAACCAACTCCCAAAAGCTGTCCCCTGATCTCCAGCACACACTGTGGTACTTACATATTTAGTAAACCAGCAAACCATTTTATGAAAGGCTCTAAGCAGAAATTGAGAAATGATAGCCTAAGAGGTGGTAGTTCCTGGCAGCCAGCTGCTTTTCCTGAGACATTAATTCCCTGAGTCTGATTCCCTCCTGAGATGAGGTCTTGAAAGGGAATAGAGCCAGGTATGGTGGCACATGTCTGTAGATTACTTCTTACACGCCTGGGACACTGAGGCAGGAAGATTACAAGTTCAAGACCAGCCTGAGGTACAGGAGGAGACTATGTCTCATAAGAGTAGGCAATAACAATTTCAGATTGTCAGCATTGGGGAATCTAATCACAGACTCCCCTACAATGACCCAGGACCAGTCCACAGGAAAACAAGGTCTTAGATGCCAGAAAGATGCCCTGGTTGGATGCCCTTCCAGGTATAGTGTCACAGCTGCACTTCCTGCCTTTACAGGGGGGACCAACAGCAGACAGCTTCTGGGCGAACTAAGTGCTTTTTTATTTTTAGGTGGGATCTCACTCTGCAGCCCTAACTGGCCTCAAACTCAAGAGATCTGCCTGCTTCTAGCTCCTGAGCACTATTGAAAGTGACATTTTAAGACCCTTGGGGCAGCTATCACTTGAGGTGGCAGGCTGACACTTGCCCACAGGGAAGTCTGTGAGAGGACACTTTCAGCTTATTCCATGAAACTGAAGGCGGACTATAGAGATGGTCTCAAACTACAACAGGAGACTGGACAGTCGCAAACTTGGGGAAAGGACCTCGGAAGGGTCAGCTCTCCTGTGGAAGAAAGGAGTCCCGAGTGGCAGCCTGAGAAGAGTGATGACGGCTTCTCTGTTACTTCCTTTGTCCTTCCTCTTCGTGTCCTTGCCAGGTCCAAAGCTCTCTTCTTAGAGCTGGTTATCCCGTTAGGATAGTGATGCGTTTGTGCTGGTTTTGTGTGCAGCAAGGTCCAGCCTCGTTGTTCTGTGTGTGTGTGTGTGTGTACTGTGAGTATCTTCAACACAGGGTGTTGACAGCCGTGGCTTCCTCCCCACTGAAGTGCCACGGCACTCTTGTCAGAAGCAGTTAGCTACAGAAGTTAGGCTTGTTTTGAGGCAGTTGGTTCTGCTCCATTGTTCTGTGTGCCCATCGTAGGCTGGTTCACACTTGGGATCAGGCCCATGGGTTTGGGGTTTTGAAATCTGCAAATGAGTCTTCAGCTTTAGTTTCTTTTTCTCATTATTTGGTGCCCATTTGTATTCCTTTGAGGACAATGATGTCAAGGAGTTTTTGTTCTCGTTGCTGTTCTGTTTGCATGTGCTTGTTTGCTTTAGAGGGGTGTTGAAAAAAGGTCTGGTCACAGAGATCCACCTGCCTCTGCTTCCTAAGTGCAGGGATTATAGATATGCACACCACATCCAGCAAGTTATTTTTTAAGAAGGCCAAAGTGAGGGGCCAGAACTGGGGTACAGCAATTCGCCCCTTAGTAGTTGAGCCTCTGCCTAGCACACAGGACCCTGGATTCCATCCTCAACAAACACGCAAAGATGGACCTGTCTATCACAGGGATCAGCAAACTAGTCTGGAGGATAAATGTCACATGGCTCATTTTTGTATGCCCGCCCACTCCCAGCTAAGAAAAATAATATGCAGTAGAGAAAACTAGTTGTAGCCCACAAAATCTAGAATAACTGGCTAGTTATCAAAGATCTTCTTGATCAGATATAAAGATGTATTTTTAAATATCTTTAATAACCAAAGCAGCATGGGAATGGTAAGCAGAGATAAGCAAAAGTGTGATCTCAGTGAACTCACTGCAATATCCAGTTCCAAACAGCATTGCCCGAAGGTTTTCCTGAACTCACAGCACTCACTCCTTCACACACACACACACACACACACACACTCTTTCTTTCTCTCTCTCTCTCTCACAAACACTCACACACACACTCACACACACTCTCTCTGTCTCTCTCACACACACTCTCTCTCTCACAAACACTCACACACACACACTCACACACACTCTCTCTGTCTCTCACACACACACACTCTGTCTCTCTCACACACACTCACACACACTCTCTCTCTCTCTCTCACAAACACACTCACACACACACACTCACACACACTCTGTCTCACACTCACACACACACACACACACTCTGTCTCACACACACACACACACACACACACTCTGTCTCACACACACACACACACACACACACACACAGTCTCCATCTTCGCCTCTCATTTTAAGACAAGATCGTGCTCAGTAGCCCAGGCCAGCAGTCTTCTGGGTGCGGGGATTGCAGCTGTGTGCCGTAATATCTGAGATGGGAGAATTTCAAAAGGCAAGTCCAGGCAGGCTTATAGAATTGCACACTTATAATCCCAGCACTCAGGAGGTAGACGTAGCAGGATCTGGAGTTCAAGACCAGCCTGACCTGCATATGAAGTTTGAGACCAGCATAGGCAATATGAGACCCTGTCTCAAAACAAGAGCAAGCATGCAAATCCAGGAGGGAAAGATTAGTAACTTAAGCACCATTAAATCAAGCCCTCTCCTCCTTCAGAGGCACCCCAGCTGTGGGAGTAAGCTTGTTTGCCATTGTAAGCTCAGGTGCAAGTGCCCAGGCCACTTCAGGACCTTCCACACTGCATCTGCAAGGAAACAGATGGGGAAAATGAGGCAAAGCCCCAAACGGGCATCTGCTAGCTCTGCAGTTGCTAAGACATCTGAGGATTCTAAAACGCAGCTCTGAACACTGGTGCTGACAGGAGGGCAAACTGGTGTGCCAGTCTAGAGAACAGATTATGTTGTCACTGAAGTAAGGGTGTGCGCTTCCTGCGGCACAGAGTGTGAAAAGACGTGGAAGAGAGTCCACGGCGGCATTATTTAATAGTCACAAACCACGCAGATGTTCCTGGGAGTGAAGTGGGGAGCTAAAGTGACAGTGGGCCCATGGCCAGGAGCTCACTGTGCGGTGAATCCCACAGATTATCAGGATGGCACATACATTTGTGCTTTCATATGTATTTCCCATGATTTACCTTTTTTTTTTTTTTTTCTTTGAGACAGTCTCGTGTAGTCCATGCTATCCTTGAACTCCTGGTCCTCCTGCCTCCTAAGTGCTGGGATTTCCAGTGTGCTCCACCACAACCAGTTATTTTGGGTAAGGAGTCAGAGCTTACCAGACAAGCACTCCACCCACCTGAGCTCCAATCTGAATGTCATATGGTACAACCTGTGACATTTGACTTGACTGCACTACAGATTCAACTACCCCTGCAGGCCAGTGCATAACAGAGACATATGGGGGTGGGGGAGGAGAGCCCAAACAGCAACAGATGCCAGTAATCTCCGTGCTGGAGATACAGAGACAGTGTCTCTGGGACTGCTGGCCAGCCAGCCTAGGTGAATGGGTGGGTGAGTCTATCTGAATAAATAAGTGGAACACGATCAGCTCCTGTCCTTGGTGCGTACACACAAACACACACTCACACACTATACAGAAGTAAAAAGAAATGCTCCCCAGTGTTGACAGTTACTTTTTAAAGATGAGGTGAGGGTTTTATGAGGCCACATGTGGGGTTCAAGTCCTGCCCCACTTTGTAGCTTGTTCACCATGAGCCTTGCTGGCTGGGAACTCACAGAGATCACATGCCTGTGCCTCTGGAATTCTGGGGTGAAAGGGTGCACCACCTCCCCTGGCCATGCGCGTTCTGTTGTCGGGTATTTGAACATTTACCTTTTATTTATGTTCTCTGTCTATCATGACTTGCAGTGTCAAGACTGAGAAGGAAAAGTAATGAGGTGAACTTGCAAAGCTTATTTGTAAGGAGGTGAGTTGTGTTGTTTATAAAGGAAAAGCAAACAGAAAGGAAGTAACCCAAACACTCCCTGGAAGCCGGGTAGCCAGATTAGAGTTCTTGAGCACAGGGTAAGAGCCAAGAAAACTGAGGGACTCTGGGTGCTGATGTGGCAGGAAGTCCCTGATCCCACAGTGAAGGAAGCAGGGCAGGAAGTAGAAGGCATCTGTCAGAGAGACACACATGCCTGGGGCAGCGGCGAGTAAAGCCTGGTGTGGCTGGACCACCTCTGCTCTCATTTTTGTTTTGTATGCCTACAGCCACAAAACCATACATTCTCCAAGTTAACTGTTGTCACAGTAATGCTGAGAGGCTGCCTGGGCTGATCTCCAGCTCTCCGGGGCTCACGTGATCTTCCTGCCTTGGCCCCCGTGGGAGTTGGGAATACAGATGTGCACTGCCATACCCAGCTCTAAATTATTTCTGTTGTGTTTATTTATTGTTTGTGTATATGTGTCCATGTGCTTCAGGACACATGTGGTGTTCAGAGAACAAGTAATGGAAATAAGTTCTCTCCTGCTGTGTTAGTGTGGGGGTTCAAACTCAGCTCACTAGGCTTGGTGGCATGTACCTTACTCACTGAACCATCTCGTCAGTCCCTAAATTATTTTTATTTTTAAGTGTGCTGAAAACATATTATTTTTGTAATCGTAAAGCCACGAGACATTTTAAGAATGAATTATAAAAATCAGACTCTGCAGAAACATGTTTTATGAAGTCCATGTAGTGTTTATGACACCAGGCTTCCAGTTAGGCCCCCTCTGACTAGCTGCCATGTGCTAGGTGAGAGTCTCCTTTCACCCGGTTCAGCAGGCAGCAGGCAGGGCCTGTGCCCTCCAGGTCTGCTCCTGTCGTTGAAGTCACTCTCGCCTGGCTGTGAGGTAGTTGTCTCTCTCATGGAAATGCGGGAGATTTATGAGCATGTCCAGCACCACCTCAGGATCCCTCCCTCAGGGTTCTAGTTTTCCTCCACCCTGGCTGGTGAGTTCTGGAAGGAAGACTTCCCAGTGAGTATGGAGCCTATAGCGGGCCCTGCTGCAGGCTGTGTTCCTCATGGCTCCGTGAGAGGGAAACTGTAGGTCAGACCACCAGGAGGACATGGGATTTTATCCTTTGAGGGAGGCTAAAGATGATTCTGCAAAGAAATGAGAGGGAGAAGGTACTGTTCACTGTCCTGAGTAAAGCCTGGGTAGTAATCACTCCAGAAAAGCGAGGAGGGCCGGCCGTCCTTGGATAGTGAAATGGTTGACTTACTGTTATCTTCCAGTGCCTTTTGTCCTTCTTTTTTAGTTGTAGTGAGATAAGCATTTTGTTTCTGCGGTCCCTTGCCGCCAGCCCTTCCAGCTGAACAGCCTTACAAAGTACAAGTCAAGGTGTGCATGCCTCTGCTGGTGGGACCCTGGTGAAAGCACAAAGCTCAGGAGGTTGGGAAGGGGAAAGCTTCATGCTGAGACCACCTCAGAAGCCTGTCATTGGGGCCAGGGAGGGGCACATCTGCCACTGAGTACGTGTGGACTGAGTTCTCTCTTTCCACTGTGGCTTTGGGGAATCACAGGTCATTAAGTTGTACCGAAGCACCTTTATGCCACCGGCTCTACTCTCCACCTTGTTTTTTGCAACAAGGTCACACTGTGTGTTGCCACCAAGACCTTTCAAAGTACAGTCTGGGCCCTTCACCCCTAGACCCACTCCAGGGGACTAAGTTGGCACTCAGCATATCTGTAGGATGCTCCTTGGGTATTTCTGATGCCATGTTATCCCTGCCATGCTTGCCCATTTGGAAATCTCCTGTAGTTCCTAGGCATAATGGTACCTGCCCTTCCTGGGAAAATCCACCACTTAGAAAAAGTTATCTTGTAGTACAACATTTGGTACCCAGGGTTCTTCAGATGCACAAGGACCAGGCAGTTCTGTTTCTCTGCTTTGTTTATTAATAGAGCTAACAGAGGCCTCCAGCTACTAGCTGAGACCAGGCACAAGGGTCCTAGGCTCTGGTGACTCAAAAAGATAAAAGTCTTTTTGATAAAAAGATAAGTCTGTCCCTTACACTGTGTCTCCCATTGTGAGCAGAGTTTCGTGGTATTGACCCTGAACTCATGATCTTCTAGCCTCTGCCTCCAGGGTGCTGGAGTTATAGGTATGTACTACCAGGGTTCGCAAGCCTTGATTCTCAGATTGTGTTCCACCTCTGTGGCTTTTTACCAGTCTTTATCCAAAATGTCTTCAGGCCCCATCACCTAAATTTCTGACTCCAAAGGCAGCTCAAGCTGACTTCAGTCCACTCTGTGGTGACATTTCAGCCAGATTAAGGCTGTGAAATAGAAGGCTGTGTTCTGCCACACATGGCTATAATCGTTGGCTCAAGAGGCCAAGGGTAGGAGGATTGCAGGTTTCAGGCCAGCCTGGGCTACAGAAAAAGATGCTGTCTAGTAGCAAAGCCACAGCCCAACAGCCACATGCACTAGAATGAAACTTAGACGTGGAAAAAAAAAATGATTAGAGGGGAACTTGTTTTACATGTGTCGAAAACTAATGTCAGGCTGGAGAGGTGGCTCAGCTGCCCTTCCAAAGACCCTGGTTCAATTCCAGCACTCAGCTGTAACTCTAGTCCCAGGAGATGCGACAGCTGCTTCTGGCCTCAGTGGACACCAGGCACGTGTGGTGCACAGATACACATGCAGGCAAAATACCCACATACATAAAATAAAAATACAGGGAATTTCTTAAAGAAAAGAAAAACTGAATGAAGCCTATTTACATGTGACAGCGCCTTTGTTCTGCACCTCAGTTCTGTCCTTGGTTTTAACAGTCTGGTTCACTAATTCCATCCCCTTGCCATCTGCTTTGGCGAGAAAGTCCAAGCACACTGACCAAGTCCTCTGTGATGCCTTAATCCTTGAGAATGGCGCAGGCCTCTCTGCATGTTCTTTTGGTCTTCACCTTTAATTGGATGTTTGAGTCAGAGGAGGGGTGTCGGGTTCACAGAGCACCCATTATTCTTTGCCCACTCGTCATTTGGCAGATCTTGTACTGAGATTTTTGCCATCAGCCTGGCAAAAACAACCTTTTTTCCCCTTGAACTCGAACACAAATGGTTATAGATGTCAAAGGCTGAAGTTTAAGAGAGCCACTTAATTTCCTGGGATCCAAATGCTTTTCGTTTAAGGAAAGGTCCTCATTTTCTCTGTGACATAGTAGATCACTGCTTTCCAGGCTACCTACCTCAGCACTGTGCACCCCGCTGGACAGGCATCTAGCCTGAGTAATGCTTCTTACATCTCCGGGCATTTCCCCCACTTAGAGCACAGGACTGAGGCCGGTCCGGCTGTAAGCTCTCTCTACAGGACCCCCTGGCACATGCTGTGAGGGAGGGGACAGGCTTAAGGCCACCCTGTAAACAGCCAGGGTTTGCTCAGAATCGGAGAAACCTGCAGCATACTCGAGTGGAGTCCAGCACAGGGAGCAGGCCATGGCCTTAATCAGGCTAAATGACACAGAGTCTACGTGTGACACAGGGACAGAGCAAACTGCTGTCGTGATGCCAGCAGGGTGGCGTGAAGTCAGAGCTGAGCCCCAGCATGGCCATGTGTTATTGGCATGGTGAGGAAGAGTCACAGTCTTGAGCCAGTAACCCTCACACAGCATCTCAGCTGGCGTGTGGATTAGGACAGTCCCAGGAGCCTTCTAGAAAGTGCAGACCAGCCTCCTTAGAGAAAAGCTGTACTCCTTCTCCAGCTGCTTGCTGGCAACCTTGCTGAGGAGGCCCTGCTAGCCAAGGGGAAACCGGCAAAGGTGGTGGTGGGAAGGCACAGTCCCCGGATAGTCCCGGCTTTCTTCTTCTCTGGTTTGGAAGCTTGGAAGGCCTTCAGCTGACTCCTGTTTAGAAGCACTGTCCAGTGTTTCTTGGTTGCTTTTATGCTGGCGTTCATAAAGGCGCAATGTCTATGGTCATTTCTTAGTTTTTTAGCTTTTTGTTTTGAGGTAATCTCAGGCCTAGAGAAGAACTGTAGGAGTTGTTCTGAGAACTACCATCTGCCAGCTGTTTGAGCCACTCTCCTTTCTCCCTTTCACCTTCCTTTCCCCCCTCCCTCTTTCTTATGTCATGTTTTCTCAGCGATGTTTTCTGACCTTTGAAACCTCCCACCATAGAGCTGTAAGGAACAAATTATCTTTATAAATTTCTAACAGGCAACAAGGCTGTACTGACTCTACCCTGATTCCCCTTTCTCGTGAGCCGTTATTAATTAACGTGACTTTTTTTTTCTTCCTCCCTCCCATCACCTTTATTTGTTTGTTTGTTTGTTTGTTTGTTTGTTTGTTTGTTTTCTCTGAGGCTAATTCACTCTGAAGCCCAGGCTAGTCTTGAACAGGGCCCTGGTGGTCTTTTTGCCAGAGCCAGTGAGTGCTGGGATTACAGGCTGAGCACCACCCCTGGCTCTCTCGTTCTTCATTGAGGGAAGGGTTCCATCTTACATGAGAAAGGATTCCGTGGGTTAGAGCGCCTGCTGCTCTTACAGGGGACCCTGATTACAGAGCATGGAACATGCTTCATTTCCTCACTGCCTCAAGGAAATGGGAATCCACTTCAGGAATCCCCCATGTTCCCTCCCAGAGGCCATTGGAGGGAGGGCCAGCTACTCTCCTCTGAGGACCTTTTGAAGGGAACTTGCTGGAGCTTGTAGTTCCATTTAGGGCTCTTACCCAGTTTCCTTTTAATTGACATGCGGGGTCTGTTTAACTTCCTGCTGCTATTTTGTCAAATAGCTGTGGTTTAATAAAGATGCACACAGCCTGTAACAGACTGTATAATTGGAGCATTCCTGCAAGCTGAGGCTCTGAAATAGATCTTAGTCCTGAACCGGCAATGAGCTACTCAGGATTATTAAACGGAGATGATTAATCCTCCTCGCAAGTAAGGCAGGAGCTGTCTTAAGTAAATAAGCTGGCTTTGTGGAAACTTTGTTCTTTTTGTGCAGCTTTTTAGAAGTGTATAATTCAAGGACTTTCAGTAAATTTCCCCAAGTTGTGCAAACATCTCCCTAAACCCATTTTTAAAACATTTCCATCACACCAGTGAGATCCATCACACCCATCCATGCTGGCCCCAGCTCCCAGCCCAGACAGTTGCTCAGCCATTCTCTGCCTGCAGGCTTCCTGGGTATTTCCTGTCAGTGGAGCCGTACAATAGCTGGCTTCTTCTCTGTTGTCTTATTGTGCTGCTGTGGGCAGTAGGAGAGGGAGCCTCACAGTGCATGTGCATGTGGAGGCTGGAGATTTATGTCACTGTCCTGTCAACTTTTCATCTCTGTTCTGTTCTGAGCCAGAGCCTCGTGTAGCCCCTCACGTAGGTCTGGAACTCACTAGGTAGACCAGGCTGGCCTTGAATTCGCAGAGATCCACCCTGAGTGCTGGCATGGAAGGAATGTATTACCAAGGCCGGTTTTTCTATATGATCTTTAAAGAATTTTGTATTTTATTTATTTTTTGTGTATGGGTGTTTTGCTTTCATGTGTGTCCATGCGCCGTATGTGTGCCTGGAATCCAAAGATGGTAGAAGGGGGCGCTGTATCCGGGAAAATGGAGTTAGAGAGAAAGGGTTGTGAGCTACCAGGTAGGTGCTAGAAATCAAACATGAACCCTGTGCAAGAGCAGGATATGCTCTGAACAGCTGAGTCAACTCTCCAGTCCTCTCCATCTTAAATTTTGAGTCAGGGTCTCTCACTAAACGTGGAGCTCACCAGTTGGTTGACTGACTGGCCATTAGCCACCACCCCCAGTGCTGGTGTTTCCGGCACACACCTCCTGAATGTTTTCATGGGTTCTGAGGACACTTCACCTGCTGAGCCATCTCCCCAGCTGGCCCACAGCTGACTGCTTTGACTTAGCATTGACATGTTTCAGATTTCCTCAAATCACACATTCATCCTTCATGAGGATGCCATGCATCTTTGTTGCTGTGTTTCATTGTATGGAGGAGCAGTGTTCTCTCCACTCAGGACAGTGCCGCTATCAACAGCTTGTCCCACTTCCTGGAACTTGGACCTGGGTCTTGGTGAATGCTGGGAAGGGCTCTGCCACCGAGCTGCATCCCCCGCCCTCTTTTCACTTTGCATTTTGAGACAGTGTCACTCAGATGCCCAGACTGACCATGACCTTGAGATATCCCTGCCTCAGCCTCCCTTAGTGGCTAGGATTGCAGGCCTGAACCACCACCGGACCGTGCTATTCCGAAACTTAAATGAGGGGTAAATATGAATAGTGCTCACTAGGGCTGAGGCTGTGTTCTTCAGGCTGTTGTTGCTCCCTTCCAGCATCGTCCTGTGTTCTGTGAGAACTGGGGTCCCTTGGTGATGGTGACTTTGCTGATTGTTCTTGTGGGGTTCTCCCTGGGAGGAGTTTGTCTTTCCAGGTAAGCATTTGGAGAACTGTGAATGTGAACAACAAGCAAGCCTGCTGTGATATCCCTCTTTCAACCTTGCTGTTTGTTATAGACACTGAACCTGGAAACTACTCTTTTCAAAGATTTGGTCTGTGTGTGTGCATGCATGTTAGTATGCACACTTGCATGTGGATGTCCTCAGAGGCTGAGAGGGCATCGGATCCCCTGAAGTTAGCATTCCAGGCAGTTGTGACTCACATGGTCCTCTGCAGGAGCAGCAAGTGCTGTCATTCCCTCCCAGCCAACTTCTCAGTCAATGCTGTCTTCTGAAAAGGAGCACGCTGACTTTCGGAAGAAGGTGATCAAATATTGTATCTTCCCCAGCCAGCCTCAAGAAGCCAAACTCTGCGATGTATTTCTGTTTACCAAGTTTTGAAAGTTTTCAAAAATATCAAGTTAAATTTTCCCCCAAAAAAGTGGAAAACATGTTGCTTTGAGAGACGAGTCATTGACACCTTTCAAATGTGCGCTTTGTGCACAAAGTCCCCGCTGCCCAGGCTCTGGGAAGATGGCACCTCACCTGACACTGTTCCCACATAAACGCCTAGTGTTGCTCCAAGGAGGTACCCAGAGGTGGCCTGGCGTTAGCTTCTGAGTATTCCAGACTGTTGTGTGAAGAACGCCCTTCTAGGTGGCACTGCCATCCCAGAAGCCCCAAGTCTCTATTCTTGAATGGCTGGATGACTGGCACATTGCTGACACACTCTCTGTGTGCTGCACAGGCCAGCCTCCAACTCAGGATCTCCCTACCTCACCCCTCCCAAGTGCTGGGATTACATGTGTGGAACACCACTCTTGGCCTGACACCAGTTGTAGAAACAAAAACCTAAGACATCCACAAAAGGGAAAGGCTGTGATGATGAGGAAACTTAAATGTTAGCTATGGTTTGCTCCCTGGTTGGTTGGCAAATTGGTTTCATTAAGTAATTTCATTCATTTATTGAGTCCTTCCTGCCTGGGCCCATGCACTCCCTCTAAGGGGATCTGTATGGAAACTACTACAGACAAACAAGGACCTGGAGAAAGGTCCTCATCTGATTTGTTTTGTATGGTAAGCCTAAAGTTAACCAATGTGATTTTTTTTTCATTTAGGTTAATTAAGAGTAATTAGAAAGAAGCCAGGTGTGGTGCATTTTTTTTAAATTTATTTATATTTTTGTTTTTTTGAGACAGGGTTTCTTTGTGTTGCCTTGGCTGTCCTGGACTCACGTTGTAGACCAGCCTGGCCTCAAACTCATAGAGATCCGCCTGCCTCTGCCTCCCTGAGTGCTGGGATTACAGGCGTGTGCCACCACGCCCAGCTGGTAGCACAAATCTTTAATTTTAGTACTCAGGTGGCTGAAGCCAGAAAGAAGGCAAGCCTGGAGTATATCTCACACATACACATCAACCAAATTTTGAATATGATGAAATAATCCAATAATGAAACATAAGCAGAATACCCACAAAGGTGTCCAACCAAAAAATCTTTCTTTTCATACCTGTCAGTCGTTGAAAAATGTGTCATAATTTCATCTGTATCCAGATGTTTACACTTGAATTGTCTCTTCTGTGGGAGGGTAGTGCTGGGAACCAGATGCCGGGCCTCGCGGATGCTAGCGAATGTTCCACCACAAAGCCCCTTTCCAGCCCTCAGTTGGCTTTGTATTTTGAGGCAGGGCCTTGCGATGTAACCCGGGCTGGCTTTGAGCTTAGGATCCTCTTACCTCAGCCAGCTTTTTCTTTTCTCCTACTTGGAGCCAGCCTTAGACCTTGGGGTGACTGGGGTCAAAACAGTCCTGGTGCACATGGGTCTGTGCTCCGTGTGGCAGGTGTGTCACGGTGTCAGCCTCAACCAGCAGCAGGAGTGCATGAAGGGAAGTTACTGTGCTGGACAAGGCCTTGACTCACAGCGAGCCACAAGGAACACATCCCTCAGAGGACCATTTGTGCTGCAGCTGAGCATCTGCCATGTGAAGCTGTCACACTGGCAAGTTGGCAAGTGTGTGCTGCCATTCACGGTCGGATGAGGTCATTCTGTGTCTACGGCTCATAAGGGACGTGGGAACAGCAACTTTGATATTTACAACACTGTGTGGTATGGGGGCTGTCTGTGTGCATGTGCGTGTCGGGGATGTGTGTGTTGGGGCAGGGTCTCATAAAATCCCACCAACCTCTCACCAGTAGTACATTCAAGAAGTGAGGAGAGAGGAGGCAACGTCTGTTTGTTATCTCTGGCCAGAAGCCAGGAAGGACCTCTCAACCCCTGTCCTCCCAAGATCCAAGTTCAGAGTGCTGGTTGAAGGGGTGGCTTGCCGAGCCCGTGGTCCTGAGGCCACAGAGCACCCAGGCAACAGCAGCAGCGCAAGGGCTCTTTATGAGAAGCGGTAGGCCTGGGCAGGCCTCACAGGGGAGCCTGGGCCTCCCTGCCCTCTGCCTGGCCTCTCAGCTGGCCACAGCACCCGGGCTGCATGTCAGAGCTTGCCTCTTCTTGCTTCAGAGGGCCTGCTGCCCCCACACCAGGGGTGACTCAGTGTCTGGCAGGCGGGAGCGGCCGGGAGCCTTTTCCTTTCCCTTTTGTTCAGCCTGTGCTGGGGGAGGGCGAGGCCTTGTCCTATCTAGCAGGAAGATGCCGTGATCCTTCCCGTTGGCAAGCCTCCACCACCAAATGGGGGGCTTCATATGCCTGGCCCCTCATGGTCTTGCAGCTCTGTGCCCCTGGTCTTCTCAGAGGGGAGCACTACCCTTAAGATGGCCTAGTGTAGTCTGTAAGAGTCACAGTTGCACTTCACTTGTGGGCAGAAAGTCTGGTCAGTAGCCTTTTGTAGTCCACAGTTCTCAGGCCATACACATAGTAAGGTGAAGAGTTCAGACATGGGTGTGTGTGTGTGTGTGTTACAGTGTGTATTTGTCCATGTGTGTGGACATACATGTGGAAGCCAAAGGTGACAATGAGTGTTTTATTCTTCCACACTCCATCTTAGTTTTTGAGAAAGGCTCTCTATCCATCTATCTATCTATCATCTATCCATCTATCCATCTATCTATCTATCTCACACACATACACATACACACACACACACACACACACAGACGTGTGCCCTCGAGTGACAAATGTGCATCTACATCCAGCTTTTCCGTGGGCATGCAGACTCAGGTTCTCATAGTTGCCCAGCAAACACTTTAACCAGCTGAGCTATCTCTCCAGCATTTACTAGCTTTTTGACCATGGCCAAGTTAATGTCTAAACTTCGGTTTCTTCAACTGAGGAAAGCGGGAGATTTCACTGTCCGTATTTGGATTAAGCAAGATAAAGTATGTGAGGTCCCCAGTGTGTGTGTGGGTGGGTGTGAGTGTGTGGTGTATGTGTGTGTATGGTGTGGTATGAGGGGATAGAGCCCAGGGCTTAGCATGCTAGACAAGCATTCTGCCACTAACCTGCATTTTCAGCCATGGCTTTTGTGGTTGTCTCACTATGCAGCTCGGGGGAGCTTTGTACTCTTGATCCGTTGCCTCAGTCTCCCTAGAGCCATGACTTCAGACCTTTTGCCACCGTGTTCGTTAGCAGCCCCAGCTGCACACACCTGCAACCCCAGCACTCGGGAGGCAGAGGCAGGTGGATCCCTGTGAATTCAAGGCCAGCCTGGTCTACAAAGTGAGTCCAGGACAGCCAGGGCTACACAGAGCAACCCTGTTCCAGAAAAAATTAATTAGTTAATTAAAATTTTTCAAAAGGTGTGCCTGCACACTTGGTGCTCTTGCAGAGGACTCAGCTTTGATGCACAGCACCTATAAGATGGTTTAGCACCATTCTTAAGTCCAGTTCCAGTGGCTCTGGCACCTTCTCTGGCCTCTACAGGCTCCAGGCACACTCATGGAGCACATACACATATACAAACAAAATACCCAAACACATAAGGGCACGCCCTTCATGAAGTGGACTTTGTGTCCACTAGCTAGACTAGATGACAGTGGGCCTGGCTGGCCTGCAGGAGGCCTGCCTCTCAGCTTTCTCTGCCCATGGACCTCAGTGGCATCAGGTAAGATGACAACATTGCATAGGGTTTTCCTGCTTTCCTTCTACCCTCACATCAGCTACCCCAAAATTAGTATCCATCCCTGTCAGCCTGGAGTCAGCCCTGGGATCAGGGGAGAAACTGAGGCCTGGAGAGGTAGCAGAGCCAGGCTGTCATGGGCCTGCAGCAACAGTGTCTGCAGAGGACTGGGGACCCATGAGGGCTGGGCCAGTTCGGAGTACACTGGAGTGGGAAGGCCCCTTAGGCCAGCACTCTATTCTGAAGGGGCAGCCGGCTGCCCATCTGCAGCAAACAGAGCTGGGCCAGCTGCTACAGCCCTGAGGGAGAAACTAAACTTAGCTTCCAGCAGCACCTGCCTGGAGAGGAAAGCGAGGGTGGACTCAGGGCAGCGGCCTGCGGAGACTCAGGGGGACGGAAGCAAGCAGGCATCCCTGCTTTGGGCTGCTTGTGAGCGCACCTCCATGGGCACTCCATGGGCTCAGCAGAGATGGTGCCACATCATCCGCAGAAGGAAGGCAGCCCTGGTGCTGGCTAGAGACTGAAGGGGCATTCGGAGCTCGCCACAGCTGCCCAGACTGGGATTAGTCACCTTGATGTACTCTGGAGTCAGCTGTGAACTAGTTTATACCCTCCATGTTGCACGTCTGCTCATAGAGAATTTGGACCCACTCAGGCTCAGGAGGAAACAAATGGCATGGGGATGCCACAAAAGCATCTCAGAGTAAACTGGGGTAGTTTTGTTTTCATCAAAACAGCCTCAGCTATGCATGGTGGTTGGGTCCATGCACTCAGAAAGCTGAGGCCGAAAGTTCACAAACCCAGGCCTGCCTGGGCTGTATAGTAAAACCCTGACCATCCTGCATGTACACAAACTCACGACAGTAACACAGCAAGCTAAAATAACGACATATGTAAGTACTTCTCACATCCTGGACAACTACAGAGTTTGGTCTGAACTCAGTAGCCAAATAGTTCTGGACCCATAAGTGAGATTAAAAACACTGGTGAAAACTTAGAATAAACCCCACAAAAACCGCAGCCTCCGGCCAGCAGGGCCACTGTCCTGAATTACAGGCACGAATTCCTTTATCTTATGTTTGTCACCTGAATATTGCTGACTGAGAAACTGCAGAAACACACAGCTTGCACCTGGTCCAGCTCCTTAACCTCTACCTTATTTTGGCATCTATAGCTGGAGGACAGCGACACCTGCCTCTGCTGTTGCAGAAAACTTAACAACCAAAGGCCTCAAGGTGTGTGTGGCTCCTGGGAAGCAGGGTGTGTCTGTTAGGGAGAGGTTTGGCTTCCCTTGCTGTTCGATTTGCAGCTGGGCCTCTCTGTGTATCTCAGGCCGGGTTGAGATGCCACTGTCTCAGTCTTTCCAAGACCACCACTGAAGGTACGTGCCACCATACCTGGCCTATCTATTAATTTTTATAACTAGTGTGTGTTTAGCTTTGCCTGTTTTAACTTTGTGTGTATAAATACTTGTAAGGCCAGGCATGGTGGCACATGCTTGTAATCCCAGCACTCTTGAGTGTGGGAGGCCAACTGGGCTACATGAGACCCTGACCCAAAAAACAAAGAGGTGGAGAAATGTTACTAACTGGGTGCTTCTGTGAGTTTGAGGCCAGCCTAGGCTACAGTGGAGTGAGGCTCTGCTGCCACCACCCTTTCCAGAAAACTAAACCTTATGCTGACTTGTTGGGCAAACATTACATTTTTGAGATGCATTGTATACTCGGTGGCCACAGCCTCCACGTTTGTGATGCAGTGTTAATGGCCCAGCTGAGCCGGGTCCACTGAACTTAGAGTGGACACTGGGGTGTCTGCACCAGCCTCGTCAAGCAGCTCCCAATCCCTGAGGCTTCCTCGGGGTCACAACTGCTTCCTACCTTGTTCATCCCCACTCACCTGTCAAGAGTCAGGATGTTGTGCTCTGATGAGCACACTAGACATGCATTTGTATGTTACTGGCTTTGAGAAGGTTCTCAGAGTTAAGCCTGATAGCACAGGCCTGTCATCCCAGCCACTCCAGAAGCTCAGACAGGAAGAATGTAAGATCAAGGTTAGCTTGGGCAATTTAGCCAGAGCCTGTCTCAAATGAAAAATATAGAGGGCGGAGCTTAGTGGTAGATCTTCCTTATCATGTGAGGCTCTAGGTCCAGCACCCAGTGGTGGAGGGGGTGGAGATGGGGTGCTTTCTCAGTTTTCATTTCTTTTTCTGTTTGTTTGAAATGGTGTTTCTCTAAGTAGCCCTGGCTGTCCTGGAACTCTGTAGACCAGACTGGCCTCAAACTCAGAGACCTGCCTGCCTCTGCCTCCCGAGTGCTGGGGTTACAGGTCTGTGCCAGCACCGCCCAGCATAGTTATCGTGTCTAATGTAAGGACTATTGGAAGCTTGAACTACTGTTTTGGTTTTCAAGTCTTGCTCAGTTTGGGAATGGGGTAAAAATCCAGGGGCTTTCCAGAAGGAGCTATAGAAACAGCTTCTGACTCACCCGTTTCTCACCCGTTTCCAAAGCTAGAACTTTCCAGTGCCTTGGGGTTCGATGATTGTCTATTAGGAGCTCTGCCAGGGGCTGGGTGGAGCCTTCTCACTGCTGAGGGTTTGGGTCTACACAGGTTCTAAACAGTGGACAATCAAGAGGTCAGTAAACTAGGAAAGGGAACTGTCTGGCATAGTCAGCCTTAAAAAGTACACATTGGGCTGAGAGTACGTAAAGGTGCCAGTCGGCCTTGAAGACAGCTCCTGCAAATTGTCCTCTGACACACACACACACACACACACACACACACACACACACACACACACA
>NW_026596466.1:3915969-3964057 GCF_907164565.1 Psammomys obesus
ACACACACACACACACACACACACACACACACACACACACACACACAGGCATTTGCCTGTAAATAAAATTTTGAAAAAAGAAATTTAAAAGAAAGCAAGGTGTTGTAACACACACCTTTAACCCTAGCCTTCAGGGGGCAGAGGTAAACAGATCTCTCAAGAGTTCAAGGTCAGCCTGGTTACGTGGAGAATTCCAGAACAGCCAGAACTATATAGTGAGTCTCAAAAAACAGCAACAACAACAAAAAAAGATAATCTCTTCCTTTAATCCCAGCACTGGGGAGGCAGAGGCAGGCAGATCAGTGTGAATTCAAGACCAGCTTGGTCTACAAAGTGAGTCCAGGACAGCCATGGCTACACAGAGAAATCCTATCTCAAAAAAAAAATAATAATAATCATAATCTCTAAAGGGTTTTTAACGGGTGAAGGCGTGTATCTTTAAGCAGTCACCAGGACTTCTGAGGCTCAAGGGAAGCTTGGGCTGAGGGCATACGAGGGAGCTTGACATTCTCGCTTATGGTTCACCCCAAATCCCTACAATCCTGCATTCTGTGGCTGGATAGCAAATACCCACAACTGCTGGGCAGTGGTGGCGCACGCCTGTAATCCCAGCACTCTGGAGCAGAGAGGCAGGTGGATCTCTGTGAGTTCAAGGCCAGCCTGGTCTACAAAGTGAATCTAGGACAGCCAAGGCTACACAGAGAAACCCTGTCTTGAAAAAGCAAAACAAATGCCCACAGTATAGCAATTTAAACCCACAGGTGTCTAGCATACAGGTAGTGTAGTGTAGTGTAGTGTAGTGTGTGTGTGTGTGTGTGTGTGTGTGTGTGTGTGTGTGTGTACGCCTGAAGATGGGGACAGGACTGGACTCTGAGACCCTCGGTTGTCCAAGCATCCCCTGTGACCTCATCTAAGGTGTGTGACTGGCAGTACCTTCTTCAGCTGTTCCCCATCACCTGCCACCATCAACTGTGTCCTCTGTGTCCATGGCCTTATAGTCTCACTAATCCGTAGCCACTTACCGCACTAACCAGGGACTCCTCCTCCCTGTGCTGCGGCCACCACCTAAGCTGGCAGGCAGGGGGGTGGCTAACATTAGTGAGCCCTGACAACATGCTCAGACCGCACCAGACCATTGGGAGACCCTGGTCAGAGGAGGTGGACAGTGCTCCTGAGGGTGACACCCAAGGCTGTCAATTGCCTTGTGCTTTCAGTGCGCACGCGCACACACACACAGAGGCCCAGACACACAGAGACACACATAGGCATACACCTAAAGCCCCAAACAGGACTCCTTCTTTCTTCTGCTTATGCTGCTGCTTGAGTAGAACCAAGAAGGAGTGGCCCAGGCTATGAGCTGCCACCTGTGCCCAGCCTGCTGGGATGACATGGTGGAGCCACTAAGACCCAGCAGCTTCCTGTCTTTGTGTTGGGGGAGGGATTGTAGACAGGACCAGGAGAGGGGACAGTCAGCTTAGGGGCTGAGCCACTTGGTCTCTTAAAATGACCTCCACAAGTGGAGGGTGGACACAGCCGTGTGAGGATTCTAGGTTGCCTGGAGAAGTGGGAGCTTGTTTCTGGGCCTCAGGTGCCTCTTCCCACCTCACAGCTTGGCCACCAAACACGCAGGGTGCCTTTTCTGCTTGTCTGACGTGGGAGAAATTTCATTGCTGTTGTCCCTGGAACGGAATCCTTTTTTGAATCATCCCTCTGACCTTCCATCAGAGCAGGAAGGAAGTGACTGTTCACCCCTCCCTCTGGGCCATCTGGGACAGGGACTGGGCTTTGTGTGCACATCTGTCGCCTCAGCACCGAGCTGGCTGAAGCAGGGGGACCGTTAGTTCAGGCCTAGGCTATGTCATGAGACCCCCGTCTCAAGGGTTGAAAAAAAAAATAAACCTCACTGGTAGGGCCCTATTCTCAACTTTCTATCATAAAGTCACGAGCTCTAATGGGTGCCCTGCCTTGGCCTTTCCTTATCAAAAACTAGAATGTGCCCCTTGGGAGATGGCAGACATGGCAGAGTATTCGCTTCACGAGCATGGGGACCTGAGTTTGAGCCCCAGAACCCACATAGGAAACCAGGAGTGGTGGCGCACGCCGGTAATCCCAGCACTTGTAAGCAGGGACAGAGGAACTCTGGAGTTCACTGGCCACTTAGCCTAATTGGTGATGGCCAGAATACTGGGGACCTTTTGTCGGAGGTGGTGGACAGCAATCTTGAGGGTGACAGCCTTGACTATCTGTTGGCCTACGAACACGCATGCATGCACCCAACAAAGGAATAATTTTTCTTTCAGTGCTATCTTGTTGCATGTATGTATGGCCTTGCCTTTGTATACTTATGTGAGAATGTACAAAGTGAAGACAGCAAAGGAACCAAGGCCCACTGTTGTCTTTCAGACTAAGGTTCTTGTGGAATTTAGAGAGCTACGCTCTTTGGGATTCATGGAGGAATTGTTTTCCGGTCTTTAGGGTGCTCTTCCTTCCTGCCTGCCTTCCTTTGTCAATTACATGTACTCTGTATGGCACGTAGGCACACGCATGCCGTGGCACACGTGTCAGAGACAACTCTCTGGAGCCAGTTCTCAGTTTCTGCCTTCACAGGTTCCAGGGATCAGACTCAGGTCATCAGCCTGGGCAGCAAGTGTCTTCCCACTGAGCCATCTTGCCAGCCCAGCCTTTGATCTCTAAAGGAAGCTTTGCACGCTGTTTACTGAGCACTTCCTCTGTGTCACTCTCGTTAGTCACCGCCTAGGTGCCTGTGGCTCCTCTCCGGTCCTGTGAGCACCACTGCATTCAGTTACCCCGCACTCCTAGAGGCCAAGGCCATGAGTGGTGCACACAGGAAGGGACCCTGGCTGTTCCGTGGCTTAGTTTGTGCGCAGCAGAAACATTCATCACTGAAGACCCTCCTCGCTCTGTGTGGTGAACCATACAGGATGCTTCTAGAGACTGGATTGCCCATCCTTCCATGCCTCCTCTCCTCAGGACATAATGTCTTTACAGACAGCACCCAAAGGCCCTTGGACAGTATGTATCAGAGGCAAAACCGCATTCTGGCCAGGGTTTCACTTTTAGCCCCAGCCCTTGCTGCTGGTGTGGCCTGGAGACGCCAGTCCCACCATCCACATGAAAAGGCTGCAGGGAAGCACCAAGAAGAATTTGAACCTGGAGCTGGACTGTGGGAATAGCGGGTGTTTGGTTTACTTGTTTGAGGCAGTTTCCTCGTATCACAGGCTGGTCTCAAATGGGCTCTGTAGCTGAGAGTGGCCTTGAACTGTTGATCCTGCTGCCTCCGCTTCCCAAGTGGGGCCTCATGCTGCATGCCAGACAAGCGCTGTAGCAGCCGGGCCACAGCTCCAACCTGAGGGGATTCTTTTTGCTTGGTTGTTGTTGGTTTTTCTCTGAAATAGAGCATTGATCTATAAGCCTAGCTGGATTAGTACTCACTGTGTAGCCCAAGTTGGCCCTGAACTTGTGGTAATCCTCCTGTCTCAGCTTCCCAGGAGCTGGTATTATAGATGTGTACCACCACACCTGGCTTGTTTCCAAACTACGTGTACTGTCTTCTGTGACCCAAAGCCACTATGGGAAGATTTGGCTTACACATCAAATCACAGTCCATCACTAAGGGAAATCAGGGCAGGAACTCAAGCAGGGAGCCATGGGGGAGCACCGCTCGCCGCCTCACTTCTGGTGTGCTCATCTCTGTTTTTCATACTACCCCAGGACCACCTGCTGCCCAGGGTGGCCCTGCCCACATCAGTCATTCATCAAGAAAATCCCTCACAGGTCTGCCTCCTGGCCAGTCTGATGGAGGCACTCCTCAATTGATAGTCCCTCTTCCTGGGTGACTCCAGCTGTGTTTAGTCAACAAGCAGCACACAGACACCGTCTGCCTTCTTAGACTTTCCTGTTGGCACAGCAGGATAGCCCTGCTGCCCCGCCCCCACCCCTAGTTCCATCCTTTTGTCCCTCACTCTGGCTTCCTCCATCAACACTGAGCTCTGTTTTTCTTCATGACAGGGTGAATCAGTGAAGTACTTCCTAGATAACTTAGACCGGATTGGCCAGCTGGTGAGTAGTCCCCTCTCCCCACTACCCAGGTCTACCATCCACGGTTACAAGACTTGATATGGAGAGCAAAGCAGACAGTGGGCTCCAGCAGCACCGTGGGCCAGCTCATCACATCCCTTGCTATGACTTGTCCCCGCTCAGCTCCATGTACCTGGTCTTAGGGAAGAAACTGCCGTATGAGAATGGCTTCACCCCTGTGAGAAACAGAGGGCTGTGGCCAGGGCCAAGGGAGGCTTTCCTGTCGCTCCTTCTGGTAGAGAAATTCTAGCATGTGGCAAAGCAAGCGGTGATCATTCACAACCAACCTCAGCTAGCAGCCTGCCTGCCGGGAGCGCCTCCATTCTCACCGCTTCCTCAGTCTCTCAGGTCTAGATGCTCTGGGATCCCAGCACCTCAAGGGCCTAGGCAAGAGGATCACCTGTCTCAGTAAAACATAAAAACAGCATCGGTGCACATGGCTGACAGAACTGAAAGCATAGTCACTGAAAAGCCCTGCCCTTGTGCTCCTGAAAGACCAGCAGAGCGCCCCAGTGCCCGCCAGCAGCCAGGCAGGTTGGAGACTTCACCAGCACCTGGTGAATTTTCTTTGGTGATATTGTTGCTTTTGTACCATTTTGAACTGACATCCTAATGAGCCCCACTCATGGCAGATGGTAGCGTCACTGAAGTGCCTGTTGTTCTGTAGATTTTCTCCTCTCCGCTCTTTCCCTCCTTTTGATTTAGTCACTGAAATGCCCATATTCTTTGGGCCCATATTATTCATCCATTTGAGCATTTTTTTTAAGATTTATTAATTATTTATACAGTATTCTGCCTACATGTGTACCTGCAAGCCAGAAGGGGGCACCAGATTTCATTTGAGATAGTTATGAGCCACGATGTGGGTGCTGGGAATTGAACTCAGGACCCATTTGAGTGTCTTCATCTGGATCTCACTATTCTGTCCTCATAGTATGATGGACAATTCTTTTCTGTCCCCTATGACCTAGTAAGTTAGTCCAAACTAGTATTGGTCACAGCCTCTTGGCTTTTTGTGAGACTGTGACATGAGTGGACAAATGTTCTGATCCCTGAGGCCTTCAAAAGGCAGAATTAAAGGGTTTGAGAGTTGCCACAGTTAGGACCTTAAGGGTGTGGCTCAGTGGTAGAGCCCCTGCCTAGAACTAGAATCCCCCAGTGAGGGGCTGGGCTTTGGCTCAGTGGTAGGCCATGCCGGAGACTCTACATTTTAACTTTAGCTCCCAAAAAAAAAAAAAAAAAAAAGAAGAAGAAGAAGAAGAAAAGCTTCCAAGCCAAATACACTAAGTATCTCTTAGGTTTAATTTAGATCACATTACACAACCATTAGTCAGTGGGAAGGCTTTAAAATATATGTGCCCTAGAAGCAAATAAATAAATAAATAAACAAACAATATCTATATTAGAGAAACAAATGAAAAAGATGTTTAATTTCTTCTGGAGAAGAACACTGGACAAGATTTTACGTGAGGCCCAGCTGTAGGTTCTGGGCGTTCTGCCTCAAGCCAGAGAGCTTACATTCATTGGGAAATGAGGTGGTGGTTAATCCTGTTGTGAGATGCATCTGCACCTCTGCCAGGGAGACCTGCTTTGGCATTTGGTTAATTTTCTTGCAGAAGTCCTGCAGTCTTTGTGCGAGTTTCTGTATGCTCATCCTTTCCTGTTTTTCTTCCTCCTCAAATGTCTCCCTCACGTTTTCCAGAACTACTTCCCCAGTAAGCAAGACATCCTGCTGGCCAGAAAGGCCACCAAGGGAATCGTGGAACATGACTTCGTTATAAAGAAAATCCCATTTAAGATGGTGGATGTGGGTGGCCAGAGGTCGCAGCGTCAGAAGTGGTTTCAGTGCTTCGACGGGATCACGTCCATCCTGTTCATGGTGTCCTCAAGTGAGTACGACCAGGTGCTCATGGAGGACAGGCGCACCAACCGGCTGGTGGAGTCCATGAACATCTTCGAGACCATCGTCAACAACAAGCTCTTCTTCAACGTCTCCATCATCCTCTTCCTCAACAAGATGGACCTCCTGGTGGAGAAGGTGCGGTCGGTGAGCATCAAGAAGCACTTCCCGGATTTCAAGGGCGACCCGCACCAGCTGGAGGACGTGCAGCGCTATCTGGTGCAGTGCTTCGACCGGAAGCGCCGGAACCGCAGCAAGCCCCTGTTCCACCACTTCACCACTGCCATCGACACGGAGAACATCCGCTTCGTGTTTCACGCCGTGAAGGACACGATCCTGCAGGAGAACCTGAAGGACATCATGCTGCAGTGAGAGGCAGCCCGCGCCGTGGCCACGTGTCTCTGGTGTGTCTGTCACCTGCACGGACCCGCAGTGGGCATCTCGAATCCACACCATCCAACCCCTGGCTCAAGACCGCTGGCCTACCAGCCAAGCAGCGAGCTCCAGGCAAGAGGCCGTGGGAGTGTCAGTGACCGCTACTGAATCCGGGGACTGTGAAACTACTGAGTCCACACCACTGCTCCGGTGCTGATCCGCAGAACCTGGTGACACAGCTTTCTTCCTCCTTACAGAAACTGTTACTTGCTGACATAGCTTAACCAAGGTTCCGGTGTGCACAGGTGCGCGTGCTCATTAATGACAAACACAAACCCAGCTGGCCTTGCAGATAGCTCTTCCCTCTGACTTGCAGTTCCTCACTGAGACACACTAACTCAGAAGCTTGGCCTCTCGTTAGGCTGTAGAGGGGTGTGTGATGCTGCTAGGCTCAGCGTGTCCAGGCTCGGGCCACAGCGCCACCTCCCAAAGTGAACACACTGCCTTTAAAATTGTGCCAACACCCTCAGAGTCCCCACTCCAGGCCTATCAGGATAAGCCAAGGAGCCAAGCTGGGTGTCCCCACTTCCTGCTGTAGAGAGCAGGGTGGGAGCTGTGAGCCTGCCTTAATGCCGAGCAGCCCCTCCCCTTGTCTGCGTGCCCGGCGGGCCACAGTGTGAGAGGTGGCCTGCGGAGCGGCTGCGGCGAGCCTGTGTAAACACAGTGGTGCTCTCTCCTTCCCCACCCCTCCACAGTCAGTGGCAAAGACATAACCAAGTGGCCTTGTAGGTGGCTCCTATGCCTTACTTGACAGTTGGTGGCATGTGGCATCCCCTGTCTTGGGCTCTGGAAGTGGGCTCTCTTCATGCCTTGGCTGCTTGCTGGGCCCCAGCCACTGGCCCTTCAGGAGAAGCCCTGGGCTTTGCACGCCGCCCTTCACCGTTGCCTGCCTTCGCACAGTGAGCTCTGCTGTCAGGAGTTGCTGGCAGGCTGCTGTGCACACAAACCCAGTAGGTGCCCTCAGAGCTTGGGTCCAAGAGGGTGCAGAAGGCCGGGGACAGCCGCACAACCTGCTAAGCCTCGGCCTGGCCAGCTTCCTGGCAGGTGTCACACTTTTCCAGTATGTTTCATTCCGGACCAGCCCCTCTGTACATTAATAACTCTCTGGGGCTGGGGTGGGCCTTATCACTGTGTAGCCTTTGAAACAAAAGACAGTCTCTGGTCCCAGAGTGTTCTTTGGCTCACTGACACATCCAAGGGCCCTGTCTGCAGCCACCCTGCTCCCGACGCTTGGTCCCTGTTGCACCCTGGTCTTGGCTCCTTTCAGCCACCTGATACATAGGATTCTTGGAGCAGATGCTGAGCCAGGAGACGGGGGCTGCTTCTGCATTCCCTATTACTGCCGGGCTCTGACTAGCAAATAGGCATCAGTCTCTCTCTGTCTCTGTCTCTGTCTCTCTCTTCTGTGCTCAAGGCTTTAGATCAGCACATGCTGAGCTTTTCTTTGGGAAGAAAGCAGCCATTCTGCCTGCTTCACCAAGCCTTCACAAGCTGAGGGGATGTGTCTAGGTTAGTGCCAAGGACCAACAACCTTCTGAGGCTCCTGGGGGTCTCAGATCCATACATAGTGGGCATCCCTTGCCAGGTGCCCCATGTATCTCAGTCAGTGCCAAGACCCCAAGGGCACAAGCTGTTCCTAGCCACTGTTGGGGCTCTGTGACTGAGGTGAGTGTGGGGTTTCAGGGAGAGCGCTGTCCCTCTGACAGCCTGTCACCCGCAGTCCCGTACAGCATGTGAGCAGCGAGAGGTGAACTTGCAGCTGGCTGAGCAGAAACCGGTGGGTGTCCAGAGGCCCAGCGCCCTAGCAAGCTGAGCCTGCGTGTCCTCCCTGTTAGGAGACCACCCCCCTCTGTGATCCGTGTCCTCCCTGTTAGGAGACCCCCTCTGTGATCCGTGAAGTGGTGCAATTGGAAAAGGAGATAGTGTGTGAGAGGTGAGGCTGGGGTCATTTACAAGTTTCTACACATAGATGGTAGGTTTGTCTCCCAGACCTTAGGCTTTTGTATTTTTTTTTTTTTAATTTTAATTTCACTGTTACCCTTGACTATTGTCCTTTTTGTTGCAGTGTTGGAGAAGCAGGAAGTATTTTTGCCTCATCTATTACTGCAAAAAAATAAATGTAACAATAAACTTCCTAAAAATCAGACTGCTCCCTGCCTAAGCTATTTACGTCAGCATGTGGGGTGGGGTGTTCTGAGAGGCGTCCCTAAGCCCCTGTACAGAGGTTCCTCCAAAGCCCTTGACTCACACTGTAATTTAGAGAGGTCACTAGGATTTCTAGTCCTGCAATCACCCTACTTTGATAAGATCGTAATAATAACATAAAGGTCTGAGGAGAGGGCGCAGTCGGAAAACTGCTTCCCATACAAGCAGGAGGACCTGCACTTGACACCAGCACCACATGAAAAGCTGGCGTGGTGCATGTACTTGTAACCCCAGCCCTGAGGAAGCAGAGACAGGGACAGGCCCCAGGAAGACACCTTGTCTCAGTAAACATGGTGGACGGTGCCTGGGGAACAGCCCCAAGGATGGCTTCCACACACAAATAAGAACGAGCCAGGCTGATGGCTTGTGACTGGCCGGCCTGGGTCTGGATCTACCTTGGTTTGTTGGGGTCTCGCTGGGCAGTAGCCCAGGGCAGCTGCTCTGCACGTCACACCTTGTTGGCACTAATGGGTAGGTCTGGCGTGAAGATTTGAGCATCACATCTCTCGATATTGGTCAAAATGAGTCCTTGGTTTTTCTTTGCTTAATGTAAAACATAGGTTACTATCAAAGGTACAGCCTTAAAGTTTTGCTCTGTTAATTGCAAATTTTAATTCCATGCACCTGAGCCTGGCAAGTCAGAGAGCCATCATATATGCCCTTTTTTAAATGCAAGTCCCCAAAACACATGACGTGACGTGGTATGTATATTAAAACACGCCGTTATCTATGTAAGGTGTCTTACACCTCAGGAAGTAGAGGCTGAAGGAGCAGGAGTTGAAGGCCAGCCTGGGGGCCCTGAGACCATACCTCAACAAAAAGCACACATGAAGGGGCCAGGGGAATGGCTCAGCTGATAAAGACCCGAGTTCAAATCCCCAGCACCCACATCAAATGCCAGGCATGTAACCCACAGTGCTAGGGTTACAGTCATGCTCCTGGGACCCTAGCACTGTGAGGACAGAGACAGGAGAGTTACCAGCGCTTGCCAGGCCCCAGTGTAGCTCCTGTGAAACACCCTGCCACAAAGGAATAGGCAGGCAGAGAAAGAGCAAGACGCTAAGTCTGTCCTCTGGCCTGCGCCCAGGCACATGGGCATGTCACCCCAACACACTAAGTGACAAAGGAATCGCTCACATCACAGAAACGCCGAGAACCACCAAAGTGCCGCATGAGCTGGTGAGATTAGACATTTGCCACACCAGCTGGATTACTGGGGAAAAATAAACTGTCTCCTGCCTCTGCCAGGCAGTGCCATGAGCAACTCAGGGAAGCGTGGTGGTTAGGGGCTTCCTTTTCTAGCCCTGGCGCTGATTGGCACCCTTTCACTAGCAATGAGTTTGCCGTATTTCTTTAATGGATGCGGTCCCAGCCATTCCCACTCCTGACAGAGCTGTTCCACAGGACTGACGTCTCAGGAGCTGGCTTTCTCCTTTCACTCCGTCCTTGGTGTGGCGGTTAGTTTTAGTGTTGACCCCCCGAATCCCGAGACTCTTGGCAACAGTCTCCAGGGGTTGTCCGGATACAGTTGGCCTGTGGGCACGCTATTGGTAGCTCACTGACCCTGGAGCTGGGCTGGCACCCAGCAAACCCCAGCGAGCCTCCTGTCTCCCATCCCCCTCCACAGCGCTGGGCTTACAGGTGTCAGTGCCCATGCATGGCTTCTTATGTGGGTTCTCAGGGATTTGAACTCAGATCCTCATGCATGAGGAGGCAGGGTCTCATGAATCCCACAGTGGCCTCTCATTGTCCATTGCTGTCTAGCTAAGGACGACCTTCAACTTCTGCTGGTCCTCTTGCTTCCATCTTCTGAGGGCTGGGCTTATAGCTGGGTAGCATCAGGCCTAGTTTATAAAAACCCATCACTGAAAATGGAACCCAGGGCCTCCTGAATGCTAGGCAAGCCCTCTGCTACATCCCATGTAGCTTGGGCCTGAGCTACATCCCAGGCCCAAGAACCCAGCTTTCGAAATGTCCTACAAGAATGGCAAAGCAGCAGTGGACGGGGCTGGCAGCCCTTCCCTCGCTCAGCGTTCTCCAGCATCACCTCTCATCAATGGCTGTTGCCCAAAATAACTCAGGTTTATTTTTGAGCTCAGCTCCTTGGGTAAGAGGCAAATGAAAACAAGTTTTAAGTCAAGAGGCTTGTTTTAAAAGGCAATTTCCAAGAAGCATCTGGGGGTCACTGTGGGTTCGGCCCCACCCAGCTACCGTGTTCCCTGGGGTAGGAACCCTTTCACCAGGCAGGGTACACGCTCCCTGCTCTAGGCTGCAGGGATTGAGTCCCCCCAGGGGTCTTGGTTTCATTAGTATTACTGTATCATTGTGTGTGTGGAGGTCAGAGGGCAGCTGTGGAATAGGTTATTTTTCCCACACAACATGTGGATTTGGAGATCCAACTCAGGTTTTCAGGCTCACACAGAAAGCACTTTCACCCACTGAGCCATCTCCTTGGCCTGGTTTTGTTCTACTTAAGTGTTTTCACCCACGTGTACCTCCAGCTTCCTGCCTTATGGAGCGGCAGCTGTGTGGAAGCTTCCAGAAGCTTCAGCAGAGCTGAGTAGGGGCTGCCCAGGAGGCAGGGTGCAGGTCCCAGCCATCT
This sequence comes from Psammomys obesus, assembly GCF_907164565.1. Classification (NCBI taxonomy): domain Eukaryota; kingdom Metazoa; phylum Chordata; class Mammalia; order Rodentia; family Muridae; genus Psammomys; species Psammomys obesus. The sequence goes on from NW_026596466.1 coordinate 3,927,210, forward strand.
GAACATCCCCTTATCCTCAAGAGTTGGAAGCAAAGGCGGGGCGGGCCGTGCTGGGGTGGGGCAAACAGCCTGAATCTCGCTCATCTTGCCCAAGTGAGGCTGGGCTGGCAAGATGGCCAAACGGATGCGAGTGATTGCCACCCAAGCCTGACGACCGGAGTTCAATGCCCAGAACCCACAGGGTGAACTGACTTGTAAAGCCCATACACGTGCCATGGCACCCATGTCCCTCCATTCACCCGCATCTCACACACACACCAAGATCTCTCTCATAAGAGAAACAAGCTAGCAGATGTAACTCGGTCCCCTGCAGTTAGAGGCTTGGGCATAGCAGGGCGTGGGGATGGAGACCTGTAGGCCCTGCTCATGGAGGCTGAGCAAGATGGCAAGTTCCAGTTCAGCCAGGGGATAGAGTGATACCATCTCAGACAGTAAAGGTGCCTGCGACCCGAATCTGATCCCTAGAAAAAGCTGGGGTAGGGGCTGGAGAGATGGCTCAGCAGTTAAGAGCACTGGCTGTATTGACAAGAGGGCCTGGGTTCAATTCCCAGCACCTACATGGCAGCTCACAACTGTCGTAAGCCCAGGTCCAGGGGATCCATGGCACCAGAGATGCATGTAGCATGTATAGCATAGTATCTGTGCATGTAGGAAAATACATAACCACGAAATAAATCTTGCCAGGGCAGAGGTGGCGCACGCCTTTAATCCCAGCAAGGAGACAGAGGCTGGCACGTCTCTGTGAGTTCAAAGCCAGCCTGCTCTACAGAAGGCATTCCAGGATAGCTACAGAGAGAAACCCTGTCTTGGCAGTGGGAGGAGTGGGGGGGGGGGGCATGGTGGCACCTGCTTGTAATCCCAGCTTTGGAGAAGTGATAAACAGGCAGCTCCCTAAAGGCTCACTGGCCAGCCAGTCTAGCCTGCATTGCTAGTGAGAGATCCTGCCAAAAATCAAGATGGACAGTCTCAAAGAATTAATAAAATAGCAAGCTAGGCCAGGCGTGGTGTCACACGCCTTTAATTTCAGCACTGGCCAGGCAGAGGCTGTCTGTGGATCTGAGACCAGCCTGGCCTACATAGTGAGTTCCAGGAGAGCCAGGGCTATGTAGAGAGACCTGGTCTTAAATTAATTAATTAATTAAACCACAAAAAGCAAACAGCTAAGGTGGGTCTCAGGTCTGCACATGCGGTCACACAGGTGTACACACACACACACACACACACACACAAATGTGTTCCCTTTCCAGATCTTTCCTGTCCTTCCAGGCAGGCTTAGGCAGAGCTGCCTGTCCCCCAAAAACCTGGCTGTGTCTGGCCGTGGGCGGCACAGGGTAGCTCACCTTGGCACTGCTCACAGACCTTCTGTATGTGGCCACATCCCTGGATGTTCAAGCATCCCCTTCAACCCCAGGGGTGTGGAGCTTGGACTTTAGCTTCACCCCAGCTAAACTGTTTAAGCACTTTGGAGGGTCTTAGCATCCCACAGAGGTCTGTGTCCCAGGGGACAGTGTTTACAAGACACATGCGCTGGCCGAGAGGTGAAACTCGCTCTTCGTCCCCATCAGTTGCTGGCCCTCCTTCCCCTCTGATGGGAGCCTGGGCTCTGGGTAAGAGAGCGGGCATCAGGGTGGCTGAAGAGGCACCCATGGCCATGGTTCGGGCTCTGCTCTTCTCCCAGGAAAGCCAGAAAGGGTAAAGAAGTACACGCTGGGTGTCCTGGCATCACGGGGACACGTGACCCTCAGCAGCATGAAGCTAAGGAGGCAGGAGGACGGGAAACTCAAGGGCACCCTTGGCTACACAGTGACTTAGAGACCAACCTGGGCTGCGTGAGAGATGTTATCTCAAAAAGGAAAAAAGACAAAGACAAAAAAACAACAAACCAAGCAGGGACGGTGGTAGTGATAGGAACTCGGAGGCAGAGCCAGGCCGGAAGGAATCAGTGGGGATGTCCGCTGGCGCCTTCCACTTTGCTTCATGGCCTCTGTGGGGTGAGCGAGGACCCCTGCTCCACACACACTGCCTGTGATCCTCTACCTCACTGCAGCCTAAAAGCCATGGAGCCAGACCACCGCGACGGATGAGACCTTGGACGCCATGAGCCGAAACAAACCTTCCTGTTTTCAGGTTGAGTTGCTCTGGTGTTTTGTCACAGCCATAAAAAGAGAACTAGCACAGCCACCCCCATGGTGCTCATGCTCCTGACTGCTTGCCTCTGTCCAACAATGGAGGGAGCCAAGAGCCCGCCCGCCTTTCTCCTCAGGACTGTGAGACTGGCATTGTTATCCAGCTGGAACATTTGAGAACAATGAGGGTCACTTCAGGAAAACAATCTCTGTGTGTGTGTGCGTGTGTGTGTGTGTGTGTGTGTGTGTGTGTGTGTGCCCGAGTGCGCGAGTGTCAGAGCTTCAACAATACATGACAGGGAAACAAAGGGGGTTAGCAATGGATGAATAATTTTACCACCCTCTGTCAGGAGTTTTATAGATGGAGACGGGGAAAAAATGTCATCAAAGATGGAAGAACTGAAGCCCACCACCATGCTGGCCTAACTGGAAATGACAGGACAGGCAAGCCTTGGGGTTGGAGAAGTGGCCTCTGCCTTCCGCAGCCAACCCCATCACCCCACTTCTGTCAGAAGAAATGGCCGACCTCACAGGGCACAGATTTCTTCAGGAGCTTCTCAAAGACCTGTGCCAGCCCTGATGAGCAGAAAGTCTAGCCACAGAACAGAACCCCGTGCAGGTGACACAAAGTCGGAATGAAACGGTGCTGGAGAGATGGCTCAGATATCAAAGGCATGTCCTGCACTTGGAGAGGACCCGAGTTCAATTGCCAGCACCCACTTCGGATGGCTCACAACTTCCTGTAATGGCATCCAAAGGTTCCAACGCCCTCTTCTGGCCTCTGTGGGCAGCTGCATTCATGTGCACAGATACACACACAGACACAAACGTACACACATGCCACAAAACCCCTGCTGCAGGGTGGTCCAGAGCTCCTGCTGTTGGTAACTAGACAGAGCAGAGCCCCCTCCTGCAGGAAAGAAGCAAGCCTGTGGCTACCTCCTTCTGCTTCTCAGCTGTGCCTGCAGGGCACACAGCATGGGAACCCTGTGGGCAAGCACCCAAGGCTCACTCAGCTTCTGGGGACCTTTGTTTTAACCCTGTGGACACCAGAGTACCCTCAGTCACTGGGCACCCATAGAGGCTGGCATCCTCAGGGAAAAAAAAAAAATGCCAGGAGCTAACTTCTCTGCACTGGTTGGCCCAGCTTGATGCATCAATTCTCCGCCCCCCAGCGGCAGTGGGAAGAACTGGCCTTGGCAAGTCTGCGAGAGCTCAGCCTCCGCCTGAGGGAGAAGAACTTCTCCCCGAGCACCCTGCGCAGCCCCACGCTGTCCTTGCCACAGGGCACGTGCTGCCTGGCCACCGGGAGCTGCCCCGTGAACATCTCCCACCGGCCCAGGGCGTCCACGGCAGCGTCCACGCGGGCCAGCTCCTCCTCAGCCTCCTCCCTCTCCAGGGCCTGGATGCACGCGTCCAGCCACCGTCCGTACTCCTCGATGGCATCCACAGGACCTCCGAGGCCCAGCAACACTTCTGAGGCCACCAGAGAGCCCAGGCCATCCTCGGGCTCCGGCTCGGCCCCCTCGGGGAAGGCGCGACTCCACGCGTCAGGGGTGACAGCCTCCGACGGGCTGGTGGCAGGCTCCGTGTCACTCTCGCAGCCCACGCCTGAGTCAGCACTGAAGAGCAGGGTGTCCTCGGACACAGACGGCTCCCCGGCCTCCTGACCAGACCACACCTCCGCCGTCACCCGGGTCCAAGTGTGCAGTCTCTGTGGGAAGGAACACGGACTGGGGTTGCCGAGGTTAGCCAGGGAGCTGCTGGGACCACGCAGGGGCCAGCATGAGGCTGGAGCCACGAGGGCCCCAGAGTTGGGCCTATCTGAGGACTGGAGTCCAGGCCACAGCCAAGCCGGACCTCCCAGCTCCCAGAAGCACACCTTTTCACAGGCACTGAGAAAGGCGGCTGTTAACCTCGCCTCTGCTTGGAGTTAAATTCCATGAAGTTTATAGTTAATACGAACTTTGTGTGTTTGCGTGCACGCATGTGGGTGATGTGCGCATGCATGCCTGCATGGGTTCGAGAGTCTGTGTGTGTGTGTGTGTACAAGCACTCGAAAGTGTATGCAGGGGTGTGCACACTTTGCATGTGGAGGGCAGAGGCCAACGCCGAGCATCCTCACTTTGCACCTTGGTTTTTAGGACAGTGTCGCTATGAGCCGAGAACTCACCATGGTTGGACTGGCTGGCGGCCAGTGAGCTTCAGGGACCCTGCTGTCCCTGCCCCCACAGCACTCGACTTGGTAACACCCGCCTCCACACCCAACGTTCTACACAGTGCCAGGGATTCAAACTCAGGTTCGCACACTCACTGAACCTTCTTCCCAGCCCTTCCGAGGCTGAGGCAGGTGGTTCTTTGTGAGTTCGAGGCCAGCCTGGTCTACAGAGCAAGTTCCAGGACAGCCAGGGCTCCACAGAGAAACCCTGTCTCCAAAAAAAACAAACAAACCAACAAAAACATGGAGGAAGGGAGGCTTCCCACACCGAGCAAGTTGAGCCTGGACACTGAATACAGCTAATTTTTACACAGCACTGAAAACTTCACCTTGATTTCAACCAAAGGTGGATTTCAAGAGAAACAACAACAACAACAACAAAAAAAAAAAAGAAACCAAGCAGCATTCGCCTTTGATCTTGGAACCCTGAGCCAAGCCAAGCGGCCTAGTTTGCAAACAAGCTTTCCCACAGGGATAGGGGGGTGGGGGGGGGGGGGGCTTGCAGCAATACTGAATGCTGACAGCAGAGGGCGGCATCCCCTCGACAGCTCAGCCAACAGAGGCTCCACGGCTGGCGGGGCCCCAACCTGCTGCACTCCCCACTGTGTCCTACCGCCTCTGGGTACAGGACCCCCATCGTCCACCGCGGAGCAAAGAAGAGGAAGAGAGCGCAGAGATGGGGGCCTTCCCAGTGCTCTGTAAGTACAGCGCTTGGGGGGAGGGGGGAGCATCTGCCCTTGCCCTCCTCCACCCACCGCAGCCCGAGGTCACCGCCACCAGCCCGGGTGTTCCATCTGCCTCCCCGCCACCCACCCCCACCCCCGCAGGGACGGTGCACACACACGCCCAGGTCCAGCAACCTGGCCCCGCCCACTGCCCCTGAGGCTGTCCTGTGCCCCACACACTCACTCACCTTGTACCTCTCCAGGAGCCTGAAGCCCAGGAGGTGCTGCAGTTTCCGCAGGCAGATGGGACAGAGGTCCAGCGGCCGCCGGAGCGCCTCATCCAGGCTAAGCGCCCCCTGCAGGAGGCAGCGGAGCCAGCGACAGCTCCCCAGGCCCAGGAGGTGGCAGAGCTCATGGCAGGCGACCTGAGGGGAAATGGCACCGCCGCCTTGCCTCACAGTCTCAGGACCCGGTAACTCCCACCCAGGGATCCCCGAGCCCGCCAGGCAACCCCGAAAGTCTAACCCCTCACCGCGGCCTCCCTACTGGCTCCAAGAAGCCTCACAGCATGAGGAGGCCAGCCAGCCCCGGAGCCAGATCCCAGAACCCTGCAGGGAGAGTCGCGCCTTTGCGGCCTTGAACCGCGGGGTCTCGGGTTACTCTGAGGGGCTGCGCTCCTGCTCGGGCTGACTTCCCAGGGGACTCACTTCTCACCCTACCTGCCCCCATGCTCACCTTACAGCACTGAACCATACCCAGGGCGCTGAAGCACAGAGGCCGGCCTCCCTCGTGCGGCAGTGTCTCCGCGCCATCTGCTGCTGCCTCCAGCACAGCTGGGTCAGGAACACCGGGCGCGGCCTGCAGGAGCTCCCCAGAGAAGCGAGCGAAGCTACACACACCCACTTCTGGGGGAGAGGCCAGAAGTGGTCCAAGGGACGGCAGTGGCTCGGGAACCCAAGGTGAAACCACCCCGCTCTTCCCTGCAGCCCAGGGCAACCGGAGGAGGAAGCGGCCCCTTGGCTCTGGCGTGTGCAGTGGACTCCGGGACCAGCCCCTGGCCCATGCCCGGTGAGAACACAGTTTCAGGCTGGAGCACACACCTCACCCCTGGGAGAGAGCAAGCGCCCTGCACTGGCGGGCTGGAGCCACACCAGTGCCCTCTGGCGGCAGTTGCTAGGACCACAGCTCACCATGCCCCGGAAGGAACCTGCCAAAGGTGAAAGTCCAGGCATCATGAGGGTACAGGTCAGCCAGCGTGAGGCCCAGCACACACAGTGCGTCCCCCGGCTTGTTGTTCTTCAAGAAGGACAAGATGCCATCTGTGGGAAGAAGGCTGGAGGTCAGGGTGGGCAGACAAGCCTGCAGTTCTGGCTCCTGCTCTGGGACCAGCCCCTCTCAACGCTGGCAGATAAGCCACATCTGTGGTGGGACCCAGAACCCAGAGCAGCTACAAGACGACCCAAGGACCATGGCCTGGCCTGAGAGCCGGGTCGTGGAGCACCAGGGCCAGTCATTTCCTAGGTGACGAGAGCGGATCCAGACACAGCAAGGCCGTCACCTTCCACTTGCGGAGGCTGAAGGGGTGGTCAGGGGCCAAGGAGGTGGCTCCAGGAGTGAAAGGCTTGCTAAGCAAACACGAGTCTGGTCCCTGGGGCTCATGTAAGAGAGCCAGCCCCAGGGGCTTGGAATCCCAGCACTAGGAAGGCAGAGGCAGGCAGATCCCTGGGCTTACTCGCTGGCCTACCTGGCCCAACTAGGGAGTCCCATAGCAGTGAGGGACCTGTCTCAAAAACAAGGCTGTCAGTGACTGAGGTCTCGACCCCTGCCCCCCCACACACACACACACTCACGCACATACAGCAACAAGAGCCCACGAGGGAACAGGCAGCTGAACAGCTACCCACCAAACGCCCACATCCAGGTCTCTAGCCCCAGAGAACACGTTACCTCAAACTGCAAGAGGGCCCCTGCGGCTGTGAGTGCAGGTGAGGAGGACCTCTGTCTGCATCGTTCAGACAGTCAAGGTCAGAGCAGGGAGTCTGAACCACTGAGGGCAGCCGGAGGGAGAACGGGGAGACCCAGGAAAGCCAGGGCAGTGACTGCGAAGGGGGGAGGGAAGGACACCAGAGAGAAGAGAGCTGCCTGAGGATTTCTCTGCTGTGGACGGGGCCAGAGAAGTCGATGGCGCTGCAGGAACCTCCGAAAGAACAAGATGGAGGGGAACACAAGCGGGGAAAGCAGCTGCGCTGGGGAATTCTAGGCAGGAGCTCTACCACTGAGCCACACCCCGGCCCCTCACTGGGGGATTCTAGGCAGGGGCTCTACCACTGAACCACACCCCAGCCCCTCACTGGATTATAGGCAGGGGCTCTACCACTGAACCACACCCCAGCCCCTCACTGGATTATAGGCAGGGGCTCTACCACTGAGCCACACCCCGGCCCCTCACTGGGGGATTCTAGGCAGGGGCTCTACCACTGAACCACACTCCAGCCCCTCACTGGGGGATTCTAGGCAGGGGCTCTACCACTGAACCACACTCCAGCCCCTCACTGGGGGATTCTAGGCAGGGGCTCTACCACTGAACCACACTCCAGCCCCTCACTGGGGGATTCTAGGCAGGGGCTCTACCACTGAACCACACCCCAGCCCTTCACTGGGGGATTCTAGGCAGGGGCTCTACCACTGAACCACACCCCAGCCCCTCACTGGGGGATTCTAGGCAGGGGCTCTACCACTGAGCCACACCCCGGCCCCTCACTGGGTTATTCTAGGCAGGGGCTCTACCACTGAAACATTCCCCAGCCCTCTTTATAGTTTTAAAAACAGGGTCTTTGTATGTAGCCCAAGCTGGTCTCAGATTCACTTTGTAGCCCAGGCAAACCTAAAACTTTAACTCCTCCTGCCTTAGCCTCCTCGGTAAGTAGGTTAAGAGTCCTACTCTGCATTACCTGACCTCAATGAGCTTTACATGAACCAGATCAGATGCCCGCCATGAGAAAGCAGGGCGAGGAGAACAGCCCACAGAGCAATGAAGCTGGGCTGCCCCTAGGGCAGAAGAAACACTACAGATGATTCCCTACTCTGCCATAGGGTTCCACACCCAGCACAGGAGGCAGACTGTCCCCAGGGGTCACAGAACAGCCCAGAAAAAAGTCATGCCTTCATCATGCATGGCCATGCAAGGGGAAGAGAAAATCCCTCCGAAGGAAAACTATCCCAGGACAAAGATTCTCCTAGAAATGCTTTTTTTTTTCCTTCTGGAAATGCTTTTCAACAAAGCACTAGACTAGAGCTAGTAAATCTCAGTGGTGTGCCCTGTTAATCCCAGCACTCAAGAAGGAAGCTGAGGCAGGAGGATCACAGGTGAGAGCCAGCCTGGCCTACCTGAGCTCCTGCCTTTAAAATTGACAAAAGGGGGAGGGGCAGAAAATGTGGCTCAATCCCAGCACCCTCACAGAGCCTCCCAACTTCCTGTAATTCCAATCCCGGAGGATGCAATGGCCTCTGGAGTCCTGCACCTGCATGCATGTGAAACCACACAAACTCACCCACGCACACACCTATGCACATAAACAAAAATAATCACTGTTTTTAAAGCTAGGGGAGGGGATAGAGAAACGGCTCAGCATTTAAGAGCACCGGACCCAGGTTCCGCTCCCAGCACTCACATGGCCGCTCACACCAGTCTGTAACTCCAGTTCCCGGGAACCCAAGGCCCTCTTCTGAGCTCAACAGGCACCAGGCACGCCTTCGGAGCACACCCACCAGGCAAACACTTGTGCGCATAGAAGAAGCAAACAATCCTTCAAAGCCGGAATTGTATAAGTAAGTCAGCAGGGGTAGCTGGTGATTTTAATCCCAGCACCAGGGAGGCAGAGACGGGGGATCCCTGGGGCTCACTGGCCAGTCAGCCTAGCCTACTTGGCAAAGTCCGAACCAGTGAGAGACCCCGTCTAACAAAACAAGGAGGAAGCTGGGCATGGTGGTGCAAACCTGTAATTCCAGCACCCTGGGAGGCAGAGGCAGGCGGATCTCTGTGAGTTCAAGGCCAGCCTGGTCTACAGAGGGAGTCCAGGACAGCCAAGGCTACATAGAGAAACCCTGTCTCAAACCACCACCTCCAAAAAACAAACAAAACACACAAAAAAAGGAGGACAGCTCCTGAGGACTGATACCGGAGGCTGTCCTATGGCTTACACACACACACACACACACACACACACACACACACACAAAAAAAAAAAAAAAAAAAACACTCCTCCTCCCAACCTTTCCTTCCAGAAAGCTCTCTGGCTGCACAGTGGTGCCCCAGGCTGCCCCCACACCCTGCCTCACTCACCTGTATGAAGCTGGAGCCTGTCAGCGTCCCGACTGGGTCTTGAGGAGCAGTGTATGGAGGCAGCAGCCACCGAGGGCAGGCACTTGACCCGAAGGCCCAGGAAGAAAGCCTCCGCACAGCTCCGAAGGTGGTCCAGCAGGGGCCATCCTGCCAACCCCTCACTCAGATCTGAAGGCACAGGAGCCCATCAGCCTGCTGTGACCGTCTGCCCCGCCCATCCCGGCCCCTGCGGTGAAAAAGGCCAGTTTCCTGCCGGGGCGGGGATGGCAGGAAGGCAGCTGGCACAGGTACATGCTAACAGGCCCCAGGCTAGGAGAACGGCTGCCTGGCTAGGGAAGGGGGCTCCAGCTGGCAGCAGTGAGCCTGCACTTCTAACCGCTGCGGGGGCCCTGCGACCACTCAGTCCTGCCTCCATCCAAAGCCTGTGCCCCTCCCTCCAGTGGCCATTTCCTGCCCCAGATGCCCTGGCCTTCAAATCCCACCTTGTCCAGAATCCAGCTCTACCACCGGAAAAGCCCACATCCTCTCCAACCTCAGCGCCCCAGCCTGTGAAATGAGCATCCCCTCTCGTCAGCACCCACAGAGACAGCACAGGGTCTAGAGCAGTGCGTGTTATGCTGAAGTGATGGTCAGGACTATGAACACACACCTAGATAGTCGGAACAGATAAAGTGGGGGAATCCTAAAGAGGCAAGCCACTCTGCCCGTAGGAGTACCTAGCTGACTCCAGGCCATCTTCAAGCCAGTTCTGCCTCGATCTGTTTCTTACTGGGGGGTTAGGCAGGTGCTCTACCACTGAGCCACACCCCAGCCCCTCACTGGGGAATTCTAGGCAGGGGCTCTACCACTGAGCCACACCCCAGCCCCTCACTTGGGGATTCTAGGCAGGGGCTCTACCACTGAGCCACACCCCCAGGACCTGATGGCTCCAGCCCAGCTCTCATACCTATGGGCTGCAGGTAAATGTGTTTCCGGGCCAGGCTTTGCTTCCGGAGCTGCAGGGAAGCATGGAAGGTCTCAAAATCTTCAGGGGCCTCTGGACGGCTCAGGAGCCAGTCAAAGGCTGAGTGGATGAGCAGTGTGCTGAAAAGGGTCCGGTGGGGGTTGTAGGCCTCAGCCAGGAAGAGCCTCTCCGACGGGGAGAAGGCTGAGGTGTAGAGCTGCTTCAGGGCCAGGTCGCAGGAGATCAGAGCATCCTTCAGGGCCCGGGGCCCGAAGCTGAACTCCTGCGGTGGTCTGCACTGAAGCATGGTGTGTGTTTGGCCTCTGGCCACTCCTTTGGGTTCCCTTTCCGGGCCATGAGTCTCCCAGGGGACAGCCACGGTTTCTTCTGGAACGTCCCCTCAGGCTGCTAGAGTAAGCGCTCGGGGCTCCCAGAAGATGGAGACCGGACTGAGAGACGGCGTGGCTCAGTTCTTGTTCTGGGACGTCTCAGCCTGTTGACACTCTGCGGAGGACACACAAGGCTCCATGCTCACTGTTCTCAGCACACACGGCTGTCTCTCAGACAAGAGGCAGTTTTCCTGTAAACGGGAGTCAGGGTGGACCCACCTACGCTAGAAGGTAGCATCCCTCCAGTCAAGCCGGAGACTGCCGGGGTCGACCTCACAGTGAACGCACTGCAACCACGTTACCGGGACCCCACCAGGAAGGACCTTACAGTGACCTTACTGCGGAGAACATCACGGTTGTGCGCGTGCACGCACGCTGCTGCCTGTGGGCATCAAGTCTTGCACTCTCCACCTTACTTTTGGAAAAGGACTCCCTCACTGAACCTGGAGCTTAAAAGTTTAACCAGGCTGGCTGGCCACCTCAGCCTTCCACATGGGTGCTGGGGATCCCCATGCCTGGCGGTAAGTGCTCTACCCACTGGGCCACCTCCCATCCCGGAACTGAGGGAGGAGGTGCCTCCTCTCCTCACAGAGGTATGTCTCCATGGAACACCAACTCTGCTTGGATCGCTCAGAAGCATGGGACACGTGGGGGCTTCCACCCTTCAAGGCTCAGAGTGCTGCTTTAGAAAAGCCAGAGGCTGCTCCTCCGGCCTCCTGCAATCACAGAGACGCACCCTATCCCCTCAGAGAGCCACCCAGACCCTCCTCCCAAACCACCCAGGGGCTGTCCTCTGGGGAAGAAGGCAGCCCAGGGTCTCTCAGACCGTGATTTCGAGAGTACGAACACGGCTCTGAGATACAGCCCTAACCAGCAGGAGCCAGCTTGAGTGGCGGCCACAGGGAATTGTACAGGGAGCAAGCAGCCAGGTGGACTGGCAGAGGGCTTGCCAGGCAGAGTCCTCCCCCCAGCCCGGGAGTGAAGACTGTGGGTGCTTCTGTCAGGTCATGCTTGGCTCCAGCAACGGGATCCTTTGGGCTTCATGTTGCGTCTCAGTGCAGAGTAGTCAACTCAGGCAGGGACGCAGATGGCAGAGCACGAGAGAGCAAGGTGCTGCTTGCCTTTCCGGGCCCGGCATGGCTCCCGAAGTGCGCAGCCATGGAGGCCCTGCCGGCTGTTAAGCACCTGACTCCTCGCACATCTCACCAACCTATTTTTGTTTCCAGATGCCAATCACACCACCTACTTAGACTCCTTGTTCTGCCCTAGACTTGCACACAAACACAGCACCCTAGAGCCTTGCTGTCTCACAGTGGCCTCAGTTATGCTTTGAGGTTGTAGCTACTTCATCTTTTAATTCTTTCTTTCTTTCTTTCTTTCTTTCTTTCTTTCTTTCTTTCTTTCTTTCTTCCTTTCTTTTCTTTTCTTTCTTTCTGTAGTAGGTTTGGAACCCATGGCCTGATGCAGGCTGAGTAAACCTTATCCCTGAGCCACACCCAGCCCCTCACTGGGGAATTCTAGGCAGGGGCTCTACCACTGAGCCACACCCAGCCCCTCACTGGGGGATTCTAGGCAGGGGCTCTACCACTGAGCCACAACCCTAGGACCCAGAATTACCATTTCTGTAACTGAAAATGATGTGTATGCCATTTCTCTGGAGTAGCCCAGAAGGGTCTGCTTCACAGTGTCAAGAGGAGAAAAGAAGGGAGGCCCTGGTACCGTAGATGTCCTGATCCACCCTGGTCAACATCTTGCCCCCCTCATCTGCCATTCTGAAAATTTCTTTGGTGCTGGGCACTAGTAGCTCGAAACTTTAATCCCAGCACTCGGGGAGGCAGAGGCAGGCGGATCTCTGAGTTTGAGGCCAGCCTGTTCTATAGAATGAGTTCTAGGATAGCCAGGGGCTGCAGAGTGAAACACTGTGTCAGAAAACCAAACAAACAAAAAGAAAGAAAAAGAAAAAAGGAAAGAAAGAAGAAAGAAAGAAAATCCCTCAGGACCACTTTGTGAGTGAGATGGGTGTGTGTGTGTAGCAGAGGTCAGCATCAGGGTGTCTAACTGAATCTGAACTCACTAGTTCAGCTGGACGGGCTGTCCAGTGAGCTCCAGGGATCCTGCTGTCTCCACCTCCTCAGAGCAGAGCTGCGGTTACAGACGTGGACCGCTACCTCTGCGTTTATGGAGGTGTGGGGTCTTCGCCGTGAGCACCCAGTCCCGCCCTTACCACCATGCCTGCTGGGTCGGGCTCTTCAAAGCTTCCACACACCCCTGCCAGGCAAAGCCCCAGGAAATGGGATGTTTGCTGTCGGTGAGATGGATCTCACCGAGCAGCCCAGGCCCGGATCCAGCGCATCCTAATCGCGGGGCTGCACACATGTCCCTCACACCAGCTGACCAGGGCTTGCTTTTACCACAAGTTCGCCGGCTCCGCCACGCCCGTCGCTCCCGGTCTCGGCTGCTCAGGGCCCGCTCCTGTATCCTGCCCAGCAGTGCTGCCCCTGTACCCACCCACACGCTCAGAGCAGAGTGGCAGGGGGAGGCAGGCCGCAGAAACACCCTGCCACCTGCCCCATGGAGCACCATGTGGAGCACCGTGGCGCACACAGACACAGGCCCAGCCCAGGGCTTAGAGGAATGGGACACACCAGCTCCAGACAACACTGGCGGCTGCATGTCCTGCCTGGACATTTATTACCTGGGTGGCCGAGTAATGGCAGGACGACGGCCAAGAGTTCAAGGCCAGCACAGGACAGGCTATATACAGTATAATCCCAGCACTCAGGGAAGCAGGTGGGTGACTGTGAGTTCAAGGCCAGCCAACCTGGTCTACAAAGTGAGTCCAGGACACACAGGGCTACACAGAGAAACCCTATTTAAGAAAAAAACAAAAACTAAAACTAAAATAAAAACCTAAAAAAAAGCAAGACAAACAAGTAGGAAAACAAATGGCAGCAGAGCATGATGGGATGTGCGTGATGAGGATCAAAGGACTCGCCTTCCACCATGGACTGGAGGTTCATTTGACAAGGTCTGAGTTGGGCACCCAAGCAAGCCCCGCTGTCCCTTCTCATGTCCTTCCCTGAGGTCTGGTAGCCCGGATGTCAACACAGCATTTCCTCTCAAGCAGCCCTTGTGGCCACAGTCATCTTCTGGAGCTCTCAGAGGACACCCTACCCCACCCCAACCCCCATCCCCTCAGCCATGCCCGGCATCCTCAGACAAAAACCTCCAGGATGGTCGGTCTACCGTCATCCCCTGCGAATCATCACAACAGCAGCTGTCCTGCAATCCGTAAGCCCCGAGACCTCACAGAGCTAGAGATACTACCGTTTCATAGGGGGAAACTAAGGCACCCAAACACTTCTGATTGGTGATGGGTCACAGGGAGAGGCAGGAGGTCCTGGCGTCCAAGCCAGGCACTTCCGGCATGAGGCCAGTGGGTCTCAACCTGTGGGGTGCAACCCCCAGGGCCACAGGCCACACATCCTGCGCTCAGCTCCGTGACAGTAGCGATGCTAGCTATGGAGCAGCAGCGAACATAGCTGTGTGGTGGGCGTCACCCAACATGAGGGACTGTATTAAAGGGTCACAGCATTAGGGAGCTGAGCGCCACCGAGCTAGACCAAGGCCGGGCAGCACCCTCTCCAAAGACACGGCTCTTCTCCTCTGCTGCCCCACCAGAGTTCCCTTCCTCTGCGCTGCCTCCCTTGGTTCTGCTTTGCTCAAAGCCTGGGACAGCCTTCTCAAGCTCTAGCTTCCCAGAGAGGCTCTGTCACTCACTGTAGAAGCTCCCGACTGAGGTGACCAGGACCGGGTCCCCCCAAACTCCAGAACCCATGTTTACCTCTCTTTATTTTTATTTTTATTACGAGGCAGGGACTTAGCATGGAGCTCTGGCTGGCCTCATACTTGCCGGAGTCCTCCTGCCTCAGCCTCCCAAGTGATAGGATGACAGGCACTCATCAGAACAGCCGGCAGAGCCCGGCCTTGGGACAAGAAGCGCGCTCTGTCCCTTGTCATTCTAGAGACACAGAAAACACCCAGCAGCTACCGCCGCTGGTTCATTTGCTTGGGGCCAAATCTTCAAGGCGGCTTGAGCAGCCCCAGGGAGAAGGAAATGCAAGATGCAAAGGGTTTGGGGAGGGAAAACAGGGCCATGCAGACCCCACGCTGGCTTGTGAACCCCAAATTCCAACCCAGTTTCCTTCCGGGCAGTGAAGCGTCTACACTTCGGGCAAGTTCGGAGTCTCGTGCACCAGCTGTTTGGACTGACAGGTGACCTCACCTTCCCAGAGCTGTGGTGACATCGCCTGGCGGTTCTCACACCCCTCCCAGACACCCAGGCTGCCCAGGCTAAGGAGCAGCCTGGGCAGCCAGAGACTTCGCCTCTGGCCACATCCCACAGCAGTCAGCTGGTCCTAGCTTGGAGATGCCCTTCTTCAGGCACTTTCCCCAAGCCTGCTCGCCCCCACCTGAAGATGACAGGACTATGGCCTGGGCCTGGGGAACAGCCGCTGGCGGGGAGTGGGCACCCTGCCCCGTGGCCACCCAGCTACGGCTGTCAGGAATCCAACCAGCAGCGCGTGACACGTATCAAATCCCGGTACCGGGCTCACCCAAACCTCTCTCCAAGTCCACCCTACGCATCTATGCATCCTGTGGTCCCCGGCACAGGGGCATGCCACCACCACCCGGACGTCCCCCTGGCTTGCGCTGACTAGAACTACTCCGCAGCGCCACCCGCGCCCATCCCGGCCATCAGGTCCCCGCCAGGTCCCTTCCCGGTCCCCGTGCGAGGGGTTGCTCTCCGCGCGCCCCCTACCTCCTCGCAGCCCCGCGCTCTCCGGAGCTGCCCCAGAGAAGCTTGGTGTCCGGGTCACAGGGACCAAACCGGCCCTGGGGTGACGTCAGCACGCGAGGCAGTGACGGGAGCGGGACCTCGCGGAAAGTGCGAGGGGAGGGCGGTGGGAGACGGTGCCACACCCTCCCAGTGGCCCTCAGACCTCTGGTGTCGGAGCACGAGGGATACGGACACTCCGGGCAACGTGCGCTTCAGCGCCTCAGCTCACAGCCCGAGGAGAGGAAGCCGGCACATCCCAGGCCAGCCGAGGACACCGGAGGAAAAGTCAAGCGGAGCGAGCGGGGGAGGGCCGGAGTGGGAGGAGGGGCATTCCTGTAATCCCACAACTGAGGCAGGAGGATTGAGGGCTCCGGGACAGTCTGGGCTAGAGTGAGAAACTGTCTCAGACACGACCAAAGCCAAAACCAACTAGACAAACACACAAGCAAAAGCAAACAAACAACAAAAATCCCAGGCAAGAAGGCTAGCCTCCCTTGCCTGAGGGCCCGGATTGGAAGCCAGGGACGGCTAAACTGTGAGTTGGTAGTGCGAGCTCAGACTCCTCCCTCCACCTCCTGAGGGCAGGCCTTACAAGAACACCCCACCCGTTTGTGCAGTGCTGGGGATTGAACCCGGGGCCTGGAGAAATGCTAGGCGAGTACTCTACCAACTGAGCCACATCTCTAGCCCCAGGCAGTACTCTGAACCAGAACGTTCTTACAAGCTTGTCGTTTGTTCCCATTTTGCTGACGGAAAAACTGAGGGGCAAGCAGGAAAAATGATGCAGCCATGGACTGGAAGCCCGCCCAGCTAAGGGCCTCCTGAGCTTATAAGGTTCTCCTGCTCTTCTTATTCCTCTTCTAGAACATTCTTCCCCCAAAACACATGGCTCCGATAGGGATCTCAGGAGGTTTCCTCAGCTTCCTGTGGCACCTGTTACCCCGGGTAGACACCACATCGGGGGTTTGTCCTGTCCCTCTTCTTCTAAAGTCCATGTTCTGGACCCAAAACCAGGGCCTGGCCGAAAGCAGGCATGCAGTACATGCTGGCCAACTGCAAAGAAGGCCCAACTGCCAAATAAATTACCTCAGGCTGGTGTAGACCATTCACTGATGGCCACGTGGAGCTGGTTCGTCACTTAAACCTTTCAAAGCTGCCAGCACAGGGAGAGAGAGGGCTCCTTGAGAACCAAGCTACCCCAGAGACTAGAGGACAAGGGGCAGTCACGACCATTTTGGGGTCACATTGGTCATGGGCTCTGCTCTGAGACCAGCCATCTAGGTTGTCCCTGGGGATGTCCTTAGGGAACCCCAGAGCCCAAAGGCCATGAGGCTCTTAGATCCGCTCCCAGGGCCCACCAGCATGTCACTGAAATCTGAGGCCTCATGCCTGGCCTAGGCCTCAGCATGGCTACAGGCAGGACCGGGATCCCCACCCCCACCCCAGAGCCAGGCTTGGAGTCAGGCTTTGTCAGCTTGGCACAGCTGATCTTGGCCTAGGCTCTCGCAGGAGGAGACTCAGAGAGGGACTGTCTACACCAAGTCGGCCTGTGGGGGGTGGTCTTATGAACTGATGGATGCCGAGAGACCCAGCCCTGTGTGGGTGGCACCATTCCCTAAGGGGCAGTCCTGGAAGAGTAGAGAAGTTAAGCACAAGCAAGCAAGCACCTGTGTAGCAATTCCATCTGCTCCTGACAGGATGTGACCAGCAGTTTTAACTCCCTACTTCGACTTTTCCTTCTGTGACGAGCTGTAACCTGGAACTGTCAACTAAGAAACACCGACATGCCTCCCTCCCCCTCTTCCACACAGGCTATGCTGCTTTTTCATCAGGCCTTTTTTTTTTTTTCACAGCAACAGAAACAAAACTAGGACAGAGCATTGAGAGGCTCCCTGTTTGTTGCCAGGGCTGGGAACTCTGATTATAAAGTGGTGGTGAGCAGGGAGACTGATACTTTGTTTGTTTTGATTCAGGGTTTCTCTGTGTAGCCCTGGCTGTCCTGGAACTCACTATGTAGACCAGGCTGACCTTGAACTCACAGATCCACCTGCCTCTGCCTCCTGAGTGCTGGGATTAAAGGTGCACCACCACCACCTGGCTGGGAGGCTGCTAATTAAGAGATGTGTTTTGGGTGGAACTCAGGCAGAGTTCCAGGTGAGTGGAGAAAATAGACTAGAGGGATTAGTGAGACAGTAAAGGTGCTTGCCACCAAAACCCAGGCAACCAAGTTAGTCAGGTCCTTAGAACCCATAGAAAGATGGAAAGAGAGAGCTGACTCCAGGGGAACCAGTGACCTCTGCAGGCCTCTGTGGGCACTGCACACACATGCACATACACAAACCTCACCCAACACACATACACATAAGTAAGAATAAATATTTAAAACATTAAAGCAAACAAACAAACAAACAAAAAACCCCAGCAGGGCTTGGCCTTGCATGCCTGGCAGATCCATGTGAGTTCAAGGCCAATTGAAGACTGGGGGTGGGGGCCGGTCTCAGTGGAAGGTTATCCTCAACAAACAGTAAAGGCCTTATGGTCTATTCCATGAATTCCAAAAGAGGCAAGGCTACTTACTGAGATCCTATCTCAGCAATCCCCAGCTCAAGGAGAGAGAGACGGAGACAGATTCAGAGACAGAGACAGAGAGAGAGTCTCTTCCCCAGCGTCTGCGTGGCCGCTAACGCCCAGGCAACGCTGTTCGAAGTGGGGGGAATCTGTGCCCATCACAGTGACCCCAGGTGGGCCAGGCTTGAACACCATCTGGAGTGAGAAATGAGCATGCTGGTAGGAGAGCGACGGAGCCCCGTGTCTGCCATGACCAAACCACACGCCCAAGCTGTTTCTTCCCACCTGGCAGGGAAGGTTGAGGAGCACTGCAGAGGGAGCACGGTGAACCTCACTTCTGGCTCCAGAAGCGACAACACACATGTGCTGTTGTGAGCCAACCAGCGACAGGCGCTCATTCAATTTGGCAAGGAGGAAACTGCCTCACACAGCGTTGGCAGGACCAGAGGAGCCTGGCAATGTTCTTGACATGGCAATAGTCCTGAGTTGGGCAGCCCTTCGCTCAGCAGACACAGTGTGTGCCGGGTTCTGGGCCATGGGGCAAGGTGCGCTGGATACAATGCCAGCAGAGAAAAGGAGATGTAGAGGGCGGGGGCCGAGGACAGCATTTGAGGCCTGTGCACACAGATGGGCCAGCGGGACGAGCCAGAACCAAGGGGAGGGGAGGGTCAGGCCCTGAAGAGCAGCTGGTGTGAGTAAAAGCCAGAATGTGCTGGGGCTCCGGAAGATGCAGGGTTAGGGAGCAGAGTGTGGGTGAGCCCACATGGTAGGGTGACTGGGGGCCGGCCTCAAGGGCTCCCGAGGGTCTACCACTGCCCTGAATGCGGCCATCTGACAGTGACAGAGGTTGTTGAGGGACAGGACCAGGCAGGCGACACCGAGATGGTGGCGAGGGGGTTCAGCCGGGAAGTAGCATGCACGAAGCTCCGGGTCCCATCCCCAGCACTGCATAAAGCAGCCACATAAACCCTCACAAGGTGGAGGCAAGAGCGTCAGGAGTTCAAGATCATCCTCAGCTACCTAAAGAACTGGGGGCCAGCCTGGGTTCCAGATGACCCCATCTCAGAGAGAGAGACTGAGTGACTTAAGGTGTACTCAGATGGGGTAGAAGAGGAGGGTCTAACACTCTTCCACACCAAGGGGGTTCCCTCAGTTTCCCCGTGCCTCCCTAGCCACCAGCTTGAACAGAGCTCTGCCCCACCTCCCACCCTCACCTCTCTCTGATGGAGGCAGGCATTTTCCCGGAAGCCTTTAGAGAAAGCCCGGCCAGGTCAGCTGGAAGTGGGTCCCAGGGACCACGCCTTTGTGGGTGTCCAGTCCCGACCCCATCCTGCAGCAGCTGGAGACCCTCCTCAGGCCTGTGAGCAGCAGAAGCCCCCGGGCGTTAGAAGCACCTTGATTCAGTGATGCAGGGAATGCACAGGGCTCCGAGGCAGGCCCAGCCGGCCCTGGCCAGGGGCCAGCCGTCTGCTACCAGCCTGTGAAGCCGCCCTGTGAGCCGCGCAATTAGTATTCACACCAGGTTCCCCAGTTCTGGGATCCCTTGTTCCCCTCAGACAGCGGCCAGCGTGGCTAAGCCCGGGGGTGGGGGCCGGCCTCAGTGGAAAGTTATCCTCAACAAACAGTGAAGGCCTTATGTCGGGGTACACAGGGTGGAGAGCTGCCAACTACAGTATGGAGACAGGTTCCTGGGGCTTCCCGAGGCTAGCCCAAAGCTGGGCTGCAGGAGAGGCCTGAGGCATTAAGGTTAGGCTCTGTCTAATGTCTCCTCTCTCTATCTTATCTCTGCCCAGATCCAGCTCTCTCTATTATCCCCCCACAACCGACTCCCTTTTTCCATTTTGTGTGGTCAAGGGTTGGGAGAGAGCCCACCTGTGGCTTCCCAGACAGAAAGAGTAAATCCCAGGCACACAGAAGGATTCACAGCATAGTCCTTGTGCCCACCCCAGGCCCAGCAACATCGGTCCCTGTCAAGGTCCTCCTTGACCTAGGACTTCCTAAAAATGTCTCCCCAGCCCCCGAATTGGGACACCAACAACACGAAATGGCAGCTCATCTCAGGGTAAAGAGCAGGCTGCACAGTGAGGGGTGTCCTCCTATCCCACCCTCTCTGGCAGGGTGGGGTCGGGAGTGCTGGCTGAGAAGGGGTCCTAGAGCTTAGCTGTGCCCTGACATGGAGAGAGCCTCTTTTCACCCCTCTGGAGGCGGGAAGCCCCAACCTGGGAGGTGCAGACTGTGGTAGGAGTGGGTACTAATGAGAGAGGAAATGTCCAGAACAGTGGGTTGCTCTAGACAGCCTTGCAAAGAGCCAAGGCCGTGCCAGGCCCAGCCTGGCGTCAGCGGCAGACCCCTGTAGCTTTGTCCCAGCAGGCAGGCTGCACCAGGTAGCGCCCAGTGCCAGCAGCCTGCTGTGGGGCCTGAGTGAAGCCAGAGTCCTCTGGATGGAGGGACTCGAGAGCCAGCACCTGGCGGTGCACACATCGATGAGGGGCGGGATGAGGCTCTGGCGTTCACTTCAGGGCACCCAGGAAAACTCATTCAGGAGACCACAGGCACTACCTGAGAGCCCGCAATGCCCTCGCCTGGGCCTCCTGGTGGCCTAGGTACCTGAAGGGTAGGTTCACCAGATTAGCTTCACGGCCCACACAGATAGAAAGGCTGGGGGAGGCTACGAGAGTGGAGACTCAGCAGCACCCAGAAGGCCCCTAGACCCTGGAGAGCTGGCCCTGGGGACCCAGGCTTTCCTTGTCCTGTTTCACACCGTCTACGCTGTGTACCTCCCAGACACTCCTCTACCCTACCCACACACCTGTGATCACCACGGAACATCTGGTCGACCTCCAGATGGTTCCCCAACTGCCCAGCCGGCTCCACCTGATTTCACTCCCTTCAAGTCCCAGCGCCCTGCACAGTGACACCATCAAGCGTCCCTTAGTCTCTCGAGAAATCCCACCTTACCCCTGGAGCTTCAAGCTCCCTAGCCACCCGGCCCACTCCACTGCACCTTCACCAGCTCGTCTGTCCGGGCCACGTGCTCTCCCATTCCACATGCCACCTCTGTGGGCGGCTCTTCCGGCACCGCATTCTAGGAAGATGGGCTTTTTAACCCGCCGTGAGGGCCAACCTTGCTCAGGCCTGCTGGCTCTCTCCTGTTTCCCAGTCTCTTCACTGCTCCAAGACGCCAGCCCTCTGCCCAGCTGCACCTTCCACCTAGAGCACCGCCCTTCTCTCTTCCACCTGGCTGGCTCCCAGCCGGTACGTCAGCTCCAGGCCCAGAACCTGCCTCCTCCCAGAAGCCCTCCAGTCACACACTCCTGCAGATGCACAATGACCTGAGCAGTGGCTGTCTGGCCAGCAGTAGCTGCACGTGGAGGGTGGGGACAGCAACCACAGGCCACCATGGCCTGGTCCCTCAGCACCTAGTGACACCGGCACACAGCCCCGCCGGTCATCTGTTTCCCGTCCCTGTGCCCGCCCCGCAGCCATCACACGCAGAGCACATGCACACGGACACAGCTCCCTCTGGCATGCACGCCCATGTGTGTGCACACGAGAGCCCACATACCCGGAACACCCCTGACATGCATCGCGCACGCACCCCTGTGCCTACCCGAGCCCTCACTCACCGCACACGCGCCACACACTGCCAGGCGTGCTCCAGTCACTTCAGCGGGTGCCGGGAGCTGGGTAGTGCGAGCGGCTGCTGGCTGCCTCTGCCTGCCAGCGTTTGCCAAGCGGTTTCCATGGCGACACATCTTGGCTCTGACAGGAACTGATGTGTGGGGGGAAAAGGGTCCCACGGAGGGGGCGAGATGGGAGGTCTCTATGTCCTCGGCTCCTGGCACAAACAGGGGGTGTCCCACAAGTGGGCTAGGTTTGCACCCCTCAAGAAGGGGATCCTGAGCTGCCTGGCACAGGAGCGCAGACTTAGGTCATTCAGTCTTTCAACAAACCTCCTGGCGTAACCACTCTGTGCCGATGGCTGGGGCTGCAATGTTGTGTCTGATGTAGGTCTACCAAGGACTCAGGGTCTGAGGCTCTGTGTCCCCAGAGCCCCTCAGGAAGCCCTGTCCCAAGGAGGTCAGCTGACAGCCTCTAAGCATCGGAGAGGACACTGGGCACCCCTAGAAAACCCCTCCCTCCTCACCCTACTCCTCACCCCCCCGAGGCACCCGTCCTGCACTGGGGTGTTCGCCTGGCCCCCGTCCTTCACCTGAGGCCTGGTTCCTGGCTCACTGTGGCCAATGCAAGATGACAGGCACATGGCTCAGTCAGTAGATGATTTCCACATGAGCACGAGGACTTGAATTCAGACCCCCAGCACCCGTATAAAAAGCCAGATGCAGGAGTATGCCCCTGTAATTCCAGAGCCAGGAAAACAGGGACAGGCAAGCCTGGGGCTCTCTACAGTGCGAGACCTGCCTCAAAAGACAGTGTGGAGAGGCGGGGAGACGGCTCAGAGAGTACACCGCTCCTCCAGAGCACCTAAGATTCTAGCCCCAATACATATGGCTCGCTCGCACACACACACACACACACACACACACACACACACACACACACACACCTCTGTGAGTTCAAGGTCAGTCTGATCTACAAAGTGAGTGCCAGGACAGCCGGGGTTACACAAGAGAAACCCTGTCTTGGAAAACAAAAAGCAAGGGGACTGGAGAGATGGCTCAGAGGTTAAGAACACTTGGTTGTTCTTCCAAAGGTCCTGAGTTCAATTCCCAGCACCCACATAGTGGCCCATGACCATCCATAGTGAGATCTGGTGCCCTCTTCTGGCAGGCAGAATATTGTGTAAATAGTAAATAAATCTTTAAAAAAGAAAAACAAACAAAAAATAACAAAACAGAGATGTATAGTGAGAATACTGGAATTTTGGGCTCTTTGAAAACACAGAAATAGGGGGCTGGAGAAATGGCTCAGTGGTTAAGCGCACTGTCTGCTCTTCCAGAGGTCCTGAGTTCAGTTCCCAGCAACCACATGGTGGCTCACAGCCATCTACACCCTCTACTGCCCTCTTAGAGCACTAATATGCATAAAATAAATAAATAAATAAAATCTTAAAAAAAACAAACAAACACAGAAATAGGCAGGCAGAACACTGTATAAATAATAAATAAATAAATCTTTAAAAAAAAAAAACAGAAATATAAGACTATGTTTTTGTTTTAATCCCAAGTGTGGGGACATGGGGCATCTTCGAAACAGCTGACTACGATTTGCCCTGTGCTCTGGTAGGAACATGATTTTGCCAGCTGCAGACGGTTTTTGAGACTGTGTGGTTTGAGATTCTGGGAACTTTTCAGAGGGTATATAAATGCCAGGATCCCAAGAGCCCCAACAGCGGGTTGTTGGTTGCTGCTTGTTAAAGGAGTATTGTGCAGGAAGTAGTCTAAGGACGATGCTGCCCCCTTTCCGACCCCCGACTTTACTCGGGACTCTCTTTCCTTTCTTCTCTATTCTTTTTTTCTCTCATATCTAGTGTTAGGGGGTTGAAAGGGAAGAAGAAGGAGGTAGAGAAGGGTAGGAGAGAGAAGAACCTACAAAATAGCAAGCACTGAGGTGAGCAGTTAGGAGAGGAAGATTTGCAGAGGCTGGGGGAATAGCTCAGAGGTGAAGAGCACTGGCTGTTCTTCCAAAGGTCCTGAGTTCGGTTCCCAGCAACCACATGGTGGCTCCTGACCATCTATCGTGATATCTGCTGCCCTCTTCTGGTGTGCAGGTGCACATGCAGGCAGAACACTGCATAAAAATAATAAACAAATCTTTAAAAAAAAAAAAAAAGAAAAGGATTTGCTGGATGAGGTCAATGAGAAGCCAAGAACAAGGTGGGGCAAAGAAGTGAATGCTGCTGACTTGGGGGACATCAGTACCAGCAGATGATGTTTGAATGTGGCTGAATGTCCCCCAAAGGCTAGGGTGCTGCAAGCTTGGTCCCCAATGATCCCGGTGCGGAGGTGGCACAGACAGGAGGACCTCCCTGAAGAGATGGGCTCCAGATCCAGCAAGAGAGACCTTGTCCCAAAAAAAACAAGGTGGGGATGCTAGATCGATGGTTGGGGGCGCTGGCGGCTCGTCCAGAGGCCCCAACTTCATTCCCAATACCCACAAACACCTGGAGCCCCAATTCCATGGGATCCAATTCTCCCTTTTGGCTTTTGTGAGCCATCAGCCAAAGGTGCAGGAGGAGGGGAGAAAGACACCTGACATCAACCTAAGTCCTACACACACACACACACACACACACACACACACACACACACACACACCCCATGTGGTTAGGGGGTAGGTAGTCCAAATCCAGCCTTTTGCCTACGCATACGCTCCTGAATGAAGCTGGTTCCTCCTCTATCGACAGCCAGGCAATCCAAGGCCTAATAAAAGGACAAAAGGAATCCAGTTCTGTGTCCTTGCAGAACTTGCAGATTTGGCAAGGTCCAGCCTGAGGCTGAGGCCTGGCTTGGAAGGAGTTAAGGCTTCTGTTCCTGTGAACCTAAGTTTTTCCCCTCAAGAGTTCCAGGCTCAGGCTTCTGTGTGCTTGGTCTCTTGACAGCCTTGCCACAAGCTTGCTTCTCTTGTGCGACATGGCTTGACTAGCCTTATGCTGAGCTTGTCCTGCTGTATGATGCCTTTTTACTGCCCCTGCCCTATTTTTCCCCCCACAAAGTACGTAAGATGCTGTACTTCCTGATAAACATGCTTGGCTTAAGACACAGCTTGTGTGAAACCTCCTGAGCCCTCTGCTCTTTCTCTCTGATCCCTAACCCTTCCTCCTCAGGACCCCGTCGCTGAAGAATGGCCCGCTGGGCCAGCTCACTTGTCTACATCCACTGTTCGTGACTCAGGGAAGGTACCCTCAGGCAGGCCCTGAGGCTACGCTGTTTGGACCTGCCAACCACCAGAAGTGCTAAGGAAGCCATTTCACTTTACACACTGCCTAGACTTGGGTACGCTGCTGTAGCAACAGAAGAACGGGGACCCATGGGGCACGGAGGTGGAGGTGCAGATTCAGACCTCCAGTTCGAGCCCGGGGTCCCAGAGAGAAGTGTGCTCACTGGGGCTCAGTCAGGCCTCCCTGTCCAACACTGATGTTCAGGCTGGTTTTATGATATCGTGATAGAAACTGCCAGATTGGCTTGTAGGAAGCTTGTGGTACATTTTCTTGATTGATGACTGATGTGGGAGGGCCCAGCTCACTGTGGCCTGATGGTCCTGGGTTCTCTAAGAAAGTGTGCCAAGCAACCCCTAGAGAGCAAGCCAATGAGCAGCACCCCTCCATGGCCTCAGGCAACAGCTCCTGCCCCCAGATGCCTGCCCTGCTTGAGTTCCTGTCCTGACTTCCTTCAACGATGGACAGTGCTGTGGAAGTGCAAGCCAAACATAGTCCTCCTCAGGTTGGTATGGTCATGGTGTTTTGCCACAGTCATGGAAACCCTAGGACATCTGGTGCGGCCACTCCACTTCACAGACAAGGGAAGTGAGGCTCAGGCAGGCTGGGTGGGCTGCCCCAGCGGGCGCGCGCTAGCTGGGCCCGAGCAGGCCTAGAAGGCACAGGGGTTGGGCTCCCCTCACAGTCAGCAGCTTACAACAGAGGACTGCATCTACGGCACTTGAATTACTGGTCAGAGCAGTGGGCTGAAGCCTCTCTCGCCCTGTGAGGACTGTGACAGCCTGAGCTGCCCGGAAGGTTGTTCACAGAGAACTGACCCCGCTCCCAGAAGCCCTGATCTGTGTAAGATGACTGTAGCACGCACAAAGCTTTCTGACTAAGTAGAAAGCCTCATCCCTCGCCCCCGAAGTCAGTCAGAGGCCCGACTGAGCGCCAATGCTGTCAGCATGGCAGGCGCTGTGTGCAGTCTCCTCCGGGCATATCTGTGAGGAGGCTGCCGTGCTGGCTAACTGGCGTGCGAACATTCACCCTGTATGTGTGTGACACCATCCCGTGGGCTGTATGGAATTAAAAGGAGCAACCAGGCTGAGCTCCAGCGTTCATCTCTCTGCTCCCTGGCTGTGGATGTAATGTGAGCAGCTGCCTCCTGCTCCTGTCCCCATGCCTTCCTCACCGCGATGCACTGAGCCCTTGAACTGTGAGCCAAAGACAAACATGTCCTTCTTTGGAACACCCTTTTTCCATTCCAAAAATCATGGCAGGCCAGGCCATTCTTTCAGCGCATCTCTACCCACGATCTCTACAAAGGAGTTCTCTCTCAACGCAAGTGACGCTATAACGCTCAAAACATAGTGTCTGTCTGGTTTCCCTGCGTTTGTCAGTTTGACTTCTCGCCATCTGAGGGTTTGCCTTCTCACCATCACTTCATCAGCGCATGGGTGAGAAAGAGCCCCGCTGTCTCAGTTCCAGTATCCAGGACAAACTAACTGTAGCCTCAAGAATGTTTAACCAAAAAGGAGCATCCTGACCATCAGGGAGCGCTGCTATCCAGATGTGGTGGACCTTGTCCCCAGTCACCTATTGGCAGCACTGTGGTGGCTTGGACGAAAATAGCCCCCACTGGGGTCTTGGTGGCATAATTAGGAAGTGTGTCACTGGCCGTGGGCTCTGAGTGCTCTAGCTAGACCCAGCTGTCACCCTCTTTCTGCTGCCTGCTGATCCAGGGTAGAACTCTCCGCTCCAGCACTGTCCGCCTGCGCCCCCGACGCTAGCCCCAGCTAAATGTTTGCCATCATAAGAGGTGCAGTGGTCATGGTGTTTCTACAGCAATAGAAACCCTAACCAGAGAGACGTGGCACTTATCACAGCAACCGAAGACAAGGCAGGGCAGAGCTTGGTACCAGGAGTGAGGCGGTGCCGACAGATCGCCTGTCTTGACTGCAGAAGTGCTTGGAACTGTGTGCTGGAAAAGCCATCGAATGCTCAAAGCCTAATGGGCTGTTTTGTGGGACCTTGTGAGAAATGCAGGTGATGGAGGCCTGGCTTGTGGTATTTGAGGGGGGGAGTAAGACCATCGGGACCCATTCGTGCAATAGATTTAAATCCAGACTCTCCATTTCTGGCCAGCTGAGATTAATAAAGCAGCACCACCGAGATAAACCTTCTAGGAAGGAATTCTTGAGGCTCACCACACAAGAGCTGTGGTCCAGAGAGGGCCGGGGCGCAGCACAAGCTGCCAGCTCAACCTCAGGTGTGCCGTGAAGCAGGCCCGAGTCTAGAAGACCAACTGTGCGTGCTGCGGAGGGCGGAGCGGGAAGCCCAGGCCCTCTGGAGCCCAGACCACCAGGGAGTTCTAGATGCCGAGACACTGAGCTTTCACACCACTGCGTGTCCGTTTCGCTCTCCCCCTGATATGTAACACTTAAGAACAAATCATTGGGGGCCGAAGGGACGGCTCAGCAGTTAAGAGCACTGGCTGCTCTTCCAGAGGACCTCGGTCCAATTCCCAGCGCCCACGTGGCAGCTCACAACTGTCTGTAACTCCAAGATCTGACACCCTCACCAGTTACACATGCAGGCAAAACACCAATGCACCGAAAAATGAAAAAAAATAAATTATATAAACATCTTTAAAAGAACAAATTATTTTACAAAACCTTTAGTTGTGATTTTGAACTTCTGTTTGTTTTTTGAGGCAAGATTTCTCTGCACAGCCTTGGTTGTCCTGGAACTCACTCTGTAGACCAGGCTGGCTTTGAACTCAGAGAGATCTACCTGCCTCTGCCTCCCCGAGTGCTGGCTGGGATTATGGGCATGTGTCACCGAGCCTGGTGTGACTTTGAAATTGTAAAGTATATGAATTCTTTAAAGATTATGGGACTTTTTAGGCTTGGCCGAAAGATGGGGTAGAGGGAGCCAAAGGACCCTCTGTAAAAAGAACACAAGTTAAACCACACACAAAAATAACTTCAAGAATTGGAGACTTCAATGCTACCTGTTTTGAGCAGACAACAAACCACTTCTTTAATAACAAGGGAAGTAGGACTTTGTGGGGCTGGGGAGATGGTTTAGTGGGTAAAGTGCTTGCCATGCAAGCATGAGGACCTGAGTTCAAATCCCAGCACCCATGTAAAAATCCAGGCATGGTGCTGCTGTATTATAATCCGGTGCTGGGGAGGTGGTGACAGGATCCCTGGAGCTCACAGGCAAGCCTCCTCAGTGAGGACCAAGTCCCAGTGAGAGGCCTTTTCTCAAAAAACAAGGTGGACAGCACCTGAGAAAAGTGGGGTCACCTCTGCACACACACGAGGCAAAGGGGTTTTTTGTTTTGCTTTTTTTTTTTTTTTTTTTTTCATTTCTTTTTTGTTTTGCTTTTTGGAGACAGGGTTTCTGTGTGTAACCCTGGCTGTCCTGGAACTCCCTCTGTAGACCAGGCTGGCCTTGATCTCAAGAGATCCACCTGCCTCTGCCTCCCCAGCACTGGGATTAAAGGCATGTGTCACCATCGCCCAGCGAGTTTTTCTTTAGATTTGATTTCTTGGTTTTTTTGAAGCAGGGTTGCTATCTAGTCCAGGCTGGCCGGGAACTCGCCATTCTCCTTCTAAACCCTGCGGCCACAGGTGTGTTAATCGTACCTGGCTAAAATGTGGGATGTGGGAACTCTGTCTGTCCTTAGGGTGTCTCTTAAGCAGCTGGCCTTAGTAGCAGTCAACTTCATTCTCCTCTAACACACCCACCGTGGCCAGCATGTCCTGCAGCAGGGACTGTGGGCTCTTTTCCACGTGGTCACTGCTCTGGGCCAGCTTGCCCTGCAGGCCCTCCAGGTCCAAAGAACGCAGGATGGCGAGCATGGCCTCGGGCTCCAGGTCCCCTAGAGGCTGGCCCGGCTCACCTTCCTGCCACCTCTGCAGGGCAGCCTCCACTGAGACCGAGCTGGGGCTGTCCCCGGCCTCCTGGGGGCTACTGCAGGAAGCTGTCTTGTCCCTCAGGAAGAGCAGCAGGTCGCAGGCCTTTTGGGCGACCGGGCGGTCGCAGTCAAGCAAGGCACAAAAGGCAAACTCAAAGAGTGGCAGACGGCAGAGAGTTTGCAAGAATTCCAGGTGTGGGCCAGGAGAGGTGGCTCCGGGCAGACCCACTGTATAGGGGCAGTGGAGGCTGGGCTGGCCCATCGCCTGGGCGAGAAACACCCACGCCAGCTCCAAGCCCTGCACTCGCACCTCCCAGTCCAGATCCCGGCTCACTGCCTGGAGCACGGTGGCCACAAACCACTCTGTGTCTCGAACCACGTCGACATGGCCGTCCCTCAGCCACTCGGTAAAGACCCGTAAGACAGCCCTCCGAGGAAAGCCCTCGGAGTCCGTGGACAGGATATGCATGAGGTCCGTGAGCAGGCCCTGCAGGTCGGAGGGTTCCAAAGAAGTCAGTGCCATCTTGGCAGAATTACCTTGAGAGAAACTCTGGGTGTGATTGTGATGGGAGTGTCTGGATGGGGCTACAGGAGGGAACGGGCTGGGGTCCCGGACTGAATGAGGAGCTGGGGAGCTGGGCACTGGCCTCCATCTCTCTCTGCTTCCCGACTACAGATGCAAACTAACCGGCTGCCTCAAGCTCTGACCGCCACGGTGCACCCTCAGACTGTGAGCCCAATATACCCATCCTTCCTTAACCTGCTTTCTTCAGGCACTTTGACCCAGCAGCAAGAAATGCAACTAACACTGCTGATGAGCGGGGAAGGACAGCATCCAGGAGACGTGAGCCCATGGCCATCTGGGCTGGGGCCATGTGCCACTCAGGCCCCTTCCCACGTGTTCTGCATACAACCCTTCAGCCTTGCCCATGCCTTTTTAGGGGTCACAATGGTAAAGACAGGGCGTCAGGAAAAGCACAGGCATTGTGCCCTGCAGCCCCCGGCTCCCAAGTGGTCCCTCTGGCCAGCACGGCTCTCGGAAGCAGCTGTTACAGATCCAGCTGCTTTCTGACTCACGGGACTGACAACAAATGGCTCCTACCTGCTGGGCCTGCGGGTCCTCGGGGCTGGCGGGAGCGGCCTGCAGACCCCGGCTGGACAGCTGCCCTGCGGCACCCACCGCGCTTGCGCGGACGTAACTCTCAGGGTCTTGGAGGAGCTGGCAGGCGAGCGCCGGCACTTCGGAGGAATGCAGTGCCTTCCTGAAGTCAGCCTGACCTGGGCGGGGGGTCAAATACCACACAGCTGTGATGGAGCCCACCCAGGCAGTCTGAGAGCCCCGGGCCAGTGGGACACTTGTACACGGCACGCACACTCTTGTCCCCAGGGTGCTCACCTCCCCACTGTCGGAGCAGCTGTGTCAGGAACTCCAGGGCCGAGTCCCTCACCTCCCAACACGGGCTGCACAGGCGCTTCTGTAGTATGGGGAACAGCTCTGTACCAGGAAGGAGTGGTCAGTGGCCTCCAGGCTCACACTTCCCCAGGGACACCTTGCCCGGCCCCCAACTGCCTCCACCCCAGCACACTTCCGCACGGAGCTAGTTACCTCCGAGGAAGAGCAGGGCATCAGGGCTGAGATCAGAGCAGCCGGGGGCCTTGTGGGAGTTCTGGAGCCACCTGAGTGTGGCCTGGAAGGCCTTCTTTAGGACCTAGAATGGGACGGGCTAGAAGGTGGGGTGGGGACAGGCTACCCACGTCCCTGTACCATATACCTTTGCCACCCCTAAATAAAAGCACAGGTAAGTACACACTAGCCTCCCAGATAGCGAGACTGAAGAGGATGCCTTCTGAGGAGCCTCTTCTGAGGTGACGGGACTTCGCGTGGACATGGCACCAAAAACCTCCCAGCCCTTCCTTATTTTGTCCATTCTGCCTGGCTTGAAGTCTACACTTAGAAGAGGGGTATTATGCATGAGAGTCTGCCCTCAATTCCCTCCCTCCGATGGAATTCTGCGAATGGCAGACATGGAGACAGGAGGAATGGGAACTGCAGTCCAGCCTGGTCTATACAGTGACATCCTGTCTCAAAAACCTAGAAACAAAACCCACTGAAGAACAGACTTCCCCGTCGAACACTGGGTTACAGGTTATCATTCCTGCCCCTCCAGCGCCATCCCGGCCCCAACAGCTTCAGGACTGCCTCAGTGGAAGCCTCACCCCACCCTGGATCCCATGCAGCCATTGCTACGGGTTCTGAGTCTTCTGTCAAGGGTCTCTGCTCCCTCAAAGTCTTATCATACAGCCACAGCTGTCCTGGAACTCTTTGTAGACCAGGCTGGCCACAAACTCATAAAGATCCGCCTTCCTCTGCCTCCCAAGTGCTGGGATCTAGCTTGTCAGGGTTCCTTTGTAGCCCAGACTGGCCTTGAACTCATGATTCGCCAGTTTCTACCACATCTGTGTGTGTTGGGGGCTGCAGGTGTGTACCACTCCACCCAGCTAAAAAGGTCACTCTGGGCAGTGGCTCTGTGGCCCTGTCGGAAGTATTAAGTGAGAAGGTCCCTAGCTGTGCAGGCCTCCCAGAACTGATCTGAGGTACCGTGGGGCTGGACTCCGGGCTCTCAAGGGTCTTCAGGAGGACAGCAAATACCTCCAGCACCAACTCCACAGGGCCTGAAACAGACATGAATGGAGACATCAAGGGTCTTCAGGAGACATCAACCTGACTTCTACCCAGAGCCCACCACCTGGCAGGGAACACGGATTCCAAACCTTAAGCAAGCAGGGATAAGATGAGGGCCCATCAGGCCCCAGAAGAAAGAGAAGAGAAAATGGAACTCAGGGCAAGGGAAAACATCACTCACTCGTCCCCTGAGACAGTGCCCCCAAGAAGTCAAGGGCTGCTCGCTGGACACGAACACAGCTGCCCAGAGTCCCACAGAGACGGCCTCCCACGCTGGAGCTAGGGTCCGCCGAGCCATCACAGAGACGCAATATGGTGACCGCAGCTTGCAGCAGGGGCACCTGTGGCCAGGGTGAGGGGCACTGGGGCTGCAGGGAGGAGGACGGTCAGCAGAGGCCTGAGGTCTCGCGGCTCGACAGACACAGGCCAAGGCTGCACTCACCAGAGCCTGCAGCTCCTCCAGGTGGGCAAGAGTCTGGCAGAGGAGGCCCACACAGGCCGACTTAGAAGACAAGAGTACGTCCACCGTCAGTGGGCTATCCACAGTCCCAGCCAACCAGCCTGAGGCAAAGACAACAGCATCTCTGCAGTGACCACCATCCAGAGCAGGGCCGGGTCAAGCTCAGGGCCAGGGCTCGTTAGGGATGCTGTCCACCTGTACTTTTGGCTGGGGGGGCAGGGTAGCTCATTCTTCTTGGACTAAGAATGGAGGTCCCACCCTCTCTGCGTACCTGGAGGTCCAGGGGCCTGAGTGGTGGCTTTCAGGATACAGGCCAGGGGCTGGAGGAGGACTCCAAAGGCCTGGGTCCTCAGTTCCTGGGGGCTGGGGACACAGTACACGGTGAGGGTAATAGTCTGGCTGCAATCTAAGCATTCCCAGTGAGTCTATGTTGGCTAAGCACAAGAGGGTGCAGTCTCCCCTGAAACAGTTCCTCTGCAAGCTACTAGTTAGAAAGCAGGAGAGGAGGAGCCTAACCAAGGCCTGGGGTCTTGGCCCTGATGTCCTCAGGAGCAGTGTCTGGGTCTCAGGGGCCGCAGAGAGGCTGGTTACACTCCCTGATCACAGTGACTGGGAAATCCAGGCTTCTAGGGCAGCCCCCAAGTGTGCTCCCACTGTGTTCAATAACCTGAGATGTCCTTTTGCATAGTGTGATGGACCACCCTGACGAACTGAGCCTGCTCACGTCCTCAGCACTCTTCTTCCTGCATCCCACATTCTGCAGCCCATACCTCCACACATCTCGTGGAGTATACACTGTAGGGCTCCAGAAGCCTGGCTCGGCCATATTGGAGCTCAGCTACAGATAGCTCAGAAGTTAGCTGTAGCTCTGGGAGTACCACAAAAACTTTTGTTTCAAATAGTTCCATCTCGTGCTCACTGTGGTGTGGCACATGTTTAGGCAGAGGTGGAGATAGTAAAGTGAGTTCAAGGACAATCTGGGCAATTTTGTGAAAACTGACTCAAAATAAGACCAAAAAGAAGGCTGGGGATGAAGCTGTATGACAGAGCCCCTGCCTAGAATCCCCCAGTGAGGGGCTGGGGTGTGGCTCAGTGGTAGAGCACCAGCCTAGAAATCCCCCAGTGAGGGGCTGGGATGTGGCTCAGTGGTAGAGCACCTGCCTAGAATCTCCCAGTGAGGGGCTGGGGTGTGGCTCAGTGGTAGAGCCCCTGCCTAGAATCCCCCAGTGAGGGGCTGGGGTGTGGCTCAGTGGTAGAGCACCTGCCTAGGATCCCCCAGTGAGGGGCTGGGGTGTGGCTCAGTGGTAGAGCACCTGCCTAGAATCTCCCAGTGAGGGGCTGGGGTGTGGCTCAGTGGTAGAGCCCCTGCTTAGAACCCCCCAGTAAGAGGCTGTCGTGTGGCTCAGTGGTAGAGCATTGGAGTGTAGCAAATTCCATACCAGTGCTGAAGAGGGGAAAGAGACAGCAAAGGGAAGAAAAGAGAAAAAAGGAAGAGGGGAACAGGAAGAGGTAATCAATGCTTCAATACCATCCTACATGGCCCATTCTCACACCTGGCTTCCCAGTTTCCAAAGTTCCCCAACCATTACTGTAACATTCTCAGCACACCCACTCATACCAGTGTTGAAGTTTCAGGGTCCCCAGGGCTAGAGGCCCAGCTTGTGTGGGGCTCAGGCGCCTCAGAGTCTGTGCCATCATCTCCCACAGGCCACAGGCTGCGAAATTGAATACAGGAGACCTGCAGAAAGAAAATAACTCCTCCTCAGTGCATCAGTGCCTAGCTAGACAGCTGCAAACGTGCCCAGTCCTGCAGATGTTCCCTGAGGCGACAGTGCCTGGGTCCTCCCCATGAAGCATTGGCTACTCTGAGATACCACAGGCAACTACCGCTCACCCCCAGGCCCCCGCAGCCACCTGACCTGGCTACACTGAGAAGGAGGTCCATGAGCGAGTGCACAGCTGGAATGGGGTCTCTCTCAAACAGGCTGGCGACAGGGGGACTTAGCTGTTCCCAGAGGAACCCTGTCCAGGGGCTATGGCAGCGCCCAAAGGTGGTAGTCAGGACATTCAAGGCCCGTGTGACCTGCGGGGTGGCTTTGGAACGTAACGACTCTTCTACATGGCTCACAATCTTCCGGGCACAGACAGGCCAGGCGACAGACTCTGGGATGGGGGACCCTGGCGCCCCACCTTTCATGGAAAGAGCCAGGATGTGTACTAGGAGCTGGCTGGCTGCAGAGGCCACGAACAGGCTGGGGTCTCCCTGCAAGGAGAAGAGCGTGTCCACGGCCCCTGGAGTGGACACGGAAAGGTCAGCCTGAATGAGGAAGCCAGCAGAGAACACCTTCCAGCTACCATACCCTTCTGGGCCTCCGGGAAAGCACCCAGACCCTCCTCTGCTCCAGCCAATGTAATAGCCTTGGCTGTCCCAGACTCTCTGTAGAACAGACTGGCCTTAAACTCAAGAGATCCGCCTGCCTCTGCCTCCCTAGCGCTGGGATTTAAATTGTGCGCCTCCACCACTTGGCACCTTCTAATCAGTTCTAATTTGTTTCAGGAAAAACTCATGATCGCTTGACAACACACAACCGCAGGAGCCACCCCAGACTCCAAGAATCGAAGGTGACGATGACTCCACACTTCCTGTGTGCTCAACCTGACAACCCCGGCCCACCAACCACTTCCCCAGCCGAGAAGACTAGACTCAGAGAGGTTCGGGCTCCTCGGAGACTCCCACAGCACAGGCAGAAACAAGAGGCCCTGGAGGTGGACTGGGGCAGGGTGTGGGCTAAAACACTCACCACTGTCAGCCAGGAAGTGCAGGGCGCTGGGGTGCTGTGCCAGGGAGCACAGGCCCTGGATCCAGCCGCTGCGCACGCTGGGCACGCGCCAGGCTGCCCAGCTGAGGGCACCCGTCTCCCCAAAAAGCCCCAGCAACAACTCCCCCTGCTAAGAAGCAAAGAAAGCATCAGGGATGCAGAGGAAAAAGGGCTTTTTTGGGTTTGTTTTTCAGGACCGCTGGAGACAGGCTTGGGGTGTACAGCTTCAATCCTGGCATTCAGAAGCAGAAGCAGGTGGGTCTCTGAATTTTAGGCCATCCAGGGGTACATGGTGAGACCTTATCTCAAAAATGAAAACCAGGGACTAGAGAGTCCACCCACAGTTCAGGAGCACTGTCTGCTCCAGTAGAGAGACCCAGCTCAGGGCCCAGCACCCTCATGGTGGCTCACAACTGTCTAGATGCTGGTGCCAGGGGATCTGATGGCCTCGTCTGGTCCCCACATGAAATGCATGGATGTGGTCCAGGGACATACATGTAGGCAAAACACCCACAGGTATAAAAGTAAACACCAGGTGTAACGGTGCTCGCCTTTTATCCCAGCATCAGGGAGGCAGAGGCAGGTAGATCTCAGGGGGAAAAAAAACCCTCTAACAACAAAACAAACAAAAAAGCCACAGGACTGGTAAAGGTACCAACTGGTACCACACAACTGTTCCCAGACTCCAGCACCACAGCTCTGCCCTTGCGAGAGGAGAGAGGTCAGAGGGGAACAACCCAGTTTCTTTTCCTCCTTCTTTCTTTACAAGACTTTTATTATTTTTAAATTCTCTTTTTGGCTTTTTGAGACAGGGTTTCTCTGTGTAGCCCTGGCTGTCCTAGAACTCTCTCTCTGTAGACCACACTCACAGAGATCCCCCTGCTTCTACCTTCTTCCCAAGTGCTGGGATTAAAGGCGTTGGCCACTACCACCTGCCTTCTTTCTAAATTCTATGTCTGAGTGTGGCTCTGTGTACATGCAGGCAGGTGCCTGTGGAGGCCAGAAGAGGGCTTCAGATCCCCTAGAACTGGGTTTCCCTGTGTGGGGCAGGGGTCCATCAATGGAGACTACGCTGTTCCTTCCCCTCCATGTGACTGACTCCCGATTTCATGACTTTACTGCAGACAGGCATCTGGGGTCTTCGCACTGCCCATCAGGAACAGCTCAGAACATGGCAAGGATCACACAGCAGTGAGAACCGGAAGCCAGCCAGCATCATCCCTGGCAAGTGTTTCCAAGTAGGGGCAATGTGGGGTGACCCTTGGGTTAAGTCCTGGTGCACAGGCCACACAGGAGCAGGGCCAGCCACTGTGACCCAGGCACTGAAATGGTTCCTAATCCAGAAGGAAGGATGCCCACTCCTCAGGGGACAGGCACGTGGGACACAGAGGCTCACCTGAAAGTACTGGAAACAGTCTTCCTGGGCCGCAAAGATCCCAACAAGGCGCAGAGCAAAGGAGAAGACCCTGGGGCTCACGTCCTGTGGCTTCAGCACATGGGACAGTAACTCCATGAGGCAGGGGTGGTCCTGCAGCAGCTGGAGGCTGGACTCTGTGGAGAAAGGACATCCCAAGAGAGCAGTGACCGCGAAAACACTCTAGAAGTGGCTCACACATTCCTTTCCCTCAGGATTGAGTAGGCTAAGGGGGAAGGGTATTTGCAACAAATGGCTCTTAACTTGAATTCATTAAGGAGACCCCAGAGAGTCAATGACTCAGCGGTGGATAAAAGATACAGACAAGAACCATAAAGACAACAAGCAAAAAGCTGGGGCTATAACTCCAGAGAACCTATCTAGAATCCCCAGTGAGGGGCTGGGGTGTGGCTCAGTGGTAGAACATTATGGCAGCATTATGGCATAGAAAAAAAAAAGTTGAATTTACAATCTCAGGGCAAGACTTTTACACACCTGGGAGAAACAATTACATGGACAGACTACCCAAGAGCACAGCAGATGTGAATGATGAAAACCAATCTAATGAACAAGTAT
>NW_026596466.1:3964067-3988018 GCF_907164565.1 Psammomys obesus
TGTAATCCGAATTATCCTTGAATTTGTTATGTAGCTGAGGATGGCCTCGAACTCATGAATCTCTTGCCTCCAATTCTAAATGCTGGGATTATAGGCTTGTAGCATCATGTCTGGCTTTTACCTCACCACCCCACCAAGACAGAGTTTCTCCATGTAGCCTTGGCTGTCCTAGAACTCACTCTGTAGACCAGGCTGACTTTGAACTCACAGAGATCTGCCTGCCTCTATCTCCTGAGTGCTGGGGCTAAAGGCTGCAGCACCACTGCTCAGCCCTGGCTTTTTTCCTTTGGTGGGAGAGGGAGGGTCAGAGCTAGGCACTGACCCCAAGGCTTCATGCATGGTTGGCAAGCACACTGCTGGACCACACCCCAGCCTTTCTTTTTTGTTGTTACTGTTTTGGGGTTTTTGTTTTTTCTTTGCTTTTGAAACAAGGTCTCCTAGTCCAGGTTAGCCTTGAATTTGCCATGTAGCTGAGGCTGACCACTGATCCTCCCCCTGTGTGTCCCAAGTGTTCTGCCACATCTGGCTGCCAGAGCCATTTCTCTTGCTTTCAACGGGATCTTACTAAGTTGCCTTGAACTCACTTGTGTAGCCCAGACCATACACTTACAATCCTCCTGCCTCAGCCCCACTAGCTGGGCCAACAGGCTTGCACCAACAAGCACAGCTCCACCATGAGGGGCATTTTAAAAACTGCTAAAAACTGGGAGAGCAATGGGAAGAAGAACTACCTAGGACACCTAGCTTTGTGGGGAACAAAAGGTACAGAATGAGACCAGATACCCCCTAAATTAACTAAAGCCCACTGAAATGGTATACTCCATTTTCCATTTATTTTATTTTATAGACATTTTCAAGATAGGGTGTCCTTCCATAACCCAGGCTGGCCCTGAACTCACCACATAACCCAGGCTGGCCTCAAACTTAGAGCAACCCTCCTGCCTTGGCCTCCCAGATGCTGGGATTACAGATATGCTTCGCCATGCCCAGCTGAACTGGTAAACTTTAAAACAGGTGGAGTCTGGGACATGTAAAATATTCGTAGGTCAAATGTGGTGGCACACTCCTTTAAACATGGCACTTGGGAGGCAGAGGCAGGCAGACCTCTGATTGTTCAAAGCCAGCCTGGTCTACATAGTGAGTTCAGGCTAGCCAGGACTTCATAGTTAAACGGTGCCTCCAAAGGAACAATAATAGACCAACTGGTGAATCGGGCTGGGGAGATGGGTCCACAAGTAAGAGTGTCTGCTCTGCAAGCATGAGGACCTGAGTTTAAATTCCCAGCACTCACATAAAAGCCAGCTTGGCTGTCCAGGCCTCTAACCCTCCAGTAGGGGGAGGGGAGCAGACTGGCTGATCCCAAGAGCTTCCAGGCCAGCCCATTCTCCTGTACTGTCAGGTTCAGTAACAGACCTTGCCTCAAGGCAATAGCTTAGGGACTGATGGAGGAAGATGCCTAACCTTCTGCTCTGACCTTTACACTTAGATGCCTGGGTGTGCATGCAAAACACACACACACAATTCTGTAAAACTAACTTGTAAACACTGAAAACTGAACCTCAAGGACTGGGGAATGGCTCTGTGGATAAAGCTCTTTCTATGCACAGCCAGAATTCAGATCCCCAGAACCATATACATGCTAGGCAGGCAGCACTTCAGAGGCCCAGACGGAGAACCCTCAGCTGTCCTGCTAGAATAGCCAACTTGGCAAGCTCTGGGTTCAAGTGAGAGAGAAACAGTGACCCTGCCTCAAAGCGTAAGGTGGAAAGTAAAAAAGACACCCAGTGTCAACCTCTGACCTCCACACTCATGAGAAAATGTGTACATACACACACATGCAAACACACACATATACCCTACATATACCATGCCAAACCAAACCAAACCAAACCAAAAAAAACCTAGGCCAGGCATACTTGTGCCTCGCTTTAATCACAGTACTCAGAGGAAGAGGCAGGCAGATCTCTGAGTTCCAGAGTTCAAGGCCAGTGTGGTCTACAGAGAGACCCAGGGCTATACAGAGGAACTCTGACTCAAAACAAAACAAAACAAAACAAAACAAAACAAAACAAAAAAGCCTAAATTCCAGAAGTACCATGCAGTAAAACTTGTAGGATTCAACTAACATGTTAGTTTTATAGGACTATTATCATTTTAAATTCTGTAACTTAGGCAAGACAAATGGGGACCTAGCTCAGAGGGTGGAATGCTCCTGCCGTAGAAAGCCCTGGCTCCATCCTTGGCATCCAAGAAAACCAGGGCTCAGCAGTATAGGAAGGAGGACCACAGGTTCAAGTCATCCTGGGCTAAAAGGACAAAGTAAAACAAGGAAGAAAGATGGTAGGCCTCTGTAGCTGGTCTTTGCCACTTTGAGGGTCTTCTTTTTCCCACCCTTTATCTCCCCAACACCCCAGTTCAGCCCCTAACACTAGACAGGAGAGAAACAGATACAGGAGAAAGAGATCCCTGAATCTAATTTCTGTTTGTTTCTTCTTTGACCACAGCAAACAACCTCCCTAAATGACCAAAAGCCCCCCATACCCTGCCTCTCAGAGCGCTGTTACCCTGTGAAAAGTTCCCAGAATTCCAAATGTCACACAATCACAGAAATTATCTGCAGCTGGCAAAACCACACTTTTGCTAGAACATGAGGCAAATCATCACTAGCTGCTGCACTAGCTGCTTCGGACAGTCTGAAGCAGCCCCACATCCCCACATCTGGGATTAAAACAAAAGCACAGTCTTACAATATTTAGCAAGGCACATTGGCGCATGGCTGCAATCCCAGAATTCGGGGAGGCAGAGGCAGGCATGGATCTCTGTGAGTTTGAGACCAGCCTTGTTTACAGAGCAAGTCACCCTGCCCACTCACCCTTAACTCCCAACCAAACCTGGAAATAGAAAAAAAAAAAAAAAAAAAAAAAAAAAAAAAAGGAAGTGATTACACTAAGGTCCACCCACCCACACAATAAGGATGTGACTCAGGCTGGCCTTGAACTCAGTATGTAGTGCTGGCTACCCTCGAAGTCAAGATCCTCTTGCCTTGGTTTCTAGATGACATGGCCCACCACCCACCCAGACAGGCAAAATACAAGGAAGATGGCCAAACAATGTTGGCGTGTGCTGTGCAAGAACAGAGGAAGCCTGGATGAGGATGGATGCGATGGGACTTTCAATCTGTGTCTCCACTGTGACTCCATCTTGACTCTTCCCTGATCAGCCACAGAGCCTCAAAGTGGTGACGCATACCAGATGGATGGACAATTCTATAAGCCGTGTCCTCACCTGCCTCTGTCACTGTTTTAAACCAGTCCAGCAGTTTCTCCAAGCAGGTGTCATCTGCCACCAGCTGTCTGGGATCTGCCAGAACAGCACAGAGTGCCGGGAGGAGCCGGGAGCATTCTGGGTCCATGATCAGGCCAGCAGTTCCTACAGAGGAAGCAAGACAGCCTCTTGACTTCAGACAGCAGCCAACTTGGTTACCGGCAGCCCTCAATGCCTGCTATGATGGAGGAGGGGCCCAGAAGCCCACAGAGTTGCTAAGCTCAGTCCCGGGGAACCCGAGCTATCAAGAGGATGGAGTCCTGGCAGCAGCACTGTGAGTGAGGCCAGGTTAACCAGGGCCACAGGCCTTTGGTGTCAAAGTCTATCAACTTGGGGGTTTGGTGGCGTTGGGGTGGAGGGTGCAGTTGCCTACTGACCTCGCTGCGGGGAGAGCAGAGTCAGAGGATCAGCCAGGTACCTGCCCAAAGTGTATTCCAGCGGTCACCTGCACGAGACAAGTCCTCCAGCCCACCCAGGAGTGCAAAGGAAAGTGGGTGTCACAGCCCAGGTCGGTAGAGACTGCAAGTGACAAGCCTGCGGCCTGCACCAGTAAGTGTCCCCTCGGGACAGAAATACGCATCTTGGAGGGCAAAGATGTCAGTGTCTGAAGGCCCTGCAAGGCTCCATCTGACTCCCGACATCCGGCGTCCGTACCTCCCAAACCGGGTAAGAGGTGCGCTCTCCACGACTGCAAGTTAGCCTGGGGTTCTAACCCTGCCCCCGCGTCCCTCCGCTCCGGGAAGTAGGCCCGAGAGTGCAGAATGCACCACCAGGCCCTCAGTGCCCGGCCGGGGCTGGAACTCCCCCTTACCGGGATCTCAAGCCCCACTGTTTGCCTGGTCCGCTGAGGTTCCGGTGTCTGAGGCAGGCCCCGCCCGCGCCTCTGCAAATTCCTCTTCAAGCCGGCCAAAGCCCCGCCCCCTCCAGGTCCGGCCCCACTTCTGAGTTTGCGCCGCGGGGCCGCAAGCCCCGCCCCATACCACCACAGGCCCCGCCCCCCGCGGGAGTTGGCTGATCGCAGCCCAGCCGAGGCTCCGCCCTCTCGGTCCCGCCCTCTCGGCCCCGCCCCCGACGCAAGTTCCTCTCCACGTGGTTACAGGCGCCGCTGACTCCGCCCGGCTCTGGGACTCCACGGGGCCCCGCCCTAAGTCAGTACCATGTGACGGACGCGGGGGGGAAGGAGCGGGGTCGCCGCGCTTGGAGGGTGGTGGCCCCGAGCGCCGCTCCGATCACCTCCAAGGCTCCAGGCCCCGTCAACGCGCGCCTGCTGGGTGACGCTCGAGATCGCCACGCTGTCCCAGCCTCTGCGAACTGCCACCCCCCCAGGTCGCTCAGGGGACGTGCCCACGCGAGCGCTGGGCGGGCGCCTCCGAGGCGGGCTCGCCGTGGGCATGGCCACTCCCTGAAAGGCTGCGCTGGCCTCGGGCCGCGTGTCGGCGAGGCTTTTGGCGGCGTCCCTGGCCTCTTCTGGCTGGCAGCTTCAGTGCGAGGTGTGGGGAGCAGCGGGCCGCTCGGAGCCGGCTCTCCCCGCTCTGCTAACGATAAACATTAGAAGTTGGCCAGCGGGGTTGTGGGGAGGTGGTTATAGAGATGTTTCGATGGTTAGGAGTGCCTTTCACTCTCCCGAAAGACCAGAGTTCGGTGCCCAGCGCCGAGGTCAAGCACGCACACGCAGGTGGCACACACTCAACACAAACAGTATCTGTAGGGCCCGGCGTGGAGGCTTCTGCCTTTAAGCTCGGGACAGGACGTACGTCTGTTTGAGTGGTAGCCACCCTGTCTCTAAAGAAAAAAGTTTCAAGTACGTTAGAGTAAGACTACTCGTGAAGCCTCGTACCGGGCTTCGTGTTTCAATGTCACCCAACTGCGGAAAGCTGTTTTTGTTGCTTTGTTTTTTTTTGTTTGGTTTGGTTTTTTTCGAGACAGGGTTTCTCTGTGTAGCCCTGGCTCTCCTGGACTAGCTCTGTAGACCCGCCTGCCTCTGCCTCCCAAGTGCTGGGATTACAGGCGTGCACAGCCGCACCCAGCTGAGGAGTGCTGTTCACTCACGAACTGAAGGCGGAGCCCGGCTGTGGCGCCGAGGAAAAGAAAAAAGAAAAGCTGGGCCCAGTGGTAGGTGCTATACAGTTGTAATCCCAGCATTGAGGGAGCAGAGACAGGAAGATGTTGACGCAAATGAGACGCTGTGTTTACACCTACCCCAGGCCTGCTGTGCCACAGGGGAAGTGTTCCTCATCTGGCCTGGGTGGCAAAAGCCGCCAGAGTCCTGGAGAGTTCTGGGAGGCTTAGATAGCAAACCAGTCAGCTGGGGTTCTCAGTAGTTGGTGCTCGCCCACCGACAGTCCGGGTGTGCACTGTTTTCCTCAAGGCGCCAGACCCCAAGTCTAACAATTAGGGAGCAGCCTTGGCCCCCAACAGCTCGGCTTATTTAGAGGAAAAAAAAAAAAAAAAGCATTTAAATAGGTGCCAATCGTTAAGGACGGTGCCTTGCGCTCTGTCCCCTGTGTCCGCTCAGCCTGGCGACCCAAGAACCTCTGCCCACTAGTCTACGTAGAGGCAGCCACCGTTTGCTGAAACCCAACTCGGGCTCCTGAAGTTAGAGCGTGGCTCCGAGGTACAGCCAGCCTTGCATGCAGGAGAAACCAAAAAACAAAACAACCGAAACCCACAAGAGACAAGGTGAGGCCGTGCAGTGCAACCCGGGGACGGTACCTGGTTGCCCCCCCATCCCCCGCCCGCGCTCACGCTGCGCGCGCACACGGTTCGCTGGGCTCCGGAGGAAGGACCACATCCGGGGCCCTGTGGCCGCGGCACGGTTGCCATGGTAGCAGGGTGGCTGGCAGGCCTCCCACGCTGAGGGCCAAACTCGCAGCGACCGGGAGGCCGCGCAGCGCCGCGACAATGAGCGAGGGCACAGCAGATCTGGCCTCGGAGACGGTAAGGAGGCTTGGGTCAGAAGGAGGACGGACGCACGGCGGCAGCCAGCCCCGGCAGGCCGATTGTTACCGCACAAGAGCCAGCCCGGGGCGTCGCCGCCACCGTGCCCGCGCCAGCAACCTGTGGCTCCCGCCTGCGCTCGCGGAGGTCATTGCTTCCAGGAAGCCCCCGGGACTGTGGCCACCCGCACGTGCTGCGGGTCTGAGGCCGCGGCCGGCTGGTGACGAGCTCTTCTTGTAAGTGCTGGAACCGGTTGCCCTCCGGTGACGCCCCGGAGCGATCCCGAGCAATGAAGAAGGCCTACCCCATCCCACCCTCGTAGTTAGCCCGAGGGTCCGAGCGGCCTCTCTGGAAGAGGCTCTCGTTCTCTGGGCGCCGGGTGGACTACCCCTGGCCCCCGGTGCGTTCCGGTACCAAGGGAACTTTGTGCATTCCAGTGGGGGCTCTAGGACAGGGCAACAGGCTGATGTCCCCAGTCTCAAAGACAAGTAGGAAGCAGTTTGTTGCAGGTTTAGGGCTGGCGGGAACATCAAATGCAAAGGCCTCGGGGCAGGAAAGTGGCAGAAAGCAAGCCCTCTGGGATCAGCCTGAGAAGGATTGATGGGAGGTAGCCAGGGACCAGGCTCTGGTGGAAATGACTTATCAAGGGTCCAAGGGACT
The DNA here is from genome assembly GCF_907164565.1 of Psammomys obesus. NCBI lineage: Eukaryota > Metazoa > Chordata > Mammalia > Rodentia > Muridae > Psammomys > Psammomys obesus. Next base: position 3,970,989 of record NW_026596466.1, read on the forward strand.
TCTGTGGGAGTTTCCACGGAAACTGGGGTACCCTGATTTCTGGTCAGTGGAGAGCAACGGGGGTTTCCTACTTGTCCATCCAGAGGAGGCTTTCCAAGTCCTGCCTGGTTTTAAGAGGTCGGTCACAACACGTCTTCAGGAACTGTCCCATCATCTCTCTTTGTGTGTGCTACTTGGGACTGATACCCTCTTGCCAGGCCAGAGCGATACAGATGAGCCTCCCCGACTCTGGTCACTGAGGGATTCCAGACAGTCACTTTACTGCAGAGTCAGATCCCAGCCCCGTCCAAGTGCAAGCACTCAGCCACTGAGCCATGCCCCCAGCCCTCACTGGGCTATTCCCCTGAACTCTGTCTCCAGGCCTTTAAGAAGTTAAAATCATCTCCTCCTCCTCCTCCACATTCTCCTTTTTTTTTTTTTTTGGTTTTTAGAGACAGGGTTTCTCCTCAGAGCCCTAACTGTCCCGGAAGCACTTTGTAGACCAGGCTAGCCTCAAAGTCACAGAGATCCTGCCTCTGCCTCCCCGAGTGCTGGGATCACACACAGGAGCCACCCACGCCGTCAAGAAGTTAAAACTTTCTTCTGTTGTTATTGCAAAGAAAACTCATTGCATTTCAGTACACTTGGCTAATTATCCATACACTGGCGAGCTAGAGAAACCCAGTTAATGCTTGTGTTTCTCATATGTGTCACGTTTTGAAAACATCACTATTTCCACTATTCTGTAACTTTTACCATTAACTTTGTTGCTAACATTTTCTGGAGTTTTAAAAAATGGTCAGACTTTGTATGCAGGTCAGGCTGGCCTCAGATTCCGCCTCCCTCTGCCTCAGCCTGCCAAATCCTAGGATTACAGGCTTGCTCCACCAGGAGGTGTGTGTTTTCCAAAATGTAACCAAGGACTGGGGAGAAGGCTTGGTGGGTAATGCTTGCCTTGCACTTCAGTTGGGAGTCCACACCTCCACAGCCCACATCAAAGCCACATGGGTATGGCTGCTGCCCGTACTTCCAAGTCTCGGAAACTGAAGTCAGACCTCCACAAGTGTGCATACACAAACATGTGAACACACATACACGAATGAGCACACCAGATACGTAGACACATGTAAAGAAATGGGGGCAGTGGAGAGACAGCTTGGTTAGGAGCAGTTTTTCCTCTCCTCAGTGTTACAGTTCAGTTCCCAGCGCCCATGTCAGGGTGTTCACAGTTGCCTGTCGCCTCCAGGCACCCTCTTCTGGCATCCAAGGTACCTTCAGGCACACACAAACACAAACAGGAAAAATGAAGTTAAAACATTTGCTTGCAAAACTGCTCTGCTCCGCCAGGAGATGGGCAAGAGAGCATCACCATCCTTTGAATGGAAGATGAGAAAGTCAGAATGCAGAAACAGTGGAGAATGGAGTGCTTCTCGCATTGGGAGCTTTGTCAGTCACACACAGTAGACCTGAGGACCCACCATACTTCTGTGGGTGTGGAGTCACTTGGCCAAGCAGAACCTTCCGTTCACCATCCCCCACACCCCTCCTCTTCGTGTGTGTGTGTGTGTGTGTGTGTGTGTGTGTGTGTGTGAACAGAGGCCAGAAGAATGTCACATGACACTCCTCAGGCGTCATCCGAACACACCCCTTTTTTTGAGGGAGGGTCTCACACTAGGCTGGCTGGCCAGTGAGCCGCAGACGTTTACCTGTGTCAACCCCCACCCCCGGCAGAGCATCGAATTCAGATCCTCATGCTTGATCAGCAAGCATTGTTCCGACTGAGGCAGCCCCCTCGTCCCCACCCGTGCTTTCTGAAGATCAGGGTTATACTGCGGGATGGAGCTTTCCTGGGCTGTCCCAGGGGCTGTGCTGAGTTGTGCTGCCACAGCTCGGACAGGCAGTGTGCAGATGCGGCTGATGACCCGAGTGGGTACCTTCCAGTGACCGTGTGTGCATTTCTTCCAGGGAGATGATAGTCTGTCTGCGATCAGTTTTGATTCTGACGTTGAGACGGTGAGTACCACAGTCCCCCCGTCAGTGTTCCTTGGGTGTGCATGTGAGACAGCGTCCCCAGGTGCCAGCAGACGCAGAGCACAGGTGCCAGCTGCTTCCGGTGTGGCCGTTTCCGTCTGTTAAATTTAAGTAATTGAGGTTATTGTGTTTAAACTTTCATTTATCTATTGTTAGAAATCAATCTCACGGGCTGAGAATGTGGCTCAGTTGGTAGAGTGCTCACCTGGCAGGGGTGAGGCCCTGGGCTCCACCTCTAACACTGCGTAAACCTGGCACCAGGTACCTGCCTGTAATCCTAGCGTTTGGGAGGTAGAGGCAGGCACATCAGTATAAGGTCATCCTCTGCTACAGAGCCTGTTCAGGGCTTGCCTGGGCTGCTTAAGTCCCGATCTCAAGCAATAGCAGCAGCAGCAACAAGATAGTAAATAACTGACTTTATTTTTTAAAGCTAGTTTTATCGATTAACTGTGAAGGTCTAGAGAGATGGCTCAGTGAGTCAAAGCACTTGCTGCCCTTGCAGAGTACACACATGCAGCGTCCTGTTCCCACGCAGCTGCAGCAGCTCACACTGGATCCCCAGAGTGCTGGGTACTAGTCGAGAAAACTGGCAGAAGTAGTCAGACTAGAGGACACTGTTGAGCCATGCCCTGTCCCCTCACTGGGGGATTCTAGGCAGGCCCTCTACGTTGGAACTACACTCCCGGTGCCCTCTGGGATTAGCTAGCCTCATGGGTTCTTTGTTGCTGAGTAGCGAAGGAAGCATGGTAAGCGCTCACCTAGTGAATAAGCCAAAGAAGTTACCCCAAGTGTAGACTTGATTCCAACTGTACACAGGCGCTGTAGGGATGCGGCATACGAAGCCTCACACGCCATTGTCCCCAGAAAGGGAGTGCTGTGTTACTGTGTGATGAAACTTTTCCTGAGGAGACTGGGTCCCACAACAGACCAAAGCACAGATACACCAAAGTGCAGCTCAGCAAATGGGTTAAGGAGCGAAAAATGACTCAAAGACAGCTGGGATACCAACACCTACCCCAGTGTGGGTGACAGCGCACAAGCTGGGAATCTGGAGCTCACTGCACAGCTTGGGGAAGCCCGACAGTTAAAGTCACCTTTCCAAGAGACTGTAGTTTAGACCTTTCCCAGGCAGATGGTCTGGTCCCAGAATCTCCGCTTTGATTGCTTCCTTAGGCAAGGAGGAGCCTAGTCAATCTGATGAGTTTCAGGAACTTCCTGGAGCTATTTGTGTTGTTTATCTTAGTGGTTAAGGAGCTTCCCTGCAGGGTAGAGCATTTTAGTCTGGGAGAAAGTGATAAGCGTGTGTCCACAGCCAGGAGCTCTGCTCCACATCATAGGAACGTGAGCCTGAGATAGTCACCACAGAGGTGATTTCCTGATGCCACTGGCTGTGGAAGGAGTCTCCTAACAAGTCCCAATAGAGTCTAGTCTCTCTGGGCCAGAGAGGACAGTGTTTCCACCAGACAGGGAGCAAGGACTCGACACATACTGTGCCCCTTGTGCCCAGCCCAAAGCCGTAAGAATGCTGCTTGGAGAGGAGCCCAACCCTAAAAGCTGCAGAACCTTGTCTTCATTGGACTGCTCCGGGTGTCTGGTGGCCCTGGAGACTGTTTTTCCTTTTCCTTGCTGGGTTTCTCTTCCTTAGCGGGGAATCTGCCATGGACTAACTTATGAGGGATTCATCTTACCACACCTGCTGTGAGCACATAGGTGCTCTCTGGCATTCAGAGCAGGCATGAGGGCAGTACAGGAGACAGGCCTTCCCCCTGCCTTTTTTTTTTTTTTTTTTTTCCAAGAAAAGGTTTTCTGTCCTGGGCTGGTCTTGAACTCAGAGATCTGCCTGCCTCTGCCTCCCAAGCGCTGGGATTAAAGGTGTGCGATGGTGGCTGGTGCCTAGTGCCTGTAATCCCAGCATTTAGGGAGGCAGAGGCAGACAGATCTCTTGAGTTTGAGGCCAGCCTGGTCTATAAAATGAGTCCAGGTCAACCAAGGCCACACAGAGAAACCCTGTCTCAAAACAACAACAAAAAGGCATGTGCCACCAGGGAGAGTGACAAGCCAGCCCTGGCTCTCCCATGTGTAGGACCCACACTATGGAGCACCTCAGACCCCCTGGAGGTCTGCCCAGGCAGGCTGTCCATCAGGGCCTCTCTCATTGCCTTCTTGAGCGCGGTGAGCTTTCCCAGCAAGGCCTTTCTCTGTGTCAGGGAACAGAAACTGAAACCCAAGAGGAACCTCTGTAGCTAGCCCAGAAACGAACGCCTGTACTTTACCTCTCCCTCCTCCCTGGAACTCAAACAGCTTTTGTCCCTCTGGGATGGAAAAGTCCCCTATCAGAGAGGGGAGCCTAGCATGCATCACGTTGCTTCTTCTTTCTTTCAGAAAACAAAAAGAAAGGTTTTCCAGAAACCTCCTCCCACATCACCAAGTAAGTATAACTAAACAGATCTGCTGTCCCCTCATCTCAGACTTGACTGTGGCAGGAATGGCTTTACCCTGTGTCCTGGAAAAACCAAAGGATGTTGCTCTTTTGGTGCGGCTGGGGGAGAAAACTCAGTGGTCTCGGGCTCCAGACCTGTGTCCCTGGCTGCTGAGCTGTCCCTGAGCCCTGTGCAGGTCGCTGTTCCACTGAGCTTTCTATTTGCATTTCCTTCCTCTGGATTTCTCAAAGCCAGGGCACAGCTGAAATGGAAGGAAGCCCATGTGCGCGCTTACACACCCACATGCCGGCTGCATACATACGTGCACATGGAAGCCCATGTTAGCATTCCTCAGGTGCAGTCCACCTTGTTTTCTAACACACGTTCTCTAGTTAAGTCTGGAGCTCACCAGTTAGGTTAGACTGGCTGTCGCAGGGGGTCCCCAGGACCTGCCTCCTCCGCTCCCCCAGAACTAGGATGGCAGGTGTGTCTCGCTGTGCCTGCCCGGTTCTGTGTGGGCTCAAGGGATGAACTCAGGTCTCTGTGCTCTGAAGGCAAGTGCTTTACAGACTGAGCCGCCTCCCACTGTAAAAGGATGCTTCTGACCTGGGACTGCTCTCAGAGCCTCCATGAGCCCGTCCTAGGGAGGGTTGTATGTTCCCACATGGAAGGGACAGATATGTGCCTTTCATCCCTATGGGATCTCTGGGTTTGTTCTGCTATGGAGGCCCTTCTCTTCCTCATCCTCACAAGGACAAAGACGGGCTGGAGACATGGCTCAGTGCAACCACATGGAGGCTGACAACCACCTATAATGGTCTGGTGCCCTCTTCTGGCCTGCAGGTGTCCATGCAGGCAGAGCATTGTTTACATAATAAATAAATAAATCATTAAAAAAAAAAAAAAAGACAGGAACAGCTTTGTCGCTGTCCCTAGCAGTGGCTCAAGAGGTAACATTTTATTTATCAGGACAACAGTGCTTAAATAGGGTTGGTTCCAGTGCCAGTAAGGCCTCCTGCTGGCTGTCAGTGTCACAGTGCTCCAGGGCCCAGTGGCTCATGTGTCAGTCTAGTCTGTACGTGAGTTTCTGTGATAGATGTCAAGGCCTGTACTTGTTTCCTGAAACCTATAGGGGCCTGACCTGTTCCTCTATGTGTGTGTGTTGTGTGTGATTTTTCTGTTTTGTTTTGTTTTTTTTTTTTTGAGTCTCATAGCTCAAGCTAGATTCCTGATCTTTCTGCCTCAGTTTCCTGAGCAGTTGGGCTAACAGACACATGCCGCCAAACCCAGCTCCTTTAAACATACAAAATTTTTACATGAACACCTTTGCTTTTTGCATGAATTTGTCTTTTCTTACATAATTAAAGATGTGAGATTCTCAAAAAAAATAATAGTTCTAAGGAATGGAGAAATGGCTTAGTCATTAAGAGCCGTGGTTGCTCTTCCAGAAGACCCACATTCAGTTCCCAGCACCCACATGGGCAGCTCAAAACTGTAACTCTAGTTCGAGGGGATCCATTATCCTCACATAAACATACATGCAGGGGGCTGGAGAGATGGCTCAGAGGTTAAGAGCACTGCCTGCTCTTCCAAAGGGCCTGAGTTCGACTCCCAGCAACCATATGATGGCTCATAACCATCTATAATGAGGTCTGGTGCCCTCTGCTGGCATACAGGTGCACATGCAGGCAGACCACTGCATACATAATAAATACATAAATCTTAAAAAGAAAAACATACATACAGGTAGAACACAGTGCACGTAAAATAATGAATTATGTAAAAATAAAAATTTTAAAACACTTTCTTTATTATGACAAATGCCCTGGGAAATTTTTTTCTCATTTCTTCTCTATAAAGATTAAAATACTGAGCTGGAGAGATGTCTCAGCCATTAAAAGCTAGACTAAAAATATAATATTAAAATATTTTTATTTTTGAGCCGTGATGGTACAAGCCTTTAATCCCAGCACTCAGGAGGCTGAGGCAGACGGATCTCTGAGTTCAAGGCAGCCTGGTCTACAGAGTGAGTCCATGACAACCAGGGCCACACAGAGAAACCCTGGTCCAAAAACAAACAAAAAAATGTATTCCTTTGCTATATTTATTTTGGTTTTTCAGGACAAGGTTTCCCTTTCGCTACCACCGTCTGGCAAATATTAAAAGATTGTTTTTGTCTGGGTGTGGTGGTATGCTTCTTTAATCCCTGCAATTGGGAGGCAGAGGCAGGTGGATCTCGTGGATTCAAGGCCAGCCTGGTCCACAGAGTAAGTTCCAGGCTGGCCAAGTTGGCCTTGAAAAAACAAAATAGAACAATAATAATAAAATAATACTATTCCTATGGCAACATTAGAAACTCAGTGCTGAAGGAGTAAACAGTATGTCCGCTATGGTCAAAACTATGCAAAAAATATACAGCTATCTGAAGTTTAACTAGATAGTACATGTCACAGTATAGCAGGGTTATATCTTCAGTAGGAATTTTCACATTTTCAAATTCCTCTTCTAAAAACAACAGTGCTTTACACCGACTTACCTGTGTGTATGTGTGTGGATGACCCGTGTACCAGGAATGCATGCAGGTGTCAGAGAGTCGGTTCAAGAGTCAGTTCTCTCCAGCTACCTGGTGGCTTCTGGGAAGCAAACAGATCCACAGACTTGGCAGCAGGTGCTGTTGCTTGCTGGTTTCTGGAGACGGCGTCTCAGTGTGTGGCCCTGGCTGGCCTGGACCTCTGTAGACCACGCTGGCCTTGTACCCACAGAGTCCTCCTGCCTCTGGACTCCCTAAGATGCCACCACAATGCCTAGCGCTCTCTCTCTCTCTCTCTCTCTCTCTCTCTCTCTTGTAATTTATTTTACATGGGGCTGGATGTGGTAGTGCATGCCTTTATCCCATCACTCGAAGTCAAAAGCAGGTGTATCTTTCTGAGTACAAGGACAGCCTGGTCTCCATAGTGAGTTCCAGTACAGTCAGAGCTGCACAGTTAGTTAAATGGGGTTTGTTTTTGTTTCTTTTTGTTTTTTTGAGACAAGTTTTCTCTGTGCAGCAGCCCTGGCTGTCCTTTATAGACCACGCTGGCCTCGAACTCAGAGAAATCCACCTGACTCTGCCTCCTGAGTACTGGGATCAAAGGTGTGTACCACTGTGCCTGGCTTGCTACAGAGCTAATGAGACTGTCTCAAAAAACAAAAAACAAACAAACAAAAAACACTTTTTCTTTAAGAGTCTCCGTGAGTATATGAACAAGTGTTGAGGCCCCGGGAAGCTGCAGTTATTGCTTGTTGCTTGGTTTCGCGCGTGCTAGAGTCTGAACTCTGGTCCTCATGATTGCCACTGCAAGCATCTTACCTCCCAGCCACCTCTCCAGCCCCTGCACATTCCTTCTGGTAAAAATTACAAGAGAAATGTGAATGTATGTGTGTTATGTGTACAAATGTATTTTTGTGTATAGGTATATATATATGTGTGTCTGTGTTACTATATATGTACATGTACTGTAAAACCAGGTATGGTGACTTGAGTCTGCAGTTTTGGCTAAATACACTAGGCCAGGCTACCTGCTTTGAATCCCTCAGTGAGGGGCTAGGATGTGGCGACATGGATACATTCCCTGACATGTATAAGGCCCTGGGTTCCATCCCCAAGAACAAACAAAATTGTTTCAAAATCCTTAGACAAGAAAATCTCTTGAGGGTCTGGATAGATGGCTCCATGGTTAAACACACGTTCTGTCCTTTCAGAGAAAGTTACTACTGTCTGTAACTCCCAATTCCAGGGACCTGATGCCTCTGCTGCCGTGGCTACCTGCACTCTCCCACACGTAGACACACACCTCCACATAATTTAAAATAATAAAAATAAATCTTAAAAAAAAAAAAAAAGGGATCTCTTGAACCCAGGGTTTCTAGACTGGCATGGCCTAGTGATACAGTAAGATCCCATCTCAAAGTCAGTCCTCCTGGGGTCAGCACACCCTTTGAATGTTGCATTTAGCTATTGTTGTGCCTTTGTAAAGCAAAGGCACAGCGATTTCACAGCTCTGAACCTCATGTTACCTTCCTAGAGTCACCTTACTCCTCCAAGTCCAAAAAAGTGACGACCTGGCGTGCTCTGAAGACAACAGGAAGTATGCCTCTGAGTAGCAGAATGTCTCTGACCCCGCAGAAGCTGTGGATAGGAGGAGGATCAAAACAGGGTACGTGGCTCTCCTGTGGAAGGGTGCTCTGGCTTGAGACAGAGTTTGAGAATTTGCAAATGATTTGAGATCAGTGTGAGACGTGGCTGATGTCAGGGAACTTGCCATTGATCTTCTCAAAGACAGTGAACATGTCAGTGGTGGCTTTCCCAGGCCCAACTGAGGCCACGCTAGCACCTTTCGATCAAGGTTACCTCAGTGCTGCCCTGCAGCAGGAGTGTGATGGAGCCAGTTCCTATCAGCTCACAGGAGACGACTGTTAATGTTCCTGCGAGCTGCTCTTTGTCATACTGGAAATTTGAAGCTGTGGGAATGTTCACAGCAGGGCAGTGGGCACACGTGACAGATCAGGGCTCTCTGAGCTGATCTCTGCTTGTTAGGCATTTAGCCATCCACCCCTGTCCACTGGCATCCTTAAACCCCTGGAGTTTGATGAGAAGCAGAGCTTCCAAGATGGTGTGTGCCTGTCCTATTAAACCCATGCACACTCAAACCAGGAAGTGGGACCCAGCCCCTGAGCTCCACACATCCCTCGGAGCACGCGTGGACCCATCCCCCCAGCTGCACTCCTGACTACTTGACAGAAGCCGTGAAAGCGAAGAGGGCAGACCTCAAGCGTTCTGGCAGCCATGGTGAGTGTGCTCCCAGGGACAAAGCCGGGAGAGCAGAAAGGAAAGCCTCTAGCAATTGAGGGGTGAGGTTTTTATTGTTTTGTTTTGTTTTTCTTTATGCACAAGCTCTATCAGTAGGACATTCTAGAACATTCTGGGGACAGTGATTCATGAAGAGCGTCTCATGGCCAAGCCATTGTATCACTCTCCTTAAACAGAGTTACATCTAAGTTCCTTATTTGTGAGTGGGCTGTGCGTGTGCTGTGGCACTCGTGGGGGACAGAGGACAACATGTGAAGTCACTTCCACATGTGGGTCCTTGGGATTGAAGTCAGGTCTTCTGGCTTTCTGATAAGCGTCCTTATCTGCCACGCCATCTTGCTGGTTCCTTGTTTGTTCCTTCTGAGTTTCTTACTAGTTTTTCCCATGGGGCCTGTGAGTCTCTCTGGGTCCTAGTAAGGAGACATGGTGACAGCTGGCTCAATGTCCCTCAGACCCAAATTTACTGATTAGGGTTACAGTTTAGACTTATTTGCATATTTCAGATTTATAACCTGCTAAGTGGAGAGATGGCTTGCAGTAAGAGCCAGGTGTGATTCTGTAGCCCCCGGCACTAACTCACTAGGGCTTGCTGGCTACCAGCCCAGCTTTAGGTTAATGAGAGACCCTGTGTCGAGGGAATCAGGCAGGAGGGAGCAGGACTCCCGATGTCTGGTCTCCCTGTGAACACAGGATCACAGTACACATAGCTGTATACACAGACACGTACAGACACGTACACTCACACACTCACATCCTCAGTAAGCTAGGCTGGAGGACACTCCCATGTCTCCTCAGCCCTCAGAAGGCTGATGCAGGACATCCTGAACTCCAGGAAATCCAGTTATACAGTGAGACTCATCTATTTTAGAAAACAAACAAGCAAATAAGTATAGTTTTATTTACTTTCCAGTTTCCCCTCAGGTATAACCCCAGGTCCTTTCTACTGTCCCCCGAGGTCCTAAGAGGTGTGTCACATTTCTTCCTGCAGGTCACGGCTCTGGGACTTCTGTGTACAGAGAGAAGGAGGACATGTATGATGAAATCATTGAGTTGAAGAAGGTAGGGTCCTTTCTGATCGGCAGGGCTAGCCTTTCTCTAACGTAACTGAAAGTCAGTGTCGTGCTGGCAATTGTCAGTCATGTATCCATGCTCTAGCACCACACTATGGCAGCGAAGGGGAGAGCCTGTCTACCAACTGTAGAGGAGGCAGTGGGCTTGCCAGGCATGGCGGTGTGTGCTGGTCATCCCAGCACGGAGGAGGCAGGAGAGAGGAGAGCTCAAGGCCAGCACACATGCGTGACCACGGGTATGTGAGACCCTGTTTCCAAAATGCAGATTAGCCAGCTGTAAAGCAGCCCCTCCTTGGGCTCTGCCAGCTGAGGCCGGGCTGCCATCGGAAGCAGTGTAGAGGGGTTCTCACTCTGCCTGGAAGGCTAAGAGGATGGGGAGCCCTCAGCAATGAGTTGCTGTTACAGGTGGTACCTGGGAGCCATACTTTTGGGCTAGAAATAGGCTTCTGGAAAAATGACCCTGACTATTCAAACTTATCGTTGTAAGGCTTTGGAGAACTGCAGGAATAGAGTTGGAAACATAGTAGTAGAGTACTTTTCAGAATGTGTGTGGCCTAGTGTTCCATCACAGAGCAACAGAGTGCTGTGGAGAGTCAGTCCCCTGGTGAGAGGTTGGGGGTGTGGCTCAGTGGTAGAACCCCTGCCTAGAATCCCCCAGTGAGGGGCTGGGGTGTGGCTCAGTGGTAGAGCACCTGCCTAGAATCCCCCAGTGAGGGGCTGGGGTGTGGCTCAGTGGTAGAGCACCTGCCTAGAATCCCCCAGTGAGGGGCTGGGGTGTGGCTCAGTGATAGGGTTCTTGCCTAGAGTCAATGCAGGGCTTGGGGGCGTGTTTTTGCAGTAGAGTGCCGGCTGAATACACTTAAAGCCCTAGACTCAATCTCAAAATTGAAAAAAAAAAAACCCAAACAAACAAATAAGAGTGACTGCAGGATTTGTTTTCTCTTGGCCTACCAAAGCTTGGTAAGAAAACCCATCCATAGGTGTATATTGGGAGCATCTCTGCCCAGACACAGCTGAGGACTGCTATTCCTTTGTTTGTTTGTTTGTTTAAATGATGAGTGTGTGTATCTGTGTGAGAGAGAGAGTACCGGAGGAGCCTGAGGGCCACAGAGAGGAACCCGGCTCATCCCTCAGCCTTCAGCTCTGCACCTTCCACAAATCCTCCTTCCAGGCTACCTGGGAGGAAAGCCCACGCCTGCCTGGGAAGGGCCAAGCCTTCCAACCACCGCCCGAGAGCTCCCCGGGGCAGGCAAGGCGCCCGCAGGGGCTCACTTCAACAGGAGTCCTGGTAGCTTCCATGGTGCGGATTAATTTTAATATGCTGGAATGACATTGGTCATCCATATCTAATCTTTTTCTCATCTATCTACCAAGTCATCTGTTATAAATAGTTATATACATGCATGCATACACACATACGTACGAACATACATACATGCATATATAGCGTGTGGCACATGTGCATGAATGTGCAGGTTCATGTACCTGACACACACACACACATGCACTCACGCCCACGCCAGAGTCTGTTTGCCTATGTGCATGAGTGTAGAGATGCCTGTGGAAGCCAGAAGGCATTGGATCCACTAGAGCTGGAGCGATAGACAATTTGGGGTCACCCCCTGGGGGTGCCGAGAACCCAGCTGAGGTCCTTTGTGACAGCAGACGGTGCTCTTGACTGCTGGGCCGTCTCTCCCGCTCTGTGGCTGGAGTATTTCGAAGGAGCATCAGTGTGTGTTGTGTAGCAGATGGAAGCCCCGGGAAGAGTTCCTGGCTTTAAAGGATTTCTCAGCTGTCCGGGTGCACGGCATTTCCCGCGCATAACCCCACACTGCTGGGATTAGCCTCCGCACCCTGCCAGATCTCCACACAAGGGGTTGCTTTGTTTTGTTGGTACAAGGATTTCCTTTGTAGCCTTGGATGCCAGTGATTTTTTTTCCTAAAGATTTATTTATTTTATGTATTGTTGTTAGTGATAAAAAATGTGGGTGTTGGGCTATGTAATATTTATTTTTTGCCCTAAAAATAGCCGCCTATTATTTGCAGTATTATTTAGACTGCTATCACAATTAATAAGACACAGACACCTGTTAAATTTTATAATTGCCTTATTTACCTTGGGCCAAGCAGACATTTCTACCTACGCTGTCTTAATAACCTCACCATCATCTCCCAGCCCCCATCCAATGCCATCCTCCTTAACCATCCTTACCTGGGCTGCTCTCCGTCCATAGTCTTATGAATACTTGCTTAGTTTGGTGTCCATAGTCTTATGAATACTTGCTTAGTTTGGTGCTTTTTTTCCATCCACGCTATCCTTGGAGTCCTTTCTCCCAGTCCTCTAATCCTCATGGCGTCCTCCTCCTCTCTTCTCATCTGTCTGTTTCCCTTGATTCTCTTCTTCTCGAAAGCCCAGGAACCTTAGCCATGCCTGCCCCACTCTGCCCTGCACAGGTATAGGCCATTTAATCAGCCGGTCAGGTAGGTTTACACAAGGATAGATGTATCCAGGCAGTAACCAGATCTTGAGGGCAGTTATGCATCAGAATACAAGCATCAGCTCCAACAATGTATATTAGTGTTTTGCACGTACATCTGTAGACCAGAAGAGGACATCAGATCCCACAGAAGGTTGTGAGCTGCCATATCGGTGCTAAGAATTGAACCCAGAACCTCTGGGAGAGCAGCTAGTGCTCTTAACCACCAAGCGATCTCTCCAGCCCCCATGACACTCAGGGCTTTAAAAACTCTTTTAAAGTCAAGTGTGGCTGTAATTCTACCAGTTAGGAGGCTGAGGCAGGAGGATTGCTGAAAGATCTAGGCTGGCCTGAGTTGCAGAGTAAGACTCTAAAGAAAAGGGGGTGAGGAGAAGAGACCCCCCCCAAACTCAGGGACTCACTTGTACATGCAGACCTTGTGTGAATGTGTGGCCTCCTTTTGTTTTCATTCGGCTGGTTGGGTGGGTGGGTGGGGTTTCTTTGTTTTATGTTGTTTTTATATTTATTTATTTTGTGTGTGCATAAAGGCCAGAGACTAACTTGGGGAAGATGGTTCTCTCCTTTTAGTGTGTGTGTGTGTGTGTGTGTGTGTGTGTACACGTGTCCTGGGAATTGAACTCAGATCATCAGGCTTGGTGTCAAGCCCCTTTACCTGCTCAGCCATCTTGCCAGCCCCACGCTCCTTTTCCTCTCTAGTCCTTACACATGCAGAAAAGTGATGTGGATCTGATGAGAACAAAACTCCGGCGCTTGGAAGAGGAGAATAGCAGAAAGGATCGGCAGATAGAGCAGCTTTTGGATCCAGGGCGAGTAAGTCCTGGGGCCCACAGAGGCTCCCCGCTGAGGGCAGTGGGGGAGACCCACCCTGGGCCTCATGTCTCCACCTGCCTCCCACAGGGCTCAGACTTCGTGCGGACCCTGGCAGAGAAAAGGCCTGATGCTGGTTGGGTGAGTAGAGGCTCCTGCTGAAGGAGACCCTTCCGCTGGATCACAGAACTGTGGGAAGGGGCATGGGCTTAGAACTCTCCAGAATTGTTCATAGAGCCATAGGGATCACAGGATGGTGTTTCAGGGGCCCACAGGGTTAGCATAGGCTAAGAAAAGGTAGATCACTGTCAGGCAGTCTCAGTGAGGCCTGAGGGTGAGAGTTTGTGGAACCGTTAGCTTCAGTTTACAGAACAGCGCCAGGAGGAAACACAGGTTTAATAATTAAAACTAAATAAACAGAAGAAGCCACCTGGAGTTCAAGACCAGCCTCTGCTACACAGAGTCACAGGCTAGCATGGGCTACATGAGACCCTGTCTCAAAATACAAAACAAACAAACAAAAAAGACCCCACCCAAACATCACAGTCCCAGTGTATGCTGGGGATTACATCCAAACACAGTTTCTGCTTTAAAACAGGGGTGGGGTAGGAGTATGAGTCAAGGAAGTACAAGGAATAAGGTAACAAGGGGTTAATGGGTTTGGTGGCATGAAGAAATATATAGTAAAGCCTTAAAACTAGAAGAGGAGCCAGTGGTGCACGCACTTGGGGAGGCAGAGGCAGGTGGATCTCTGGGAGTTTGAGTTCAGCCTCATCGCCTCGTCTATAAAAGGAGCCCAAGGCAGCCAAGGCTACACAGAGAAACCCGGTCTTGGGGCTGGGGAGGAAAGAGTGAAAGAGGAACTGAGGGAATGCCACAGACGGGGAGACTTCTGCTATATCTGTTAGGAATATGCAAAATATCTGGTGATCCCTAAAGACTTTGCAGATATAAAGTCTGTGAGACAGGACCAGCCAGCCTGGCGTCGAGACACTTACCACCACGCCTACTGACCCGAGTTTCATCCTCAGAACCCTGTGGTGGAAGGAGAATTCAGCCTAAAAGTGTCCTCTGATCTCCACAAGGGCCATGGCACCAACTCCCCACCCAACCCCTAGCATTAATAAATGTAATAAAAATATTTTAAAGGTCTGAAAAATAGCAGGTGTATAACACATGATACAGAAATGTACATTTACCATAAGTGACTGAAGGTGTCCTGTGTCTGGGACACAAATTCAACACCAAACGAATACCTTTGAATGATAAGCATATGGGCACAAGAAAGAACCTGTTTCCTTCGATAGGAAACAGGTCTTGCTGGGTTCCTCCAGTTGGCCTAGGACTTGGTCCCAAGCAATACTCAAGCTTCAGCCTCTCAAGTGCTGGGACCACAGGCACATGCTGCTGCTGGCTAAGGAAAATGCCTTGTGTTTGGTTTGGTTTGTTATTTTTGAGACAGGTTTCTCTGTGTAGCCCTGGCTGTTCTGGAACTCGCTCTGTAGACCAGGTGGGCCAGGAACTCGAGGACATCCACTTGTCTCTGCCTCCTGAGTGCTGAGATTAAAGGCACGCACCATCATTGCCAGGATAAGAAAATGTCTTTTAGAAAACAACAAATCCCCAACTTGTGCACATGTATGTGACCTCATCTCATCTTTTGCAAGAGGGATTTGTGTGCGTGCATGTGTGCGTGCCAGCGAGCCAGGAATGCCTGAGTGCTGGTGTCTCCACCTCCCCAGTGTTGAGGTGACAGTGAGATGATTGGCTTCTTATGTGGGGCAGGGGATCCAAATCTAGGTTCTCATGCTTTGTGACCACTCGAACTCCTGAGCCCCCTCCGCAGTCCCCAGTCCTCAGCTTTAAAAGTGAGGTGGTGAGGCTTACCCAGCCTGGCCCCTCCCTGCCGCCTCCTGGCTCGGGGAAGGCAGGGATGGTAGTTGTAGGAGACTTGGCCTTGCATCTCAGCAGCGCTATATGCTGGGAGGAAAGGGAACTATTTTAAACTACTCCGAGGAAAGCCATACGCCATGAAGCAACAAGATTAGCAAGGGTGGTTCAAATCAAATTTGGCAAGGCCTAGCTAAAACACAGGAGTACTCAAAGCAGCGGGGTAAGGCTGGTAAGCCCTGATCTGTGCAGCAGCGCCTGCTCTGTCGTACTGCTCTTGATAGACTCACTCACCCAGGGACGATTAGAGAGCTGCCCGGGTCGGCAGTTTGTAAAGCCAACCTCAAACATGCTTTTGTTAATAGAAAAATATCTTCATGCTTGTCTGTCTTTTTGGAGGGGGTGCTCCCATACCAGGGTATGCGTGCAGACGTCAGAGACCAGTTTGCAGGAGCCCGTTCTCCCCATGTGGGTTCCAGGGAGCTCTGCCCTGTGGCCTTGCTCTCCCAGTCATGTACTCAGCACTACTCAGAGAGCAAGTTGGAGCCCCTAGTCATCACTGGGGTTGTGCTAAGGAAGAAAGGAGAGGGTGTTTGTGTAAGAATCCTAGTAGAAAAAAGCTCAGAGTCTGTAGGGTTGTCTAGGAGGGGACACCCAGATATCCTGGGGACCAGGCAAGCTGAGCCCTCGGTGGGACGCTGTTCTGAGGTGGTGGCCCTCTGCTGGCAGGTCATCACCGGGCTCAAGCAAAGGATCTTCAGGCTGGAGCAACAGTGCAAGGAAAAGGACAACACTATCAAGTACGACCTGAAGGGCCAGGGGGTGGGAGCCTCCAGTATCTGTGGGGCACTGTGCTGGGCCAGCGAACACTGACCTCGATTCCATCTGCTCTTCCCATGTTGAATTTGTTTGCCTTCTTGCCACATCTCTGTTCCAGCCTAAAATTATGAGAAATGTTAGCTTCTCTCTCCCCTGTATGTCATGGTGGGAGCCACGAACTCTACCAGTAAGCAGGGGCTCTACCACTGAGCCACACCCCAGCCCCTCACTGGGGGATTCTAGGCAGGAGCTCTACCACTGAGCCACACCCCAGCCCCTCACTGGGGGATTCTAGGCAGGTGCTCTACCACTGAGCCACACTTCAGTCCTGTTTTCACTTTTAATTTTGAGACAGGATCTCCTTGAATTGACCAGGCAGAACAGACCTTGATCTTTGAAACCCCCTGTCTTAGGTCCTGAGGAGCCTGTATGGTAGGATGGCACCTATAGGCTCAGCTTTCTCTTTAATTTGAATTTCCGCCAAATTTCATTTGGAAACAGCAGTTCTCATTAATTTTTTACTTTCACCCTCATCAGTTTGAAGATCCCCTCCAATCTCCAATGTGAACATTCTGGGTCTGGATTCCAAGACCTCTCAGTAGGCACTGTACACGCACACACACACACACACACACACACACACACACACACACACACACACACACAC